>NW_027507718.1:464244686-464805984 GCF_037356315.1 Lithobates pipiens | reverse complement strand
TACAGTCTCTGACCATCTCCTTTAGTATGGTCTGCAGTCTCTGACCATCTCTTGTATCATGTCTGTAATCTTTGACCATCTCTTGTATGTGTGTCTGCAGTCTCTGCCCATCTCCTTTATTATGTCTCCAGTCTCTGACCATCTCCTTTATTATGTCTGCAGTCTCTGACCATCTCTTGTATCATGTCTGCAGTCTCTGACCATCTCTTGTAGTATGTCTGCAGTCTCTGACCATCTCCTGTATCATGTCTGCAGTTTGTCTGGGGGCTTTTTCTAACAGACTCTCTAACGGAAGCCCTCTCTGTGTGCATTAGAGAGACACCCCTCCAGCTCCCATTAACGTACTCATTTTCTTTATTATCAAAAGATCATGGGAGGATCCCAGGGTAATAAAGACTTCTTAGGGGAGCATCTCTGTGTTTGATTTGTAGCCATAGAAACATTTGTAAAGGGGAGGAGTTAGTAAGATGACCATGCCCACGTGGGGGTGCCAGAAATATTTCTGCACCCAGGCGTCTGTGACCCTAGGATCGGCCCTGCTTGTGAGGCTTGGGAATGTGGGCCACAAAGACATGAGTGAAGACCTGAAGTAAATAAGGAATCAAAATATCTTTATACTGAATATACCATTCTTTTGGAAGACCGTCTAATCCCAGTGTCTTATTACAAACAAATGAGAGGATGGCAACCTCAAGTTCATCTGGCGTTAAGCCAGCTTCCAACAAAGATACTTAGGCCAGAGAAAGTTTTGGTAAGTCAATATGATATAAATAGTCATCTAATTCAACCATAGTATGATGTGCACTTGTTGTGTTCAGATCAGTGTAAAAGTCCACAAACATCTGTACTACCTCTTTCGTTTGTACAACTAGGCTGCCAGTAGAGACTATGATTTTAGGAATATGACAAGGTTGACTGTTCGATTTTGACAGGATGGAATGCACTTCATGGACATACATAAGCAAAATAGTATGTTTTTGAATTACATACATAAATTCAAGCAATAGCATGATGGACACCATGTATACATAGTAGAACTTGTTTATCATATCAATGATTATAATATCAAATGATTGCATAAAAATGAATTTGATAGTTCTGAAAAAAACTCAGCGCAAGCAGATCTGCCTCGTCTGAATGCTCCCTGCAAAAAAAAAAAACCTTCACTTGTACAAGACTCTCACCAAAAGAGTGTTCCTTTGTATAAGGCTCTCAGGCTTTATGTAATGCAGCGTACACACGACCGGACTTTTCAACGGACTAGGTTCGACGGTCTTCCCGACGGACTTTCAGTGGAGGTCCGACGGACTTTCCGAACGAAGGGACTTGGCCACACACGAATGGACTAAGTCTGTTCGAAAGTCCGTTCGCTTGGACGCGATGACGTAAAATGGGACTAAACAAGGAAGCTCAATAGCCAGTAGCCAATAGCTGTCCTTGTGTCGTATTTGGTCTGTCAGTCTAGCATACAGACGAACAGATTTTTCGACCGGGCTCGAGTCTGTTGGAAAGAGTTGAAACATGTTTTATTTCTAGGTCCATCAGATTTTGGGGATAAAAAAAAAGTCCACTGGAGCCCACACATGATCGAATTGTCCCATGGATTCCGTTCCGCCGGACCTAGTCTGCCGGAAAATTCGATCATGTGTATGCGGCATGAGGCTCCCACTTAAAAAAATGCTCTGTTGTGTAAGGTTCCCACCAAAAAAAAAAAATTGTGTGCAAGGCTCCCACCAAATAAATGTTGCCTTGTAAGGATCCCACTAAGGAAACCTTTGCTTGTGCAAGGCTCCCGCCAAATAAACATTGCCGTGTTCAAGACTTTTACCTCATTATTTTTCAGCTGTGCAGTAGGCTAGATATAACAAAGACATATGATGGGCAGGTAGTCTGTTTTAAAAAAAAAGAAAATGTTTTATACATCAGGCTTTTGCACAGGCTATACTGACAACCACAAAGAATGATTGCATTTTATTTCACAAAAAATGTATTGAATTTTCGTTAGGTGACATACAGCAAACTCTTTTATGAGACATGAGATACAGAGAAAACAAATAATTGTGTTATACATAGTGGGGAAGAATCTCCCCAAATGTAAAAAAAAAACTTCATTAAACATGTAAAACATTGTAACCAGAGGGAGTACAAGTGTGGATTAATAAGCAAAAACTGAGAGCATAAAGTCCCATGAGTGTTTCTCATCGTCTAGGCTGATCAATGGCATTGAGTGGGATGAAAAGAGGAGTTCACAGGCCTGTGTAGAAGACAATACAGGGGGGACACAGATGAGAAGAGGGAAGGGATATGGGTGGGAGCGGTGAGGGGACAAAACCATGAGCAGGAGAGGGAAGGAGAAGTGCAAGAGATCCCATGAGGCCCGACCAACAGCTATGCTGGGCTGCGTAGTCAGTTACAGGGAGAGAAGGCCAGTATGAAAGTTAGCTTTTTGTGTATTATTGTTCCCATAAGTCTTTGTTTAATATCAGCAAAGCTAATGGACCGTTGCCTCCAGGCCTTAACTAGTGTTTGTCAGGCTACCAGGAACACAAACCCCATCAGTTTTTTTCTGCTAGCTATTTAGGTGTAGGACTGGTTTGTTTAGGAGAGCTTCCTAGCAATTACAGACAAGATTAGTGTGCAGGACCGACCACAGCATATTGTAAACATGTTTTCAGATGAGGGGGGCCTTGAAACAGGACCACCAGATATGCAGTAGAGTGCCACACTCGTTACAGACTCAAAAACAGAGAGGAAAGACTTTGGGGACAAATCTAGATAGACAGTCAGAGGTCACGTACCAGTGTAAGATCAGTTTATAAGCATTTTCTTCAGCCAGATTATAAAGCAAGCATTTGGCAGTGGCCTGCAATATGTAGTTCCAGTCCTCTTGGTTAGGAGTGGTGCCTAATGCCGCGTACACATGACCGGACTTTGCAGCAGACTAGGTCCAACGGGATCAGTCCACCAGACAATCCGATCGTGTGTGGGCTAATCCAATCATTTTTCGTTATAAAAATCAGACAGACATAGAAATAGAACATGTTTCAAATCTGGCCGATGGACTCAATTCCTTTTCGGGAAAACCATTTGTCTGTATGCTGGTCCGACAAACCAAATACGAGGCAAGGGAAGCTATTGGCTAATGGCTATTGAACTCCCTTTTTTAGTCCCGTCTTACGTCATCACATTCAAAATGAACGCACTTTCGAACGGACTCAGTCGGTTTGTGTGTGGCCTAGTCCGTTCGTTCATTCAGAAGTCCATCAGAACTCCGCTGAAAAGTCAGTAGGGAAGACTGTCAGACCTAGTCTGCCGGAAAGTCCGGTCGTGTGTACGCGGCATATGTCTCTTTCCCATTTCTCTCTATAGGATAGTTTTCCGGGGCCGATTGAGTCTATGAGGGACTTGTAGAGATCAGACACTAGGCCCATGGAGTGCATTTTTAAATAATATTCCTAACCAACACCCTTACTACAGCCTCAGCAACAAGAGGAGAACAGTAATGACAAATATATTTTTGTATGACCAGTGCCCACCCACCTCTGTATCAGTTCTTCTGTAAAAATGTTTAATTTACTGGAGTATTGGGGCAAATGCCAGTTTCACCTCAATAAAAAAGTTAAAAAGTAAAAAAAAAAAAAAAAAGTTAAAACTTTCAAACTCTGCAGATGGAGAAGTCAATAAATTTTGTTCCTAAATCATTTTATATTATATTATAACCATATATAACTGTAAATAATATTTATAATGCTCTTATGCTTTCATTAGTTCATATTTTTCTTGGATTGACCACTTATTTTGGGGTGGCAATTATGAAAGCACATGATGGCTTACATGAAATGCAAGTGCATTAAAATAATGCTACAATACTATGAAATTGGCAAATTAAAATAGCATTGGAAGATTTAATGGTTTCCCAGGTTTATGTGTGTCAGAACAGCGGAAAATCCAGACATCTCTCCACAATCAATTGTACAAGTAGAAATGCTGTTGGTTTATATTGATCTAAGGTACAGGTTAGGTCAGAGTAAAGACAACACAAAAGCTGCTAATAATTGTAGAAACACTGTGTTGAGCAATGGGTAATTACAAACACACCTGCAGAGATTGAATGTTGTAGCAGACTTCATCATCAGAAAACTGCTATGTGTTGTATATTCCATCTAGTGCTCTGGAAGTACAGCAGGGTATTTCATTATTTAGTTTTTTAATAATACTAATATATTATTTATATATAAAATTATTATGTGATAAACAATAGATTTTCAGTACAAAGTGGAATTTGGAAAAAATCAAACCATTACTAGACAAAAAATAGATATCTGATCTAGAAACCCCTGAATAGCTACAATGAAGAATCTTCCTTGCCCTCATGAGCAACAGTTGAATCCTCGACTTCAGGGCTTATTTTACATTTGGATATATGTGTATGAGGTGTGTATAAAATATTTATATATTTTATATTTTGTGAGGTAACATTGTAACCTCGTAAATTAATTTTACAATGACAATAAAGGTCTTATTAGCTTCTTCTTATCTTATATAAACAAGCCATAGACTTTGGATGACTTTGGCCAAATTGGGTAACAATCTTTATATCTGTGGGATGCCCACTGACGTTGCTAGTGGAAAGGGGGACAATTGTTTGGACAGGTTAGAAACCTGTATCAATATCTATTACAAAAAAAATAGTATGAAAAAATCCGGCAGTATCTAAAATAAAATTATGCACATGCATCCTAGATTAAAGGGTATGTCCAGTCAAATAATAAAGTAGTATTAAACCCAAAAGCAAACATTTATTATATTTCAGCTTACCTGTTCTTAGATGTGATGGTTGCATTTGTTTCCTTTTTAGGCTTATTTTCTTCTATTTTTCATCTAGTGATCCAGCCAGCAAATCTGTTGTTTTTCAAAAGTACAAGCTTTCTTGCAGAATGTATCAGTTTACATGAATGAGACAAAAAAAATTAGCACTCACAGGGGTTCATGATTTTAATGATCAGCTTTTATTTTTTCATGTAAAACCTTTATCCCAAAAGGAAACATTTTTGTTGTTGTTGTTGTAACTGATTATAAAGTGTTAGCTGGAGTTTGGCTTCAATTTGTTAGTGTATCTAAACCTGCTAATACATTTAACACGACCCCCCCCCCACCAGACTGACAATTATGCTGTGCCTCCTGTGCTCAATCTACGGAAATATGTTTCACTAATACAGGAGGGGTGTTACTGGCCAGATCACCAGGTGAAAACAGAAGGGGGAAAAGAGACAAAGAAAAGAAAACGAATGTAGCTACCACATTTAGCCTGGATTCACACCTATGCATTTTGCAGATTTGCCCTACAATCCATTTAACATGGTTTCCTATGGAACATGTTCTGTAATGCAAATCTGCAAAATGAAAAAAGCACTAAAAATGCATAGGTGTGAATCAGGCCTTATTAGTAAGCTGCAATATATTACATTTTTGGTTTTAAGTTTAAGGCTGGATTCACGCCTATGCATTTTTAGTGCTTTTTGCATTTTGCAGATTTGCACTACAATCCATTTGACATGGTTTCCTATGGAACACGTTCTGTAGTGCAAATCTGCAAAATGCAAAAAGCACTAAAACTGCATATGGGTGAATCCCGCCTAAGGCCTGATTCACACCTCTGCAGGTTGCAGTTTGCATATTGTGGGTGCATTTTGCATTTTCAATACACCCTTTTGATCCATTGAAGTCTATGGAACCAAAAACTAGAAAAGTCCATGGCCCATTTCATAAAAATGCACAGATGTGAACTACATCCGTAGGAAACCATGTTAAATGTACAATAGTGTGCTTCTGCAAAAGCTCACAACGCACTAAAAAATGCATAGCTGTGAATCAGGCCTTAGGCTTAGCCTATTAGTGCTTTTTGCATTTTGCGGTAAAAATCGCAGTAAACACGTGTGTCAAAAAACACGGCAAGCACTGCAAAAAGCACTGCATAAACACTCAAAAGCAACATGCATAGATGTGAATCGAACCTAAGATACACAGTATCTCACAAAAGTGAGTACACTTTTGTAAATATTTTCTTTCTGTATATCTTTTCATGTGACAACACTGAAGAAATGACACTTTGCTACAATGTAAAGTAGTGAGTATACAGCTTGTGCAACAGTGTAAATTTACTGTCCCCTCACAATAACTCAACACACAGGCATTAATGTCTAAACCACTGGCAACAAAAGTGAGTACATCCCCCAAATTGGGCCCAATTAGCCATTTTCCCTCCCCGGTGTCATGTGACTCGTGAGCGTTACAAGGTCTCAGGTGTGAATGGGGAGCAGGTGTATTCAATTTGGTGTTATCACTTTTACTCTCATATACTAGTCCACTTCATGGCAAAGAACTCTGAGGATCCGAAAAAAATAATTGTTGCTCTACATAAAGATGGCCTAGCCTTTATGAAGATTGCCAAGACCCTGAACCGGAGCGGCAGCATGGTGGCCAAGACCATACAGTGGTTTAAGAGGACAGGTTTCACTCAGAACAGGCCTCGCCATGGTCGACAAAAGAAGATGAGGGCACGTGCTCAGCGTCATATCCAGAGGTTGTCGTTGGGACATAGACGTATGAGTGTTTCCAGCATTGCTACAGAGGTTGAAGGGGTGGGGAGTAAGTCTGTCAGTGCTCAGACCATACGCCGCACACTGCATCAAATTTGTCTGCATGGCTGTCATCCCAGAAGGAAGCCTCTTCTAAAGATGATGCACAAGAAAGCCCGCAAACAGTTTGCTGAAGACAAGCAGACTAAGCACATGGATTACTGGAACCATGCCCTGTGGTCTGATGAGACCAAGATAAACGTATTTGGTTCAGATGGTGTCAAGCGTGTGTGGCAACAACCAGGTGGAAAGTACAAAGACAAGTGTGTCTTGCCAAGCATGGTGGTTGGAGTTTCATGGTCTGGGGCTGCATGAGTGCTGCCATCACTGGGGAGCTACAGTTCATTGAGGGAACCATGAATGCCAACATGTACTGTAACAGACTGAAGAAGAAAATGATCCCATCTCTTTGGAGACTGGGCTGCAGGGCAGGATTCCAACATGATAACAACCCCAAACACACCTCCAAGATGACCACTGCCTTGCTAAAGAAACTGAGGGTAAAGGTGATGGATTGGCCAAGCTTGTCTTCAGACCTAAACTCTATTGAGCATCTGTGGGGCATCCTCAAATGGAAAGTGGAGGAGCGCAAGATCTCTAACATCCACCAGCTCCGTGATGTCGTCATGGAGGAGTGGAAGAGGACTCCAGTGGCAACCTGTGATGCTCAGGTGAGCTCCATGTCCAAGAGAGTTAAGGCAGTGCTGGAAAATAATGGTGGCCACACAAAATATTGACACTTTGGTCCCAATTTTGACATTTTCACTTAGGGGTGTACTCACTTTTGTTGCCAGCAGTTTAGATATTTTGAGGGGACAGCAAATTTACACTGCTATACAACCTGTGCACTCACTACATTACACCGTAGCAAACTGTCTTTTCCTGTCACATAAAAAAGGTATAATAAAATGTTTAGAAAAATGTGAGGGGTGTACTCAATTTTGTGAGATACCGTATTTATAGCAGGTAGAACGCTTTTCACTTTTTTTTTTTTTTTTAATATAATCTTTAAAGTTTTCATCAGAACAAGTCAGCAATAAAAAAACACATAAAAGGAAAAACATACGTAAAACATAAAGCATAGAAAGAAGCAAAGTATTCGTCATCATCTATGACTTTGAAAAACAATGTCGTATTACAGTGAACTATGTCATCACTTTTTAAAACAAGTGAAGTTCTTCTGTGTCTCAAACAATCGGTCCCTTTGGACACAACCCCCCCTCCCCCTGACAGGGAAAGGGAGGAGGACCCTGTTAACTTCTAACAAAAACCTTACCAACATAGGGTTCACAACAGAATTGTTATATTGATGACCAGAGAAATATTGAGTCAAAGTTATTGTTCACAACATGTGAAATTCATGCTCACACTCAGTTTGTTGCTTGATTGCATAAGTTTGACACACAGGGAGGGGGGGGGGGGGGTTTGGTTCGTCATAACTAGTTGTTTAAATTCAGGATAAACCAGAGCAAGCAAGGCAGTGTCCAAGCTGGAAGAGACTGAAAGAGACCCAGAGATGTGGTTTCTCTAATTAGCCCAAGTGGAGTTGAACCTTTTCTGGCTACCCCTACATGTGGCAAGTCATTCCTCTGCTTCCATTATCTCCCCCACCTTCCCCATCCATCCCCCTTCACTCGGGATGTGCAAGTTTTTCCAGTAAATTTAAATTAGGTGCCTAGCCGCATTGAGACGGCGTGGGAGTGCACTTTTTTATAGCGCGTTAAGGGCATGGAGGGGATATGGAGGAGGAAATGACTTGGCAATTCAGGGATATCCACACTGAGACCATCAGAGATTTGCTTACTGACCATTAACCAGAAAGGTCTCAGTATGGGGCATTCCCACCATACGTGGATAAATGTTCCTCTCTGTACACAACCCCTCCAGCACTGGTCAGAAGAAAGCTCTTCACTTTTCGTAAGCATCAATCTACTTTGTCCATAGTGTTAGTGGTAAAAATACCTTTTGATACTGCCAGTTTTAGTGAACTGATCTTGTTTTCTGTTCAAGGGTGACAACACTGTATGCAGCCATTTCAATTCTCTAACGTGTTGTCACTCCTATATCATGACCAGTGCCACCCCTCCTACCTAGAAATTTATATAATCTGCCTCCCAACACATAGCACAGATCAACTGCCTGATGACACCAGAAAGAAAGAAAAACTGATTTCTCTCTTTGCCCACAAATAAAAGAAGGAAGATCATATACTTGCACACAAAAAAATAATCGGACTAATGTATTATTTTAAAAAATGTTGGGTTTGAATTTAGATTTCGCTTTGGTCTTGTGCTGGCAAGCCACTGACATGCCTTTCCTGCCTCTAATGAATGCATGTAGACCGCACTGTAGACACATCTGAATATAAACTTAACTAATATCTAATATCACATTCATTAAAAAAGATATTTGCATCAAAAGTCTCATCTTCTTTAGCTCTCTCGGCTGTTACCTTGTAATTATAAGTGACAGCAGAAAAATGTGTGCAGCGCTTACAAGCAGCGAGGTGAAAGGACATACACTGATGAAGAATATTGATTTGTTTTTGTTTTTTTTTGTTTTTACGAAATCTCTTATAGAACTGCCTGTACTGTATCCTCTCCAAAAACACACATGTCCCTCTGTGTAAAAGCCACGGCTCTGTCAAATCCATTAACTAATAATTGTTTGTTCCAAGAGATTAAGGTGAATGATATAGTGACTAGCAGAGGAGAAATTAATTATATCTTCAAATCCAAATACCACAGCTGAGACAGGAGGCACTGCTTAAATACGCATTTAACTAGGACACTCTCTTTAGCCCGCAGCTCAAATAACATGGCTGTTAGCAGATAATACTGCAAAAATATGTGTTTAAATGCATGCCATTATCGAAATATTGGCTATGTACAACATATTAAAATTCACACAGGAAAAATCGTAAATAAAATCCTAAATTATAAAAATATTAAATGCAAAAATCACATAATAATGCCCACAATATCTGCAAAATAACCTTTCAAAAAATAAAAATACATAATGAACATAATGAACATATGCACAATGTGCATGTATTATTATGTTTTCTACACTGGAGCATCCAGAGCATTGCGACCACAATCAGCAGACCATGGTTGCAATGTCAGGCTCCAGCACAGTCTTCCTGTAGCTTTGTGCACATATCACTATAGGGCTTTCTGTTACAAAGCTAGAGGAAGATTTAAATGAAATATGAGCATGCTGATTCAAACTATATGTACGCCTGCCACCGTGGAAGATGGGGTTTTTCATTCACAGATCACTGTGAATGCATGACGCGGATGTGTGGACGGAACCCTGCACAGCCATGCTGTTTTCAAAAAGTTACAGTTGGTGCAGAGAGAATATATCCCGCTCACTGTTACAGATAGGGGGATCCTGGCAGCGGGTGCATAGGTGTATGTTATATGTTGCACCCTGTGGGTAGATTAGGATGTGCGTCTAAATCTCCCTTGCATCTGAAGCCCAATCCATGATCAGATCTTGATCCAGAGGCTACTGATAGGCGGTGAGGAAGTCATGCAAAGCCTCCTTACCACCTGTTTTATCCCCAATTTGGCTGAAAAT
The DNA here is from genome assembly GCF_037356315.1 of Lithobates pipiens. Taxonomy (NCBI): domain Eukaryota; kingdom Metazoa; phylum Chordata; class Amphibia; order Anura; family Ranidae; genus Lithobates; species Lithobates pipiens. The sequence continues at coordinate 464,795,761 of NW_027507718.1, read as the reverse complement.
TTGCCAAAACTGTGTGTTTTCTGTGCTTCCCCATTGACTTGAATGTGTAGCGTTTGGCGGGTGCTACAGGTAGGGTCAACTTTGCCACATCATGTCAACACCCTGGTCCACTGCCTATTGCAGCTTAAGGTGGACTATTTGGTGGGCAGCAAAAACGCTCAATCTCAATCGTGCATTTTTGCTGCCCTCTAACTGCAAGTCTAAACGAGGCCTAAATATAGGTGTAACATGCTCCTAAAAGGGAATTTATCGGGGGGTGGGGGGCGTGTCCAAGATGGCGACCGGAGTAGAGGCATAGTGAGAGAGCTCTGCGGCCCTCCTTGCTAACATCCTGATTCCCAAATACTTCTTTGAAGCCATGGAAACACTGCCGGAGTATCCTTAGACTGGTATGCCCTACAAACGCAGGTCGGCGGCACACCCAAAAGCCTCCATACCACACACACAGCCTCGTGGCGAGAGATCCTCCAATATGGCGTCGCAGACTGAGGAAGCTGACCCTGTGATACCAGACCAGGATAATTTTACAGCCCTGATGAAAGCCATCAACACCTGCCAAACGACACTGACAAGGAAGATTGATGCCATGCAAATGGAGATGGGGCCGATCTGAAAAGATATGGATAAGTTTAGGTCCGGCTGACGGAGGTTGAGCAATGAGCGGGAGACGCGGAGGATGTGCTTACAGACCATTCCACCTCCCTCCGCACTCTTACTACCAAAGTCCAGGCTCTGGAATACCGAGGCGAGGTTGTGGAAAACCGTAACAGGCGAAATAATCTCCACATCATTGGGCTCCCAGAGGGGTCGGAAGACCCCAATCCTGTCATCTTTACTGAAAACCTTCTCAGACAGCTACTCCCTCAGGCGGCATTCTCCCCATTTTTTACAGTCGAACGGGCCCACAGAATGCCAGCAATCCGCGGACCCCCTGGATCCCCCCCACGCACACTTATCCTTCGTCTCCTACACTATAGGGGCAGGGATACGGTACTGAGGGAAAGCAGAAAAATTGAGCCCTACGCATTGAAGGAGCGCGACTCATGATCTTCCCAGATTTCTCAGTGGAAACTCAAAAACAGAAAAAAAGCTTTATATCAGGTGAAACTTGTCATGTGGCAGAAAGGCCTAAAATACAGCAAGAAGCATAAAGTGAAAAAAATGTGAAATATTACTTTAAATATCGTACCTGGGGGGGTGTCTAAAGAATGCCTGTGAAGTGGCACGTGTTTCCCATGTTTAGAACAGTTCCTGCACAAAATGACATTTGTAAAGGAAAAAAAGCCATTTAAAACTGCTTGCAGCTATTAAAGCATTAATTAAGTAATTATTAAGTAATGCCTTGTCCTGGCAATATGGAGGAAAATCTTTGAGAAAAATGGCATGGCTACCCCATCACCCCCCTACCGCAGCCCATTACCAGCCCCTTTGGGTCTTGTATGGATATTAAGGGGAACCCCACACCCAAAATATGTTATGTTAATGTTAGGCAGATGCCTCTGTTGCACAAATGAACTACACAACACCAGCAACGAGGGGGTAGATTCAGGTGTATGCTGTGCAGAAGGCACACTACACTGACTGAATATTAGGCAGATGTCTGTGTTGCACAAATCAACTACACAACACCAGCAATGAGGGGGGTAGATTCAGGTGTATGCTGTGCAGGAGGCACACTACACCCACTGTAACAGCGCTAGGTTAGGAAGCAAAGCAAAGCTGACACTGTCCCTGCCTATCCTGCTCTCTTCCTGAACACTACACTCACTGTAACAGTGCTATCTAAAGAAGTAAAGCACAGCTGACACTGTCCCTGCGTATCCTTCTCTCTATGAACGCCACAACACACTACACAAGGCCGCCGCGCTGGCGGCCATATATAGTGTGGGGCGTGTACTAAACCCCCTGAGCTATAATTGGCCCCAGGCATCCAACCTGTGGCCAATTATGGCTCTCCTCGCTGCCGGCGCTGTGATTGGCCAAGCATGCAGGGTCACAGTGCATGCTTGGCCAATCATCAGCCAGCAATGCACTGCAACTGGCGCAGTGCATTGTGGGCCGTTCGTATCACACGAATTTGATGCGAACGGCCCACAAAGTTCTGTTTTTGACGAACGGCCGATGTTCGATTCGAACATGGGTTCGAATCGAACACCGGGCTCATCCCTATTCCAGAGTATGTAAAGTTTTTATGAGGGCCATTTGGGTGATTTCTGTTATCACTATGATTGAAAAAAGCGTCCAAAAATCTATGTGATAATAAATTAAATAAATAAATAATGTGATTGCTATCCTTAAATATCCTTACATTTTGCATAATCAGTCATGTTTTCAATAATAATGCCAAAATTTCACAATTTCTGCCAGGGTATGCAAACTTTTGAGCACAACTATAAGCAAGTACCAAGTCGTCCAGATGCCAAGTACCTTCACACAAGGGGTTAAGCTGCAGCTATGGCTGCAATAGGGACATTTAAACAAAATGACAATAGCAGGATTTGTGGCAGCCCAATTGTGTAAATCCCTTGGGAGCTTGAGCTGTAGGTCCAGATATTTCCTAGCCACTATGTTGAGCCTTTCAGTTCAATCACTATGGGCAAGCACAGATTCATATCACCAACAAATCAGAAGATTATGTGTTAGTAGGGATTGTTAATAGAGCCCTGTGACAATAATAGTCCTCTATATATGTTGCTTTGTTTCATCCAAGCCCAAATCATGGAGTTATTTCAATGGTAGCACCTCTCTCCCATAGAAAGAGGCTATTTAAACAGCCTGTCAGCCTATGAATAAGCAGTGTTTGTGGAACTTAACAGCTTGACAGAAGCAAGAGAGCAATCAAGGTGGAGACACATTAAGCAGAGCAAGGCAGCGGCAAAAAAGGCATTTACTCGTTTGTAGCAATCTTCAACTAAAATATATCAAAGCTGATAGTTAATGCTGTGTTGAAGTATTCGGCATGAGTCAAGTCAGGGAAAGCCATGATGGTCATGTGTATGCAAGTCTGTCTTTTTTTTAACAGATGTTTCCAGTCCTAATTTTGTCTCAGCTCCACAAAAATAACAGTTCACGCATGGATTGTATTTAGAGTGTGGAATTTGTGACTTCCAGAGTGCAAGTGCGGATTTATAATTTACCACACTCAAGGCTGCTACCCATGTTCCTGCTATACTGGGCTTTCAGTCCATTCAATGCTCCTCCTCATCATGTTGGCAACTTTCCAAGTTATTATTGCGCTTTTCAAGTGCACCACAGCACTTCTTTCTCACAGGCTTTGTTGCTTCCGACTTACGCACATTCCAGGTTTAAAGTGAATAGAGCCACTGATGGACTTTTCATTTCAAAATTTGTGTACTACTGAGGAAAATGATATATTGGAAATAAATGCAATGTTTATATATATTATATAAAAGGCTATTCTGTCTGTGTATTCTGTCTCCCTTTTCACTGGATAACAGGTCATACTTTCAGAAGCAATGTAACATACAGTTGTGCTCAAAAGTTTACATACCCTGGCAGAATTTATGATTTATTGGCCATTTTATAGAGAATATGAATGATAACACAAAACTTCTCTTTCACTCATGGTTAGTGTTTGGCTGAAGCCATTTATTATTAACTGTATTTACTCTTTTTAAATCCTAATCACAACAGAAACTATCCAAATGACCCTGATCAAAAGTTTACATACCCTGGGGATTTTGGCTGATAACATGCACACAAGTTGACACAGAGGGGTATGAATGGCTATTAAAAGGTAACCATCCTCACCTGTGATCTGTTTGCTTGTAATTTGTGTGTGTGTAAAAAAAGGTCAATGAGTTTTTGGATTCCTGACAGATGTTTCTACATTCTGAATCATGGGGAAAGCAAAAGAATTGTCAAAGGATCAGCAGGAAAAGGTAGTTGAACTGTATAAAACAGGAAAGGGATATACAAAGCTATCCAAGGAATTCAGAATGACAATCAGCAGTGTTCAAACTCTAATAAAGTGGTGAAAAATGAGGGTTTCTGTTGAGACGAAGCCATGGTCAGGTAGACCAACTAACATTTCAGCCACAACTGCCAGGAAAATAATTCAGGATGCAAAAAAAAAACCCACAAATAACTTCAGCTGAAACACAGGACTCTCTGAAAACATGTGGTGTGGCTGTTTCAAGATGCACAATAAGGAGTCACCAGAAGAAAGCCATTGTTACGCAAATGCCACAAAGTAGCCTGCTTACAATGCACCAAACAGCACAGAGACAAGCCTCAAATCTTCTGGCACAAAGTCATTTGGAGTGATGAGACCAAAATGTAGCTTTTTGGTCACAACCATAAACACTACATTTGGAGAGGAGTCAACAAGGCCTATGATGACACTATTCGCTGATATTTTGGGAATGTGTGAGCTACAAAGGCACAGGAAATTTGTTAAAAATCAATGGCAAGATGAATGCACTATGTTATCAAAAAATACTGGAGGAACATTTGCATTCATCAACCAGGAAGCTCCGCATGGGACGTACTTGGACATTCCAACATGACAATGATCCAAAACACAAGGCTAAGTCGACCTGTCATTGGCTACAGCAGAATAAAGGGAAGGTTCTGGAGTGACCATCTCAATCACCTGACCTCAATATCATTGAGCCACTCTGGGGAGATCTCAAACGTGCAATTCATGCAAGACAGCCACATAATTTACAGGAACTGGAGGCTTTTGGGCCAAGAGGGATGGGCAGCTTTACCATCTGAGAAGATAAAGAGCCTCATTCACAAATAGCACAAAAGACTTCAAGCTGTCATGTTAAAGGGGGCAATACACGGTATTAGGAACTGGGGTATGTAAACTTTTGATCAGGGTCATTTAAGTAGTTTCTGTTGTGATTATGATTTAAAAAGAGTAAAAACAGTTGATTGATAATAAATGGTTTCAGCCAAACACTAATCATGAGTGAAAGAAAAGTTTCTGTGTTGTCATTCATATTCTCTGAAAAATGGCCAAGAAATCATAAATTCTGCCAGGCTATGTAAACTTATGACCACAATTGTATATTTCTCGCTCATACACAATATAAAGGTTTGTGGACACCTGACCATAATACCTAGATTAGCTTTTTAGACATCTCATTCCTAATCATAGGCATGTTGCCACTAACCCCTTTGTTTCTGATATTGTATGACAAGGGCAGGCTCTTAGAAAGATGTCATCTGCAGTCACTTCCGGTTCATATGTATATGTTCTGCAAGTGTCTGGTGCAGATGTCACATCTGGTGAGCAACAGGAAAGTGAGCTGGCGGGAGGGGTGCACACAGCACACATGGGAACATTATAGCATAAGGTGAGCGGGGACTGGAGAGAGAGGACTGAGTGGTAGAGAATCAGCAGAGATGAGCAGGTGATCTGCGTAACAAGGGTACTAATAAGATGGGGATCTTCTGAACAGGGGTACTACTGAGCTGGGGTCCTACTGGGCCCCTATAAGACAAATAGAAAATCAAATGCACACACGGGGCATTTGCCAAGCTTTATAAAAAGTTCAAAAAAGCATCAGCAAAGCATCAAACACATCAAAAAAGCATGTTTAAGTGGAAGGCACTATAATGTGTGTTAAAGTCAAAACAAGTGCAAATGAGCCATAAGAGTCAAATTTATGGCCAGTAAGTGCCTTGCCCCATTCATCATCTTCAAGTGGACCCACGTCCATCTTCCAGAATATTTTTTTTTGTTCTTGAATTGTTGGTATAAGAGATTTGTGGAACCTCAGGGTTCCTCCAGAGTTTGCTAGGAGTTCCTTGAGCAATGAGCAATAACAAATTGATCCCCTAACTACACATATCAATGTAATTGGCAATTTTCCACTAAAATTTTATGTAAGGGGTCACTGCTACATTGGCCACCATTGCAAGGGGGGCTTTTTTCCAATCAGCATTGTAAAGGTGCAGTTCTTCACTGACCACCAATGTAAGGAGGTTATTTCTCCTTTAATGTAAGGTGGCACTTACTGATCACTAGTGTAATGCCACGTACACACGTAATTCCGACGGGATTTCGCTCGAGCTGCATACACACGGTCACACCAAATTCTGACCCTCCAAGAACGCGGTGACGTACAACACGTACGACGGGACTAGAAAAAGGAAGTTCAATATCCAGTAGCCAATAGCTTACGTCTCGTAGTTGCATCTGAGCATGCGTGAGTTTTTGCGCTTCCGAATTGCATACACACAAACGCATTTTCAGATAGGAACTTTTTACGACCGAAAAATTGACAACACGCTCTCAATCTTTTGCTGGCCGAGATTCGGCCAGCAAAAGTCCAATGGAGCATACACACGCATTTTTTCCGACCAAAAGCTCTCATCGGTCTTTTGCTGGCCAAATTTCCGATCATGAATACGCGGCAAGAAGACAATTTTTGTCTGTCTCTTGTCTGGCCATTATTATTCATGTATTTTAATGCTTATTCATTTATAGAGCAAAGCCATCATAATTAATTAATTTTGAAGCTTATTATTCATGTTGTAAGACAGTTCAGTCAGCTTAAAAGGCTTTATTCAGCAAAAAGCAACAGAAAATTGACAAGCTTTGTCTTTATAGGCAGTTCAAACACAAAAAAATCTTCTTAGCAGTATAAGACAGTCCTTTTAAATAATGCTCAGCATCCCAGCCGCAGCATACAACATAGCAAAGTCCCAGTTCAGGCAAGCTCACCCAGCAGGATCAAGTCAAAGGTAACAGGGTTCCTTCTAGCTTAAAGCTCCTCTCAGCTTCGATAGCTTAACAGCCATATCTCCCCGAACACACTTCTCCTCTCTGACATTTTCAACTCAGCTGGAAATAAGCAGGTGTAAGGGGAAGTACCTGCCCTCTTCAATTAACCCCTTCTTAACCCTGTCCCAGGCTGACTCTCCACATTCCACCCCCCCCCCCCCACGGTTCCAGGCCCGGGGCTGGACAATTTATACCACAATGGCCATAGGTCTGGGAAAAGGCATCTTTTTTTTCCCCAAATGCACAAGCCCAGGTCTATGCCCCCTTCCTACTCTGAATCCACATAATTTCTAGACCCGATTACTGCTGTAAACCTATCATAGTCATTTTTATCAGTTTCCATTAGGTGGTACACTTCCTAGTACTCCTCTGTGAGGAGCGGTTGCACCAATTCTACCTAGCGGCTTCTAGGCCACGTTTAAAACAATGCCATGTTTTGAATTCAGCCAGGTAGTCTGGTAGCATTGGGTGTAAAAAGTCACCAGCAAAGACTCTACCTTTGTTACCACTGCTCTTCACAATAGCCTCAACCACTTGCACTTGATCCCCAGGTTTAGACTCTCTGACCCTGGCAGACTGGTTGGAAACCCCCCTCTGGGTCCTCGCTAATGGTTTATGCCCACGTTTAAGCACTTTGAGATTTTTGGCTACCCTGTAGTATAGAGTATGATGCACAGCAACTCGGGGAGAGCACATATCTTCCGCAGGATGCTGTGGCTCACCACTGAATGATCATGTGACCTGTTCCCTGTCGGGAATCAAAGGGGAGACCTTCCTGTGAGCATCAAAGAAATCACTTTTCAGGTCTGAAGGGGAAGTACCTGCCCTCTTCAATTAACCCCTTCTTAACCCTGGCCCAGGCTGACTCTCCACAATGTATAGAGCAAGGAAGGACTGCATAATAATCAGTGCCAAATAATCAAGTTATGCCAAATTCTATATTCTTTTATTTAAAATGCTTACTTAACCACTTCCCGACCAGCGCACGACGATGTACGTCGACAGAATGGCACGGACAGGCATATTGGCGTACAGGTACGTCCAATATTCAATGCCGCCCTGCCATCGGGAGCGCGCCACCGGCGGCGTGCTCCCGCGCTGGTCGGGACCCCCGTGAGTCCGGTCGCGGGACCCGCGGACTCGATCGCCGCGGGCATCCCCGCGATCGTCTCACGGAGCCGCCGAATGGAGGAAATGCCGTGTAAACAGCATTTCTCCATTCTGCCTAGCAACTAGTGACGCTGATCTCTGCTCCATGTGATTGGAGCAGAGATCAGTGTTCACTAAATGAAAGCCCAACCCCCCCACAGTTAGTAACACACCCCTAGGAACACTTAACTCCTACACTGCCACCCCCTGGTTAACCCCTTCACTGCCAGTGTCATTTACACAGGAATCACTGCATTTATATAGCAGTGATTACTGTATAAATGACAATGGTCCCAAAAATGTGTCAAATATGTCCGATGGGTCCCTCACAATGTCGCAGTCACAATAAAAATCGCTGATCGCCGCCATTACTAGTAAAAAAAAAATAATAAAAAATTATTAATAAAAATGCTATAAAACTATCCCTATTTTGTAAACGCTATAACTTTTGCGCAAACCAATCAATAATTGCTTATTGCGATTTTTTTTTACCAAAAATATGTAGAAGAATACGTATCGGCCTAAACTGAGGGAAAAAAATGTTTTTTTATATATTTTTGGGGGATATTTATTATAACAAAAAGTAAAAAATAATGCGTTTTTTTCAAAATTGTCGCTCTATTTTTGTTTATAGCGCAAAAAATAAAAACCGCAGGGGTGATCAAATACCACCAAAAGAAAGCTCTATTTGTGGGAAAAAAGGACGTCAATTTTGTTTGGGAGCCACGTCGCAGGAACCGCGCAATTGTCAGTTAAAGCGACGCAGTGCCGAATCGCAAAAAGTGGTCTGGTCTTTGACCAGCAAAATGGTCCGGCCTGAAAGTGGTTAAAATTTACAGCTATTGCAAGGTTTTTTCACTGCACATTCTAGAGGACAAATTGACATGGATCATAATCAATGAATGAATGGTGGCTATTCTCCAGGATAAGCTGGCCTATTTTGAGAAAACATGGGATCCCTGGATAAAATACCTTTCAGGGCCCTCCTAATCTGGACAAAGGGTTATTGGTACAACACAGCAGGTGCATGTCTCGTACTTAGTTCTTTCACCCTCTCCACTAGGTTTTGCCTCTACCTCCACTCTTTTTGCTTTCTATCACTTTTGTTTCAGATACCAGCGTAACCTTTAGGCCACTGTTGGTCCAGAGTGACTTCTTCTCCTGTTACATTGGTGAGGGGTTTGAAAACGTCCATGGAGCCAAATAAGTTGCTGCAAATTACCTGATCACACATACAGTGCCTTGAGAAAGTATTCATATCCCTTGAAATTTTCCACGTTTTGTCAAGTTACAACCAAAAATGTACATGTATTTTTTTTTTGCGATTTTATGTGATAGACGAACACAAAGTGGCACATAATTGTGAAGTGAAAGCTCTGGCTGTATGTTTAAGGTCATAGTCCTGCTGGAAGGTGAACCTCTGCCCAGTCTCAAGTCTTTTGCAGACTGTAACAGGTTTTCTTCTAAGATTGCATTTGGCTCTACCCATCTTCCCATCAACTCTGACCATCTTCCCTGTCCCTGCTGAAGAAAAGCATCCCCCCAACATGATGGTGCCATCACCATGTTTCATGGTGGGGATGGTGTATTCAGGGTGATGTGCAGTGTTAGTTTTCCACCACACATATCGTTTTGCATTTAGGTCAAAAAGTTCAATTTTGGTCTCATCTAACCAGAGCACCTTTTCCACCTTTGCTGGGTCCCCCACATGGTTTCTTGCAAACTGCAAACAGGCTTTCTTTCAACAATGGCTTTTTTCTTGCCACTTTTCCATAAAGGCCAGATTTGTGGAGTGCACAACTAATAGTTGTCCTGTGGACAGATTCTCCCACCCGAGCTGTGCATCTCTGCAGCTCCTCCAGAGTTACCATGGACCTTTGGGTTGCTTCTCTGATTAATGCTCTCCTTGCCCGGCCTGTCAGTTTAGGTGAACGGCCATGTCTTGGTAGGTTTTCAGTTGTGACATACTCTTTCCATTTTCGGATGATGGATTGAACAATGCTGTGTGAGATGTTCAAAGCTTTGGATATTTTTGTATAACCTGACCCTTAAACCGTACTCATTACCAATACTCATTTTACCCGATGTATATCTATGGTGATTTAAAATGTTTCTCTGGCATTATGTTATTTTTCCTCTGTATTCCAAAGGTTTTTTATGAACATGTCATCAGCAGCAGAAGACTGGAAGCTGCTCTCTTTGACGGTTCCCTGCAGATGGGCTGGGAAAGAGTTGGGTCACAGCTGTACATCGATTATGGAAAAAAAGGATACTTAGATTTTTTATTTATTTTTTAAATACAGTGCCCTCATTTATATACATAAAGAAAGGGGATAATGTAAATTAAACAGTGTGTGTTTAGTATCACTTTAAATAACTAGTAAGCACTGATTAAAGCCCAATCGAAAGTCCAAAGAGTCCCACCTTTGTAGTTGTTTTCTACTGCAGTTGCTTTAGAAAGAAAAAAAACTGTGCTTTGCACACCATTCATTTTAATAGACCTGGAATGTATTTAGCTAATTTAACCTGAAGATTCTAGAAATTTTTGCAGCGCAATTAAACACCTAAAATCACCCATGTAACTGTAACCTGATGAGATGATTGGTTTAACCAATGTTTCATCTTGTTGGATGTCCAAAGATGATAAATGTGTATGTTCATGGAGGCAGGACTGCAGTTTACCTGCAGACCTGAACTTGGCACTATGCCACTACTTTAGGCTGGCAGAAGACCATTCAGGTCCAATTTTACCAATTTTGGGCTTTAGGCCACTATGGGCTCTGCATTGGTCTTGATGACATCAGGGGGCATAGGGGAGAAGGGACTGTGTGGAACAGTCTTGCAGCTCAGGGAAAGCCTGCAAACGCTAGATGTAAATGAGCATTTAAACCAGGGGAATCCAAGCTTTTGACATTCCCGGAGCACATTGGAAGAAGAGGAATTGTCTTGGGCCACACATAACAATAAAGATGGCTGATGAGCAGAAAAAGTTGGGCAGATCACAAGTTACCGATCACTTTTATAGATAATGTACCAATTTAAGTAATTAAACTTCTTTCTTTTTTGATAATATTTTATTGTTGTAAAAGTAAAAGAGGGCAACAAAACTAGTGCAATATTTGACTCATTTGATAAACGAATGCATCAATATCTGGTTGGATGGATGGAGTAGGAATTCTCAAGGTACTCATCAGAAATTTTGGTTCTAATTTTGCCCTTAGTGTGCTTCAAAATAGTTGCTCACAGATATAAATGCTGCTGAAAATTGATGACATGAATAAGGAGTGATTGTGAAGAGTGGGATATTTTTATTTGGGAGATAAATCATAAACGTCCAGTAAAGAGACGCCGTAAAATATTTCTTCAGCCGTATGTGTTCACTAAGTGTAAATGCATTTTTTTTAAAAATCGACGTTTTTAAAGAGATGTATGGGATTTTTTTTTCTCAGAATCATACTTACCTAGGTGGATGCAGAATCGATCCATTGCTGCATCTATCCCCCACCAGCTCTAAGACTGAGAACCGAGCGATCAAACACTGCTGATTGCTCGGTTCTCAGGGTTCTGTGACCAGAGAACTGTCATTCACCAGCTCTCTGCTATGCCCCCTCCTCACTCACTGGAGTGCTGGGCTGTGGAGGGGGTGGCAACCGGTGGCTCAGGCTCTTAGCGGCTTGCTGAGAGGCTGAGCCGGGTGACAGTCCAGGCATGTGGGCAGATCCTGACTCCATTGTTGCAATCTCGCCCAAGCCTGGACCAGCTCTGTGACATCAGCAGACAACGGGCTGCACTCCTGTGATCCATAGGAAGAAGAGGCAGAACAAACTGCACTCCTGTGATCCATAGGAGGAGTACAGCCAAACGAGTTTTGGCTGCATTTTTCCTTTAAGTAAATTTATGATTTTGTATTGGGCGGCATTCAAAGTCATCTTGGGCCGCAGGTTGGACACCCCTAATTTAAACCTTGCAGTGTGGGGGGGCAGACCCACTTCAAAAGATCATTTTGACTTTCCACAGAGTTTAAATGAATAAAAAAAACAAAAAAAACCCATTCAATTATGCATAGTGCTTTTACTAGGAACAGACAAAGAGCACAATATTGTTTGCAGCCAGACTGAGAAGCCTCTTAACCTATCTATGATTATCTTCATTTCAGAGTCGTTGTTTAACATCTTAACATGTCCTTTTGTAAATGTTACAACCTGCTCCTTCACATAACATTGCAATCTATCTGAATATTAGCCTTCCTTTAAGAACCCAATGTGACAGCCTGCTCAGCTGTGACACAGAAAGGAAAAAAAGACCCAGACATCTTCCTGATATTCTTACTGTCAGTAACTTTTCTTCCTTCATGTATAATTGATACATGGTTGAGGAGATCTCCCTATGTTCTCCGCACTCCCACACACTCCCCAATCCATAAACCAATGTCATGAGGAGTACACAGTGATTACCCCCTGCCTTGTGTCATCGCCGCTGACACTCTCTTCAACAAATCTCTTCCAATTAAATACACTTCCCTGTTGGTGCAGAGAGGGTTAGAGGAACATGTACCCAGCCTAGTCGCTTTCATCCAAATGTTACTGTCATAAATAATTCCTCGCTTTAGATGTGCAGGGATGATTACTTTGTATGGCTGTCACATCAGCCTCGATTTGTTCTGCTCCATCTCTGACATTTCCTCGTAATGGCCCAAGTTTCAGCTTTGCCAGAAAACTTTTTCCAGGGGCTCCAGAAATCTGCAAGATTTAAGGGGAATTCCGACTAGTCTGCAAACACAACAAAACTGCCAAATGTACCATATTGTAATCAACATGTTGTAAACTAACGAAAATCATAATACAAAATAAGGTTATTTATATAGAAAGAAAAAAACGTTATTGTTAGCCGCATTAACCTCCCTAGCGGTAATCCCGGGTCTGGCTCGGGCTGGAATTTCAGTACCACGAGCGGTAACCCCGAGCCAGACTCGGAATCGCATCGCTGGATACAGGGAGACTTACTTACCTTGTCCCCTGGATCCAGCGATGTCCTCCCCGCTGTGTGTGTGAGCCGATCTCCGCTCGATTCACACAGTGCCCAAGTGCCGCCAAGCTCCGTTCCCTGCGACGTTGCGACGCACGGGAGCGGAGATCGGCGCCAAATTAAAAAAAGTAAAAATACACAAAACACATACAGCACTGTAATCTTACAGATTACAGTACTGTATAAAAAAATACACACCCCCTTTGTCCCTAGTGGCCTGTCCAGTGCCCTGCATGCACTTTTATATTATAAATACTGTTTTTTTCTGCCTGGAATTTGGAGATTGTCCATAGCAACCAAAAAGTGTCTCTTTATGTCAAAAGTGATTTTATACCAGCTAGAAAACAGCGATAATAAATTAGAATCACTTGCAGAATTGAGCGATATCGATTTGTGGGGAAATCCGTCATCAAACACTAAATCTAATGACAGCGACAATTCTGCAAATGAGTAAATTTCAGTGTTTTTGGATTTGATTACATTATTGAATAATTTTTATTATTATTTGTTATCATTATTTATAGTTATTTATTATATTATAAACTTTATCATACCCGGGATGTCTACTAGACTCTGGTCTGAACAGATTTAAGAGAGTTATTCCTAAGAATTGCAGGCCTAAAATATAAAACGCCAAATTTTCATGCAAAATAATTGTACCGCTTTCAGCACCTAAAATCAGAAATAATCATACCGCCAGGGAGGTTAAAGCATATTTCCACTTTTGCATTGAAATTTGGGAAAACCCCACCACTGTATATGTCTATGTGTTATCTTTTATAGCATGCCTAAGAAAAGTTTTTTTGATCGTTAAGATTTTTTGTCAGAAGAAGATGACATGGCTGACTGCAAGGTGTTTTGAACAATATCAGAGTGAGTCTGTCCTCATTAACACACAATGCAAGAAGCCCAGCCTACACCTCTAAACATACAACAAAGAAGACCCAGGACTGTCGAACATTTAGAATCCTATATCAGGCAAGAATAGGACAACATTCCTCTCCCAAAACTCCAGCAACTAGTCTCCTCAGTTCACAGATGTTTACAGAGTGTTGTTAAAAAAAGAGGGGATGCTACACCATGGTAAACATGGCCCTGTCTCAACTTTTTTGAAACGTGTTGCTACCATCAATTTCAAAATTATCTGATTTTCTCCCTAAAATAGTAAATTTTCTCAAACATTTGATATATTTTCTATTGTGAATAAAATACGGTTTTGCAGATCATTGAATTTTATTTTTATGTACAGTAGTGCTCATAAGTTTGCATACGTAAACATAAGTTTAGAATTTATGATTTCTTGGCCATTTTTCAGATAATATGAATGATAACACAAAAACTTTTCTTTCACTCATGGTTAGTGTTTGGCTGAAGCCATTTATTATCAGTCAACTGTGTTTACGCTTTTTAAATCATAATCACAACAGAAACTACCCAAATGACCCTGATTAAAAGTTTACATACCCCAGTTCTTAATACCGTGTATTACCCCCTTTAACATCATTGACTGCTTGAAGTCTTTTGTGGTATTTGTGGATGAGGCTCTTTATTTTCTCAGATGGTAAAGTTGCCAATTCCTCTTGGCAAGAGTACATCCCATGCGCAGATTCCTGGCTGGTGAATGCAAATGTTCCTCCAATATTTTTTAATAACATACTGCATTCATCTTGCCATCAATTTTAACCAAATTCCCTGTGTCTTTGAAGCTCACACATCCCCAAAACATCAGTGATCCACCTCCGTGTTTCACAGTAGGAATGGCGTACCTTTCATCATAGGCCTTGTTGACTCCTCTCCAAATGATGCATTTATGGTTGTGGCTAGAAAGCTAAATTTTGGTCTTATCACTCTGAATGACTTTGTGCCAGAAGGTTTGAGGCTCGTCTCTGTGCTGTTTGGCGTATTCTAAGCAGGATATTTTGTGGCATTTGCGTAGTAATAGCTTTCTTCTGGTGACTCGACCATGCAACCCATCTTTCTTCAAGTGTCTCCTTATCCACTTAAGGACTGCCTCATGCCGATGTACATTGGCAGAATGAAACGGCTGGGCAGAAGCACGTACCTGTACGTTGCTGTTTAAGTGCCCAGCCGTGGGTCGGGAGCGAGGAGAGGTCTGTGTAAACAAACCTCTCCCCGTGCTTCCTACTGTGGCTATCACCGATCGTCTGTTCCCTGATATAGGGAAGGACGATCAGTGACGTCACATGCCAGGCCACGCCCCCTACAATAAAAAAACCACATAACGTCATACATAACACCTACACTGCCCCCTAGTGTTTAAATCCTTCACTGCCAGTGTCATTTACACAGGAATCAGTGCATTTAAATAGCACTGAATGCTGTATAAATGACAATGGTCCCAAAAATGTGTCAAAAATGGCCGATATGTCTGCCATAATGTTGCAGTCACAATAAAAATCGCTGATCGCCACCATTACTAGTAAAAAAAAATTATAAAAATGCTATAAAACTATCCTCTATTTTGTAAACGCTACAACTTCTGCGCAAACCAATCAATAATCGCTAACTGCGTTTTTTTTTTTTACCAAAAATATGTAGAAGAATACGTATCGGCCTAAACAGAGGAAAAAAAAGTTTTTTTTTATATATTTTTGGGGGATATTTATTATAGCAAAAAGTAAAAAATATTGCATTCTTTTCAAAATTGTCACTCTATTTTTGTTTATAGCGCAAAAAATAAAAACCGCAGAGGTGATCAAATACCACCAAAAGAAAGCTCTATTTGTGGGGAAAAAAGGACGCCAATTTTATTTGGGAACCATGTCGTGCAATTGTCAGTTAAAGCAACGCAGTCCCGAATTGCAAAAAAGGGGCTTGGTCCTTTGGCTGCAAATTGGTCCGGGGCTTAAGTGGTTATTGTGCATCTTGAAAAAGCCACACCACATGTTTTCAGAGAGTCCTGTATTTCACCTGAAGTTATTTGCGGGTTTTTCTTTGCATCCCAAACAATTTTCCTGGCAGTTGTGGCTGAAATTTTAGTTGGTCTACCTGACCGTGGTTTGGTTTCAACAGAACCCCTCATTTTCCACTTCTTGATTAGAGTTTGAACAATGCTGATTGGCATTCTCAATTCCATGGATATCTTTTTAGTTAGTGTGCACACTAGCTTTCATAGGCTACACCACTCCATTCCCCTATGTGTGCATGTTCTACAGTGGTGTGAAAAAGTGTTTGCCCCCTTCCTCATTTCCTGTTCCTTTGCATGTTTGTCACACTTAAGTGTTTCGGAACATCAAACCAATTTAAACAATAGTCAAGGACAACACAAGTAAACACAAAATGCAATTTGTAAATGAAGGTGTTTATTATTAAAGGTGAAAAAAAATCCAAACCATCATGGCCCTGTGTGAAAAAGTGATTGCCCCCTAAACCTAATAACTGGTTGGGCCACCCTTAGCAGCAACAACTGCAACCAAGCGTTTGCGATAACGTGCAATGAGGCTTTTACAGCGTCCTGGAGGAATTTTGGCCCACTCATCTTTGCAGAATTGTCCTAATTCAGTTACATTAGAGGGTTTTCGAGCATGAACGGCATTTTTAAGGTCATACCACAACATCTCAATAGGATTCAGGTCAGGACTTTGGCTAGGCCACTCCAAAGTCTTCATTTTGTTTTTTTTCAGCCATTCGGTGGTGGACTTGCTGGTGTGTTTAGGATCATTGTCCTGCTGCAGAACCCAAGTTCGTTTCAGCTTAAGTATACGAACAGATGGTCGGACATTCTCCTTCAGGATCTCTTGGTAGACAGCAGAATTCATAATTCCTTTTATCACGGCAAGTCTTCCAGGTCCTGAAGCAGCAAAACAGCCCCAGACCATCACACTACCACCACCATATTTTACTGTTGGTATAATGTTCTTTTTATGAAATGCAGTGTTCCTTTTACGCCAGATATACTTGGACACACACCTTCCAAAGAGTTCCACTTTTGTCTCATCGGTCCACAGAATGTTGTCCCAAAAGTCTTGGGGATCATCAAGATGTGTTGTGGAGAAATTGAGACAAGCTTTGATGTTCTTTTTGCTCAGCAGTGGTTTTCTCCTTGGAACTCTGCCATGCAGGCCATTTTTGCCCAGTCTTTTCCTGATGGTGGAGGCATGAACGCTGACCTTAACTGAGGCAAGTGAGGCCTGCAGTTCCTTGGACGTTGTTGTGGGGTCTTTTGTGACCTCTTGGATGAGTCGTCGCTGCGCTCTTGGGGTAATTTTGGGCGGCCGGCCACTCCTGGGAAGGTTCACCACTGTTCCATGTCTTCGCCATTTGTGGATAATGGCTCTCACTGTGGTTCGCTGGATTCCCAAAGCTTTGGAAATGGCTTTATAACCCTTTCCAGACTGATAGATCTCAATTACTTTCTTTCTCAATTGTTCCTGAATTTCTTTGGGTCTCTGCATGATGTGTAGCTTTTAAGGATCTTCTGGTGGACCTTACTGTGTCAAGCAGCTCCTATTTAAGTGATGCCTTGATTGTGAACAGGTGTGGCAATAATCAGGCCTGGGTGTGGCTAGAGAAATTGAACTCAGGTGTGGACAACCACAGTTATAGTATGTTTTAACAAGGGAGGCAATCACTTTTTCACACAGGGCCATGATGGTTTGGATTTTTTTTCACCTTTAATAATAAACACCTTCATTTACAAATTGCATTTTGTGTTTACTTGTGTTGTCCTTGACTATTGTTTAAATTGGTTTGATGTTCCGAAACACTTAAGTGTGACAAACATGCAAAGGAACAGGAAATGAGGAAGGGGGCAAACACTTTTTCACACCACTGTATGTTGCACACTGCTGAACTCTTTCAACAATATAGTTCGCATTGCTACTTTGTATATCGTGCTGTAAAAAATGAACTTCAAAACACTCCACTATGCTGTACAATACATACTCCACAGCACTCTTTACATTGTACTGTACAGTACATACTCCACACCTCTCTGCACATTGTGCTATACAATACATACTGCACAAAGTCCCATTCAGATGAACATTCATTAATGCACACCACTGTAAATTGTATACTTCACATTATACACATTGTTATGAGTTATATACTCCACAAATACCTAGTGTCACCCTTTGATTCAGCAGATTGCATTTATTGTCATGAGCCTTGTGCCAAATTGGCTCATTTGCAAGCATTGCTAAACCAGATAGCACTGGGCCCTATAGTATCTGATTGTCTGTTATAACTTGCATTGCACCCATAATCGGAATAAGCAGTTGTACAACAGCTGCTCCCTGGTTATGCAAGCACTGAGAAGGAATTCTAAAAACCCTCTATTCCCATTATCTCTATCACTGGAGAATTTTTCCGCCTTTTCTTTCCTTTGTAGTCTACGTCTCATTTTCTAATTTAGCTACAATAACGTGATTTCTCTTTTAGATGTACCTCCGCTGACAGTAATATATGCCCTTCTCTCTGGTGATTATCATAATTAGGATTCCTCTTCTTTCTCCACTGCTATAGTCTCATTCCATCATTTTGTACCCATATTCCTTTCCTCGTGGTTATAAATCGAAAAAAAAAAAAAGTATACCAATTTTCTGGTAACAGAATGAAAAGACCAGTGATAAATACAAATGTTTCATTAGGTTTTTTCTCTAAATATTTTTTCATCACATTTGTAGAATGTATTTTTGTGGGACAGTATACATTGTGGCAAACCTGCAAGGTTATAGGAGAGAAATATGAGGTTGGTTATTGTGGAGATGTAAAGGTGTAAAAGTCGTTTTAGGTTTAGGGGTTTGATTATAGCTGGGAGCTACAGTATGTATTAAAGTATAACTACTAAAGGCAAATGTTTTTTTTTTTTTTTAGTGTTGGGTGGAGTGGAGAGGGATTAGAACCCTGGGCATTTTTTTTTTTTTGCTAGCTATCACCCTCTCTATTTGTCCTGTTTACCATTATCATTGAAAGTCAAAGTAAAAAGAAAACTCGAAATTTTGGGTTGTTCCCAGAACAGTAATAGATGAGAAATCTTACAATGGGGACACTAGTTCTGGTGGGCTGGAGGTCCCCATTAGATTCCCTTAATTTGCAGGGATTTCCTCTCACTTTCTGTTTGGCTATGGGACAGGAAGTGAAGATAAATCTCCGTAATGGGACAAAGTTGGTGAAAACAAAACATCTGAGAGGGGTTTTATCCCTCTCTTACTCCATCCGAAATGAAAAACAAAGTTTTGCCTATAGTTATACTTTAACCGCTTAAGGACTGCCTCACGCCCGAGTCACAGAGCTGAAGAACGAGGAGAGGTAAGTGTAATTAAACCTCTTCTCGTGCTTCCTAGTGAGGCTGACAATTTTTCAAAATTTTCGCTCTATTTTGGTTTATGGCGCAAAAAATTAAAACCGCAGAGGTGATCAAATACCACCAAAAGAAAGCTCTATTTGTGGGAAAAAAAGGATGCCAATTTTGTTTGGGAGCAACGTCGCACGACCGCGCAATTGTCAGTTAAAGTGACGCAGCGCCGAATCGCAAAATGGTCCAGGGCTTAAGTGGTTAAGCTAACATGTTGGGCTAGGTTTAGAGATTGGGCTTATGTGCAAAACTGTCAGTATAGAAATACAGGGGATACCAATTGGTTTGTCAGCATAGAAAAACAGGAGCTGGCATTGATAGTTTGTTTTTAAAGGTGCAAGCTCCAGGGCTGGTATTATTATTCTTCTGTCAGTATTTAGCAGTTGAATAAATTCAACAAGCATGTTCAGCACTGTGCTATTTTAACCCCCCTGACGGTATTTCCGAGTCTGGCTCGGGGTGGAATTTTTATGCCAAAAGCGGTAACCCCAAGCCAGACTCGGGTCCGCATCGCTGGATCCAGGAGGATGCTTACTTACCTTCTCCCTCGGATCCAGTGATGTCCCCCCGCTGATTCATCACGGAGCCGATCTCCGTGCCCTGCGAGCGTTGCGACGCTATTTGATCACCACAGGGTGTTTTATGTGTATGTTTTATGTGTATATATATATTATATAGAAATATATATATATATATACACACACACACACACACACAGTATCTCACAAGAGTGAGTACACCCCTCACATTTTTGTAAATATTTTATTATATATTTTCATGTGACAACACTGAAGAAATGACACTTTGCTACAATGTAAAGTAGTGAGTGTACAGCTTGTATAACAGTTTAAAGGACATAACCTTGTGACAAGAAAATGAGATTTGCAAAATACCATACCTTTTATCAAATACCTTTGGAGTGTCCACTTTCCAAAAAGGGGTCATTTTGGGAAGGGGGGGGGGGGGGGGTGTTAGTACCATCCTTGCATTTTAGAGCCTCCAAAACTGTGATATGTAGTCAGGAAATCAAATGTGCAAGTTACACCCTTAGAAAGTCTGGAAGTGCTAATAGGATTTTGAGCATCGGTACATGGCTAGGCTCCCAAAATGTCTCACACACAGTATCACCATACTCAGGAGAAGTAGCAGAATGTGTTTTGGGGTATAATGCCACTATGTATATATATATATATATATATATATATATATAGTGCCTTGCGAAAGTATTCGGCCCCCTTGAACTTTTCAACCTTTTGCCACATTTCAGGCTTCAAACATAAAGATATAAAATTTTAATTTTTTGTGAAGAATCACCAACAAGTGGGACACAATTGTGAAGTGGAATGAAATCTATTGGATAATTTAAACTTTTTTAGCAAATAAAAAACT
This sequence comes from Lithobates pipiens, assembly GCF_037356315.1. Lineage (NCBI taxonomy): Eukaryota > Metazoa > Chordata > Amphibia > Anura > Ranidae > Lithobates > Lithobates pipiens. Next base: position 464,775,119 of record NW_027507718.1, on the reverse strand, counting down.
GAAAAGTGGTGCGTGCAAAATTATTCGGCCCCTTTACTTTCAGTGCAGCAAACTCACTCCAGAAGTTCAGCGAGGATCTCTGAATGATCCAATGTTGTCCTAAATGACTGATGGTGATAAATAGAATCCACCTGTGTGTAATCAAGTCTCTGTATAAATGCACCTGCTCTGTGATAGTCTCAGGGTGCTGTTGAAAGCGCAGAGAGCATCATGAAGACCAAGGAACACACCAGGCAGGTCCGTAATACTGTTGTGGAGAAGTTTAAAGCCAGATTTGGATACAAAAAGATTTCCCAAGCTTTAAACATCCCAAGGAGCACTGTGCAAGCGATCATTTTGAAATGGAAGGAGTATCAGACCACTGCAAATCTACCACGCCCTGGCCGTCCCTCTAAACTTTCAGCTCAGACAAGGAGAAGACTGATCAGAGATGCAGCCAAGAAGCCCATGATCACTCTGGATGAACTGCAGAGAACTACAGCTGAGGTGGGAGAGTCTGTCCATAGGACAACAATCAGTCGTACACTGCACAAATCTGGCCTTTATGGAAGAGTGGCAAGAAGAAAGACATTTCTCAAAGATATCCATAAAAAGTCTTGTCTAAAGTTTGCCACAAGCCACCTGGGAGACACACCAAACATGTGGAAGAAGGTGCTCTGGTCAGATGAAACCAAAATCGAACTTTTTGCCCACAATGCAAAACGATATGTTTGGCGTAAAAGCAACACAGCTCATCACCCTCAACACACCATTCCCACTGTCAAAGATGGTGGTGGCAGCATCATGGTTTGGGTCTGCTTTTCTTCAGCAGGGACAGGGAAGATGGTTAAAATCGAGGGGAAGATGGATGCAGCCAAATACAGGACCATTCTGGATGAAAACCTGTTGGAGTCTGCAAAAGACCTGAAACTGGGACAGAGATTTATCTTCCAACAAGACAATGATCCCAAACATACAGCAAAATCTACAAAGGAATGGTTCACAAATAAACGTATAAAGGTGTTAGAATGGCCAAGTCAAAGTCCAGACCTGAATCCAATCGAGAATCTGTGGAAAGAGCTGAAAACTGCTGTTCACAAACGCTCTCCATCCAACCTCACTGAGCTTGAGCTGTTTTGCAAGGAAGAATGGGCAAGAATTTCAGTCTCTCGATGTGCAAAACTGATAGAGACATACCCCAAGCGACTTGCAGCTGTAATCACAGCAAAAAGTGGCTCTACAAAGTATTAACGCAAGGGGGCCAAATAATTTTGCACGCCCCACTTTTCATTTTTTTATTAGTTAAAAAAGTTTCAAAAATCCAATAGATTTCGTTCCACTTCACAATTGTGTCCCACTTGTTGGTGATTCTTCACAAAAAATAAAATTTTTATATCTTTATGTTTGGAGCCTGAAATGTGGCAAAAGGTTGAAAAGTTCAAGGGGGCCGAATACTTTCGCAAGGCACTGTACATACAGTATCTAAGATCCAAGAACCTTAAGGGCCTGGTATGGAAGTTTGGGGGACCCTCACACAATTTTGTTTTTAAATTTTGGTTCGGGGTTCCCCTTAATATTGATACCAGATCCAAAGGGTCACTTTTATGACAATACCATACATATAAGCCTTTAAAATTAGCACTTTTTATTTCTCCCATAGACTTTTAAAGGGCGTTCCATGGCTTTCAAATTTGCCACGAACACCCCAAATTTTTCACTAGTCAGGAAATCCAATGCATAATTAATGCCCCTTTCTATGGCAAAATGTGCCGTAGACCAAAAAAAAACTCATGACATGAACATACAATAATGCGTGTGATGGTCAGGCATTAATTATTTGTAGCCCCTGTTGTTCTACATTATGATATTATGGTGTGTACACAACTGCAAGGATACACGATACATTATGGCTAGTTCAGTTTTCAGATCAATTTTAAAGTAGAACTTTTTTCACCATTTTGGATAGAGTAAGGAAGGGTTGTTACGTGACAGTTATTTTGCCATCTGTGTTACACTCTAGGGTGATTTCTTGTTACATCCTGTACCATGGCCAAAACAAGAGGTAAGAGAAAATCCCTCCAAAGTGAGGGAATTGGTTGTCACCAGAATAAGTCTCCCCATTCCTATTCTGGGGACCACTCAAAACCATTCTCAGTAAACAAGACAAATAGAGAGGGTGAATTTCCCAAACAAGGACACAGACGGCAATAAAAACTGAGAGGTGTACTATTCCCTTTCCACTCTGTACAAAACAAAGTTTCTACCTTAGGCCCCTTTCACACCAGCAAACTGATTGGGTCCACCTATCCGTTTTTCATGAGGAAACGGTCGGAGAAATTGAGAGAGCTCATAGGGTGCCCTCTAGACCTCCTCCACCACCAGGGGGTTACCCAAGATCTCTCCTGGTAAAAATGTTTTTTTTTATAAGGACAGAAATATTCTCTATGAAGGTGCAAGGTATCCATCTACCCAGATTTCTCACCGGAAATGCAAAAACGTTTCTGGAAATTAAACGTAAACTACAACAACTGAAGGTATCCTATACCCTGTTATATCCAGCGAGACTGGGGGAGACTTTGTTTTTTGATTCCCAAGAAGGGGTGACGGGATGGCTGGCATCCCATACGGGGAAATTATAGAGGAACTGGAAAAAAAAATTCAAAGATGGGAATATATTAACTGCATGGGTGATTTAAAGGCACAGCTGATCAATTATTTGGCACATTAAGGAGCTGGTGTGGGGGGTTGCATTTAGGTTAGGGGGAGTAATGTGTATACAGAATGGGAATGAGACACAAGATGGTGCGATAGGTACGAAAGGTGTATGTGAGGACGAATGAAGAATAAGTGCACTTTAAATAGGAAATATTGTGTCACAAAACTATCACAGAAGAATATAATGAGAAGAATGGGTATTGGGTACTAAAGTAAGATTACATAAAGTATATGGAAATAGCACAATTAGGACTGGGTATTTTGAATTACATATATTTGTCTAACACTAAGTGACTAAATGGCTAATTTTATGCAGGTAAAAAAATTTATTTTATGCTCTTGGAATGTCCGGGGTTGGGAGACACCGCAAAAAAAAAACCCGTAGTCCTTTCTGTAGCAAAAATGTATGGGGTGGGACTACGCTGCCTCCAGGAGATAAATCTCACTAATGTTTCTATCCCACAGCTGGGCTGTAGGGATTTTTGAACCCAGTATCATTCAGTTCACACCTCCTATTCTAGCGGGTTGAGTATTCTGATTAGATCTGATGTTCACCTGCAGGCAGATCAAGACTGACGAACTGGGGTGTTGCATCTCTCTATATTGTACAATAGAAAATAAAACCTATGTGCTGGTTAATTTATATATCCCTCCTTTTAATACTTGAATTTAGTACAAATTATTGGAGTTTGTTCTGGACAAACCAGGTGTGCCTGTTATTGTTATGGGAGACTTTAACATGGTCATGGACTGAAAGATGGACAGGCTCCCCCAAGGAACACAATGGGCGCTTTAGTTGATAACCGATTATTTCTGGGAGAGGCGGATTAATGGATATATAGAGAGTGCTAAATCTGGAAGCCCAGCAGTATTTGTGTTTTTCCAGGACACACTCCACTCTTTCCAGAATTTATCTGATATTGGGGAATGAGGAGGCTTTACATGTGATAAAAAATGTAAGCTACATACCAAGAGGTCTTTCGGACCACTCCCCGATGACAGTGTCAATAGAAGTAAGGGAGAATTACCACCCTGGGACATGGAAAATAAGCCCCTTTTGGATGGAATTGATGGGTGATCTCTGGAGTATAGCTCCCGGAAGGGGGAGAGGAGGGAAGAAATGGATGCTTTCTTTAGGGGTCTGGCAATCCCAGCCCTCTCTGAAACTGAAAGGGAGGAGTTGGATTCACCTATAACATTAGAAGAACTACAGTATGCCACAAAGGAGGTGGCAGGCCAGAAATCTCCAAGACCTAGATGGCCTTCTGGCGCACACCTATAGACGATACGGGAAGGTGTTTTGCTCAAGCTGCTGGGGGTCTTAAACTGGTCGGTGATGGAGGTTGAACTGCCCTCATCTATGATGGAATCCACCATAGTTGTGATACATACGGAGGGCAAGGATTCATTTAATACATCTTCTTATAGACCCATTTCCTTATTGAATACAGATATAAAAATCCTGGCGAAGGTCTTGGCGGCAAAGCTAAATAGGGTCATTCAGAAACTTGTCCACCCCAATTAGTCAGGATTTATCCCTGGAAGATCTACTACTGTAAATATAAGACACGTGTATTGGAATTTACAAGTCCCAGCTGATGGGGATGGATCATGGTTGCCCTATCCCTTCGGCCTCGCAATCGAACCTCTGGCAGTGGCTCTCAGGTCCTCCCTGGGCGTAAGAGGATTTAGCAGGTGAGAAGGGGAAAAAAAAAGTGGCATTATATGCAGATGACCTTTTACTATTTCTAGAAGACACATAGACCTCCCTGTTGAGGGCAATGGAAATAATTACAAACTTTGGTCAATTTTCCAGCCTTATCATAAACTGGGAAAAATCTGCATGTTACCAGTAGACCCCCTGGAGGGTCCCTTGCCTGAGGAGGCTGCTCAGATCCAAATAGTGGACAAAATGAAACATCTGGAAATTAAGATTACAAGATATAAATCATCCCACTTTTGGAAAAATTTAGGGGAAACATTAAAATATGGAAATGTCTCCCATTATCAGTAGCAGGACGATGTAACTTGATAAAAATGCTATGGATGCCACAGCTTTTGTATGCATTACATAACTCCCCAGTGTGGGTATACAAAAAGTGATTCCAAAAGTTAGATGCTATCTTTAGAGAATTAATCTGGAAAGGTGGTCCGGCAAGAATCCACTTGCGTACTCTACAACTACAAAGACAGGAAGGTGGGGTTGCACTTCCTCAGTTACTTCCTCACAGCACAATTACCACCACTGTACTGTACTGCTGCTGTTTTTTACATATACAGTATTTTAACTTTGATTCTAATAAAATTATATAATTTTGTATTATAATCTGTTTATTTTTTCGTTAATAAGCACCTTCAAAATCCCTATGAATTTCTCATTTACTATATTTTTTTAATGGAAACAAATTTTCAATAAACATTATGAAGTTAAAAAAAAAACAGGGACCAAGTTATACTTTCACCACTTCAATACTGTGCTATAGCCGAAAGACGGCCACAGCTTGGTTGTCCAGTTCTGGGAGGGCGTCCATGGACATCCTGCCAGAATCCCCATCCTCCCCCTTCAGACACAGCCAATCACAGGTCGGGGTAAAGCGTAAATAACAAGTGACCTGTTACCATGAGATCAGCGGTTTCCAATCACAGCTAATCACATGTAAACAGACTTGCTGGTTATTGGCAGTCCTTTCCTCATGTGCTATGTCTGTGTGGGGAAATAAGAACTAAAAATCGGCAAGGCTGTCAAGCACCTTGTTTACACTGAAAATCAGGGCACTGATCATCAGTGCCCCGATTATCAATGCGACCTCATCAGTGCAGCTTATCAGAGCCACCTACCAGTGCCCCCTCATCAGTGCAGACATGAGGAAGACTTGATGTATGCTTTTGCAAAATGTATCCAGGTTTGGATATCTTTCTTGGTAAGAAAATATGTTTCGGTCTCGCCACCTCTCCCCACAGTCCAGACATACATATGAAGAACATGGGAGACAGCTGTCACATGTAGTACACAATCAGTAATTCCTAAAGTTCCTTTATTATTTCTGTAGGCCTCTTGGCAGCGTCCTGGACCAGGTTTCTTCTTGTTTTTTCATAAATTTTGGAGGAGCGTCAAGTTATTGGAAAAGTTACTGTTTTATATTTTCTCCACTTGATGATGACATTTTCAGGGGTCAATGGAATATCTAATGCTTTGGAATTTTTATTTTTGTACCCTCCTCCTGCCTGATTCCTTACAACAATCAGATCCCTTTGAAGCTTTGTAAGCACCATAAGATCAGTTCTGGAAAGGCCAAGCCAGAGCCCAGACCTGAATCCAATTGGATTTGAAGCGCTTTTGGAAGGAAGAGTGGGCAAAGGTTCCCAAGGCAAGATGGGCTATGCTTGATAGACTTGCAGTCATAAAATCAAAGGTGCTTCAACAAAAGTATTGGTTTAAGGGTGTGCATACTTATGGAACATGGGTATTGTAAGTTTTTTAATATTTTTATTTGTTCCCCTATAACCTCTTGTCCACTGCCAACAGCACATCTACTATTGGTGGGCGGTTCCCCCGGGCCCGGAGACGTACCTGTATGTCACGATAAAATTTGAGATTTACAGGCACAGTGCTGTGGATGGACACAGCATGAGTTCATCAGCAGGCTCAAAACCAATGGATTTTGGCTGTGAACCTGCCGATTACTGTGGCCAATCATAGCAAAGATCTGTGTGTTAGTAAACATACAAGCCAGATGGCTGGTTCTTCTTCTCGGTTTCACTTACCATTCAGAATTGAAATCAGGGAGGAAAGGCAGCCTGATCTGTGAGAGAAAGCAGTACATATACACTTATTAGGCACACAGTTAACCCCTTGATTGCCCTCCTGATCACCTGTCAGCCAGCTAGTATCATAGTACAGTATTATCACAGATCACTGTATTAGTGTCAATAGCGAGGTCAGATAATGTTAATTAGTGTCCCTTCTAGCAGCACCAGTCCCAGATTGCCACCACACTACAAATGTGATAGGCAGTCAGAAAGCTAGAGCTGCGTTAAAAGTTGTGTAAATTCCAGTATATATATATATATATATATATATATATATATATATATATATATATATATATATATATATATACACACACACACACACACACACACACACACACACACCATAGTTTGTAGAAGCTGTAACTTTCATACAAACCAATTAAATATACACTTATTGGGATTTTGTTTACCAAAGGCATGTAGCAGAATATACACATGCTAAAATAGCAAAAAATGGTCTGGTCATGAAGGGGGTAAAAGCCTTATGTGGTCAAGCAGTTAAAGATTTGTTTGTTTTCAATTGAATTGCACAAATTATAGGTCACATTAACCACTTAAGCCCTGGACCATTTGGCTGGCCAAAGACCAGACCACTTTTTGCGATTCGGGACTGCGTCGCTTTACTGACAATTGTGCGATGTAGCTCCCAAACAAAATTGACGTCCTTTTTTCCCCACAAATAGAGCTTTCTTTTGGTGGTATTTGATCACCTCTGCGGTTTTTATTTTTTGCACTATAAAACAAAAAAAAACGTACATTTTGAAAAAAATACGCATTATTTTTTAACTTTTTGCTATAATAAATATCCCCAAAAAATATATATAAAAAACATTTTTTTCCTCAGTTTAGGCCGATACGTATTCTTCTACATATTTTTAGTAAAAAAAAAACCCAATAAGCGTATATTGACTGGTTTGGGCAAAAGTTATAGCGTCTACAAAATAGTAAGGGATAGTTTTATGGCATTTTTAGTATTTTTATTTTTTTTACTAGTAATTGTGGCGATCAGCAATTTTTATCCTGACTGCGACATTATGGCGCGCACTCGAGAGCATCCGTGACCGCCGTGATCCATGACGGAGTGATCACTTGTAAACAAACCGGCGTCATGTTATGACGCCGGTTCCTCCCTCCCCTCTCTGTACCGATCGGTACAGCGGAGGGGAAAGAGATCGGTGTCAGCAGCGATGTGGGCTGCATCTGCAGTGCCCACATCGCTGCTCACCGAATTTAACCCCTCAATTCCCTGCCAATACTCTGCAATACCAGTGCATACTCTGCAGTACCCTGCCATTACTCTGCAGTACCCCGCCATTACTCTGCAGTACCCCGCCATTACTCTGCAGTACCCCATTACTCTGCAGTACCCCGCCATTACTCTGCAGTGCAGTACCCCCCAATACTCTGCAGTACCCCCCAATACTCTGCAGTACCCGCCATTACTCTGCAGTACCCTGCCATTACTCTGCAGTACCCTGCCATTACTCTGCAGTACCCCCCATTACTCTGCAGTAACCCCCATTACTCTGCAGTAACCCCCATTACTCTGCAGTACCTTGCCATTACTCTGGAGTGCCCCCCAATACTCTGCAGTACCCTGCTATTACTCTGTAGTACCCCGCCAATACTCTGCAATACCCTGCCATAAATTGCCATACCCAGCCATACTCGGAGATACCCAGCCATACTCGGTGATACCCTGAAATACCCAGCCATAGACGCCCCCCACCCCTCACCGCCCTCCGGTGCTTCTACCAACTCGCCAGTACGATCAAAGCCAGAATCTTTTTTTTATTTTTTATTTCAGGCTTCCCAGCCTAGAGGTGAGATGTGGGGTCATATTGACCCCCAGATTTCACTGTAAAGAGGACCTGTCACCCCATATTCCTATTACAAGGGATGTTTACATTCCTTGTAATAGGAATAAAAGTGATCAAAAATATATTTTTGGGAAAAAAAATGTCAAACTAAAATAAAGTAAAATGAACAATAAAATTATTTTTTTTTTTTAAAGCGCCCATGTCCCCATGTGCTCGCATGCAGAAGCGAACGCATGCGTAAGCCCCGCCCACATATGAAAACGGTGTTCAAACCACACATGTGAGGTATCGCCGAGAACGTTAGCGCAAGAGCAATAATTCTAGTCCTAGACCTCCTCTGCAACTCAAAACATGTAACCAGTAAAAAAAAAATTTAAAGTGTCGCCTATGGGGATTTTTTAAGTAGCGACGTTTGGCGCCATTCCACGGGCATGTGCAATTTTGAAGAGTGACATGTTTGATATCTATTTACTCAGCATAACTTCATCTTTCACTTTATGCAAACATTGGGCTAACTTTACTGTTTTTTTTGTTTGTTTTTTAAGCACAAAACTGTTTTTTCCCCCAAAAAAACGCGTTTGAAAAATTGCTGTGCAAATACCGTGTGAGATAAAAATTTGCAACGACCACCATTGTATTCTCCAGGGTCTTTGCTAAAAAAAATATATATATATATAATGTTTTGGGGTTCTCTGTAATTTTCTAGCAAATAAATGATGATTTCTACATGTAGGAGAGAAATGTCAGAATTGGCCTGGGTGCTCCAGAACGCCTGATGGCGCTCCCTGCATGTTGGGCCTCTGTATGTGGCCACGCTGTGTAAAAGTCTCACACATGTGGTATCGCCGTACTCGGGAGTAATAGCAGAATGTGTTTTGGGGTGTAATTTGTGGTATGCATATGCTGTGTGTGTGAAATAACCTGATAATATGACAATTTTGTGGAAAAAAAAAAAAAAAGGAAATAGGCCGTCAGTACTTCAGGTGTGATCAATTTTCAGATATTGGCACCATAGCTTGTGGACTCTATAACTTTCACAAAGACCAAATAATATCCACCAATTTGTACTTATTTTTACCAAAGATATGTAGTAGTATGAATTTTGGCCAAAATTTATGAAGAAAAAATTACTAATCTGCTAAATTTTATAACAGAAACGAAGAAAAATTCATTTTTTCGCAGAATTTTCGGTCTTTTTTCTTTTATAGCACAAAAAATAAAAAACTGAGAGGTGATTAAATACCACCAAAAGAAAGCTCTATTTGTGTGAAAAAAAGGACAATCATTTCCTATAGGTCCAGTGTTGCATGACTGAGTAATTGTCATTCAAAATGTGAGGGCACCGAAAGCTGAAAATTGGTCTGGTTATTAAGGGTGTTTAAGTGCCCAGTGGTCAAGTGGTTAATAATAGAGCTTGCAGTCAGTAGTGTTAGGAGATAGTGCGTGCTGTCTGCGTGCTCTGTACCCAGTACATACCGCTATAATATAGGGCAGGCCCCTACTTTCAAACATCCAACTTACAAACATCTCCTACTTGCAAACGCAAGGAGACAGCAGCAAGTGAGATGAAAAAAGATGGACGACAAAACAAATTATACAGGGGTGATAACCCTTCCCTATGTTTTCCAAAAAGCTTAAAAATAGTTTTTTGGACTGGAGCTACACTTTAAAAATGTACCGGTTGAAAATTACAAACAGATTCAACTTAACACAACAAACCTACACAGTCCCTGTCTTGTTTGCACCACCTGTATACTGCTGTTCTGAGTATATAGGGCCTGGGGGCCACACGCATTTCCTTTTTTTAATATGGGTACGGGGTTCCCCTTAATATGCGTACAAGACCCAAATAGGCTGGTAATGGGCAGGGAGGGCTACCCATGCCATTTTTCTGAATGATTTTCAACCATATTGCAGGAACCAGATATAACATTAAAACCGCAAGCAGTTTTAAATGGTGTTATTTCCGTTTAATGTCATTTTGTGCAGGGACTGTTCTAAACACGGGAAACACCTGGCACTTCACAGGCATACTACAGACACCCCCCAGGCACCATATTTAAAGGAATATTTCACTTTTTTTTTCACTTTAATCGTCATTAAAATCAGTGCTCCCGCCAAAACGGCCGTTTTTAAAACCTTTTTTTGCATTGACCCATGTCCCCTGAGGCAGGAGTCAGGTCCCCAAACCCTTTTTAGGATAGTATCTTGCATATTAGCCTTTAAAATTAGCACTTTCCATTTCGAACGTTCAAGTCCCATAGACTTCAATGGGGTTCTAACGTTCGTTTCGAACGCGGGGTCCGTTCGAAAGTTCTGGTGCGAACCGAACCGGGGGGTGTTCGGCTCATCCCTAGTCAGTGGTAAATGTGGTATACACTATATACAATCACCCAACACTAGTTCGTTTCCACAAACCATGACTTAACTTCACAGTTCACACAAATATATTTTAAATTCAAACTGTAGCACTGACGTAAGTAATTTATTTTTCCACAGTAGCGTGACAATCCCTCCACCTCCGGTCCAATCACTCTCACCTTATGGCATGGACCCTTGTGCAAACAGGTGGTCATGCAAGCGGGTATAAAAAGGGTTAACACGAACCATAAACTTCTCTCACGTCTCCTTAGATCTCAGCAAGGACGCCAGGTCATGGGTAGAAAGAAAAGATCTAAGTCCTCACCGCTTAAGTACAAGATTTAATTTTTGTGTTCAAACACAAACTACTCACATAAAGATAAAAACACAGCATGTAAAGCCAACAATCGTGTTCCTTCTGTAGGGTAGCAGCGGGTGATGTCATGAGTAGCTCCTCCCTCGTACGCGTTGCGTTCAATCAGAACTTCAACGTCCAGTGACATCAATGTTCGTGACGTCACCGGATCTCTGACGGAACTCCCGGAAGCTGGTGGAGAGGTGAGTACCGATCAAAACAAGTGTAGCGTGCATTTGTATTCAGCCCCTCGGAGTCAATACTTTGTAGAACCACCTTTCGCTGCAATTACAGCTTCAAGTCTTTTTGGGGATATCTCTACCAGATTTGACCATCTAGGGAGTGACATTGCTGCCCATTGTTCATTGGAAAATAGCTCAAGCTCTGTTTGCGAACAGCAATTTTCAAGTCTTGCCACAGATTCTCAATTAGATTTAGGTCTGGATTTTGAATGGGCCATTCGAACACATTTAATATGCTTTGTTCTAAACCATTTTATTGTAGCTCTGGCTGTATGTTTAGGGTTGTTGCAAGGTGAACCTCCGCCCCAGTCTCAAGTCTTTTGCAGACTCCATTTACTAATTAGGTGACTTCTGAAGGCAATTGGCTCCTACAGATATTAGGTAGAGGTATCAGAGTAAAAGGAAGGCTAACCACACTTTTCAGATATTTATTTGTAAGAAATTTTGAAAACCATTTATCATTTTCTTTCCACTTCACAATTATGTGCGACTTTATGTTAGTCTATCACATAAAATACATTTACGTTTTTGGTTGTAACATGAAAAAATGCGGAAAATTTCAAGGGGTATGAATACTTTAAGGCACTGTATCTACATACAGAGAGGGAGAGAGATTATTTGTGATGTCTCTGTATGTTTAATTTGTTACAATTTGTTTTAATTAATTAAACTAAGGTTCACACAGAATTCAAATCACTGTAATTTACGCAACAACTCTTCTGAGAGACAAACAAAAGAATTTAACACTGCCATTACTTATTCTTAGCGTCAACTACAAACTCGCATACAAACTCCAATATCTCAATAACAATAATGACGGCAATAAAAATAATAACAGTTGTCATATAGATTTATAAAAACCTTACATATAATTTTTGCAGCAAGGCATTGGCAGGTGCTACAGACCAACTGTGACAAATGTCAAGAACAAAAAGCCCAATGAATCACAGCGCTAACTACATTTCCAACTTAATTAGTCAAACAATTAACACAGAAATTGTTCTTTTGTTCGTTGGCTCGATAAACGTAACAATTAAAAAAATAAAAATAAAGGAAAACACCACAAATAGTAATGGGTGAAAACAACAACTTGCTAGGTTTATTGTTTTTTAATGGGATTCATGGGGTCTGTGTTTTTTCCTGCCAGGAAGTGTACTTGGCCGCAGCTCCACGGGCCCATGTGCGTAAGGGCACTTGGAGGCGGCACGAGGGCAGCCGTTGGGGTGGTTTACATAAAACCAGCACAGTCTTGTTTTTAAAACGTTGGGTAAAAGTCTTTTTTTGGCTTCTGCTTTGCTTTTGTTTGGTGGCGTTTGCTCATCTTGGCTCCAATCCCGTATAGAAACGCTGGAATTCATGACTGCAAATAAAAGACAATATATGAACAAAATTAAAACTGCATACAGAATAAAACACTTTAATTAATTTAAAGGGTATTTCCACTTTTGCAGTCTTATTTGGGAAAACATCACTTTATTAAGTTTTACTGCTACAGGGCAGCAGCTGCCACATCACACACATAATATATATATATATATATATATATATATATACATATACATATACATATACACACATACATATATGTGTGATGCCGCAATTCTGCCTGCAGGGGGGCACACGTGGGCAGCGATTATCCACAGCAGAAGCTGATACGCGGGTGTCAGGCACTCAATGTCCGCCGGCACCCGCTAAAAGTTCCATCATCTCTGGGGGGAAAGGATGGATTCTGTGTTCCTGCAAAGAAGGGACTCAAATCCATCTTTTTCCCTAGTAAAAGCAGCATACATAGTAAACACAAACACTGGCTAGGCACTCAGTTAACCCTTAGATCGCCCTAGATGTTTAACCCCTTTCCGGATAGTGTCATTAATACAGTGACCATGCATATTTTTAGCACTGATCGCTGTATTAATGTCACTGGTTCCTGTGAAGTGTTAAACGTGTCAGTTAGTGCCTGATTGTTTGCTGCAATATCTCAGCTCCGCTATAAGTCGTTGATTGATGCCTTTAATAGTATAAAAGTATAAAATAAAATTCAAGTATAAATCCCATAGCTTGTAGACGCTATAATGTTCACATAAACAAATCAATATACGCTTATTAAGATTTATTTCCTTTTTTTTTTAACCAAAAACATGTGGCAGAATACATATTGGCATAAATTTATAAAGAAATTAGATTTTTTCATTGGATATGTTTTATAGCAGAAAGTAAAAGACATTTGTTTTTTTCGGTCTTTTTTTGTTTATAGTGCAAAAAATAAAATACCACCAAAAGAAAGCTCTATAATGTGGGGAAAAAAATTACAAATATTATTTGCAGGACCGTGCAATTGTCAATTAAAGTAATGCAGGGCCGTTTCATGAAAAGTGCCCTGGTCATGAAGGGAGGTCAAGTGGATAAACATTACTGCAAAGCCCCCTCCTAAACATTACAAAGCAGGGAGAGCACATAGGGATTTTTAGGTAAGTAAAGAGCACTTAAAAAGGTAACCAGTAATTTTAACATAAACTTTTAAGTTATCCTATGCTAATGTGAGCATGTAACAAATATAAAGCAGGTTTTGTTCCAATTTGGCAGCAAAAGTGGAGATGCACATTGAGTAAAATGTAATTACATGTCAGAATTACTGTTCTACTTACTTGTCCAGGCATTCTTGGCCTTTAGGATTACTAGCAATCTAAAAAGCGTGATTCACATCCGAAAAAACGAATGGACTGACGAATGCACGACAATCACTTAAAGGGCTGCCCTGTGCACATTTGTTGTGCCAAAGCAGCCCAGGTAGAAAATTTTGGCCCCAAGTGATTTTACACATGCCATTTTTGCTGCGGCAATCGTGGCATAATTGTGCCATGTTTGGGGTGTAATTCGCGATGAATGGCAGCCAAACATACACTGCAGGTTTTGCTGCGATTTGGAACTGTGGGCAGATTAATGGAAATTCTGCCCATGATTTCAAATTGCCTGTATGTGAACTGAGGCTTAATGTTAAAGAATGTATTCTACTGCACCTGGGGGCCTTATTGATTTAAAACTTATATTTGTAATACCTTATGTCTCTTTTTTTAAATCAATAATAAAAAAAAAAAAATAATATTTGTGACAGACTCCGCCAGAACAGAGACTTTTGGAGGGGACTGCAGAGTGGCCTCTTGCCTACAGACTATGGGCTCTGGCTTTTAAAGGGAGCGCTACACTTTGGGAGATGTGTGCCTGGAGGACTCATGAAGTGGTCTTTGGATCCAGGTCTCCCCGAAAACACACAGATTTGGGGCCTTTGTGCCCAAATCAGCAGGGACTGCTTTAGACAGACTCAGAGCAGATGTTAATACAATCAGCTCAAAACAACCTGATACTGGGGTCTCCTTCTCTAATCAGTTTACTAAGGTGTCTTTTTCCCCATGTTATCATTTCTCCATTGTGTGCCTCCTAGGTGTGAATTCCCATTGTTAAAAGTGGTTGTAAACTGCTGAAGAATTAAAAAAAAAAAAATACCCATAAGACAATGGCATAATGTGCTAGTATGCAAAATACTTACCTTAGCATGAATCCCTTCCAGCGGGGCCCGCTCACTGATGTGACGGCTGACATCCTCCCCCGGTGTTTCTTCCAGGTTCATGGGCTCCAGCGCTGTGAGTGGCTGGAGCCGCAGTTTCTGTCACGGGCTCTGAAGGTCCGGTACTGTAAGCCAGTCCTTCAGAGCGCAGGCTAACCTGTAGGTACAAGTGGTGTAACAGAGTTTACAACCACTTCTGGACTGCCACACGCCGGTATACGTCCTTGTTTGAAGAGGAATATTGTTGTTATAGCAGCAGCTAGCTGCCATAACCCTGGTATCCTCTTATTCGGCTGGTCCGCTTTCCGATAAGAGTGGTCTTTGCAGCAGATTCTCTGCAAGATCACTTTTATTGGTGGCAGGAGAGGGCCAACCCCCTGCCGTGCCCTGGTGCCCTCAGTTGCTTACCTGAGCCATCGGCAGAGGCGATCAGATCTTCACCCTGGCTGGGGATGGAGACGACTGAGGGGAAGATGGCCCCCACCCGTCTCCATGACACTGTAGGGCAGAAGCGACGTCAAAACGTCACTTCTGCCCACAGCTCTTAACGGGCCTTTTTTTTTTTCAAATGACAATTTATTTATATATTTTTTTTATTGCATTTTAGTGTAAATATGAGATCTGAGGTCTTTGTGACCCCAGATTTCATAGTTAAGAGGTCCTATTACAAGGGATGTTTACATTCCATGTAAAAGGAATAAAAGTGACACATTTATTTATTTATTTTTTTAAACAGTGTAAAAATAAAAAGGTAAAATAAATAATCAAAAAACAATTTTTTTTTTAAACGCTACCCATCCCGCCAAGCTCGCATGCAGAATCGAATGCATATGTGAGTAGCGCCCGCATATGAAAACTGTGTTCAAGCCACACATGTGAGGTATCGTCGCAATCGGTAGAGTGAGAGCAATAATTCTAGCCGTAGACCTCCCCTGGAACTCAAAACATTCAACCTGTAGAATTTTTACCTATGGAGGGTAAAAGTTTGTCGCAATTCCACGAGTGGGCGCAATTTTGAGGCGTGACATGTTGGGTATCAATTTACTCGGAGTAACATCTTTCACAATATAAAAAAAAATTGGGCTAACTTTACTGTTCTCTTTTAATTCCAAAATTTTTATTTTTTCCCAAAAAAGTGCGCTTGTAAGACAGCTGCGCAAATATGGTGCGACACAAAGCATTGCAACGACCGCCATTTTATTCTCTAGGGTGTTAGAATTTTTTTTTTATAATGTTTGGGGGTTTTCTAGTAAAGTAATTTGAAGTAATTTTCTAGCAAACAAACGTTTTTACCACTTAAGGACTTTGAGTCTCTGAGATTTGTTGTTTACAAGTTAAAAACAGTTTTTTTTTGCTAGAAAATTACTTAGAACCCCCAAACATTATACATTTTTTCTCTAACACCCTAGAGAATAAAATGGCAGTTGTTGTAATAGTTTGTCACACCGTATTTGCTCAGTGGTCTTACAAGCGCACTTTTTTTTGGAAAAAAATACACTTTAAATTTAAAAATAAGACAACAGCAAAGTTAGCCCAACAAACTTTTACCCTTAAAAATCTCCATAGGCGACGTTTTAAAAAATTCTACACCTCACGTGTGGTTTGAACACCATTTTCATATGCGGGGGCTACTCAAATATGCATTCAATTCTGCACGCGAGCTCGTCAGGACGGGGTGCGTTTCAATTTTTTATTTTTTTATTATTTTACCTTTTATTTTTACACTTAAATTTTTTTTCAATTGTGTCACTGTTGTTCCTATTACAAGGAATGTAAACATCCCTTGTAATAGAAAAAAAGCATGACAGGACCAATTAAATATGAGATCTGGGGTCAAAAAGACCTCGGATCTCATATTTACACTAAAATTCAATAATAAAAAATAAAATAAAAAAATTGTAATTTAAAAGAAAATGGCCCTTGAAGAGCTATGGGTGCAAGTAGCACTTTCGCGTCGCTTCCACCCTGCATTGTTATGGAGATGGGTGGGGACCATCTTCCCCTCATCCAGCAAGGGTGAAGATCTGATCGCCTCTGTCGACGGCTCCAGTAAGTGGCGGAGGGCACCAGAGAGCGGCGGACCTCTCTCCCTCCACCAATAAAAGTGATCTCCCGGCTGCAGAAACCACTTTTATCTGAAATAAGATCGCTCACTGAAGAAGAGGATACCGGGGTTATGGCAGCTAGCTGCTGCCGTAACAACGATATTCCTCTTCAAACAGCCGACTTATAACGACAGTGGGTGGTCCGGAAGTGGTTAACTTGTAAACAACACATCTCAAAAAGAGGCTCAGTCCTTAAGTGAGTCACTTATTGTTTCTGTCTGTCTGGTCACCTCTTGAAGATGT
Organism: Lithobates pipiens; assembly: GCF_037356315.1. Lineage (NCBI taxonomy): Eukaryota > Metazoa > Chordata > Amphibia > Anura > Ranidae > Lithobates > Lithobates pipiens. The sequence goes on along the minus strand of NW_027507718.1, from coordinate 464,757,924 downwards.
TATTAATATTGTGTCCACAATCAAAGTCTTATCTGATCTTGTATGGTATATACCAGTGATGGCGAACCTTGGCACCCCAGATGTTTTGGAACTACATTTCCCATGATGCTCAACTACACTGAAGAGTGCATGAGCATCATGGGAAATGTAGTTCCAAAACATCTGGAGTGCCAAGGTTCGCCATCACTGGTATATACTGTGTAAAGTTCCAGTTTGCACCTAAGCTAGTGTCATCTAGCTCTTGGGTGCAATGCTCAGCTCCAATGACCGGTTCCTGGTGCCAGGGTGGAGGACGCTGTATCTTGACGGAGGTACCCAAGCTGGGTGCTGGATGGTCTGTCACACTATTGAAGAAGACATGCTTTGTTCTCTGAAAAGCAATCTACATTTGAATCTCTCTTTGGACAGAATTTTGATAGGCGGTAAGGAGGCATTTGAGCATCTACTCGCCATCTGCTTTAACCCCTGCACTGCACATGGTTAAGAAGAACTTGCAGAGCAGCCCCATACACACGAACAGCTTGTGCTTGGCAGGCGCCATGCCTGCCCAAAAATGACAGGGGGCATAATTCCTACCACGGCCACAAAGCAAAGCATCTGCCTCTGTAGCTAAAGCAGGAGCAGTTAAACTGCGACCCAACCATGAGGGTTTACCTTTGGAAAATGTTACAAATTCTAGAATATTCAGCTTCAATTGGAGTTTACCTCCACAGTAGCTTTTTCTGCAACTAGATGTCCTCCGTTTGATGGCTAGAACTATTCAAAGCACTTCCTCCAAGCCCAGAGTGTCCTGGACCCACCCCAGGGTGTGATTGGGCAGTGAAACAAGAGTCAGCCCAGTGATGAGCCCATGTCTATGTCACTCTCCCCTTTCCCCCTATTAGCACGCTTCTGGTTAGCAAATACACTGATTGGCTCCTTGCACTTCTATTTTATCCCTCACTCCAGTTCTACTGTACAGTATGGGGATTGTTAGAGGTTAAATTCAGGTACTTATACGGCTTGCATCTAAAAATACATTTACTGACATCATAATGGTTACAGATCAGTATTCATTTGTGTCTTTTATATCTACCTGGAGATCTCCTTTTGCAGAGAAAATCAACTGAAGGCAATGTGAGGTATGCACTATGATCTCCAAGGGGTCATATGTGCCTTAAAGATTTACACATGCATGCATGCACTGAGCATAAAATCTGATGCTCAACTTTAAGGAGGCCCAGCGATCACAGGTCAGCACACATGCAGCACATCAGAGTTTTGGTCTCTTTCCTGTGCTACTTGTTCTGCTGACCTCACATGTAATGCCATGTGCTGATGAATCAGACTACAGATACAATGGCAGTATATGAGTAAATGTAATCCTCTTCACATTATTACATCTTAGTCATTATGTTTAGGGAGAAGGGGGCTCTAATAAAAGGACAAGACATTCTGAAAAAAAATCCAACATTCAGTAACATGTAAGCCATACGGATTGCTCTATACCCTGTAGGGGCATTTAAGGTACTCGACTTAAGCCTCATGCACACGAGACGCAGTTAAACGCGCGTTCAGATGCAGTTGGACAGTTTTTTCAACTGCACCTGAACTCATTCAATGTTATCCTATGTGTCCATGCACACAGTCTCGTTTTTTTCCGTTTATATGCAGTTGCGTTTAATCTCGTTTTTCCAGAAGCAAAAAAATGCGTTCAGAAACAAAAATTTCTGCGTTTCAGACGCAAAACGCGGCTAAACGCGGCTAAACGCGGCACCCGCGTTTAGCCGCGTTTGCGTTTATATGCGTTTTTAAAGGTGACCTTTTTTTTTACATTAAAAATCTCAAAAATGATTGCAAATGATGAAAAACCATTAGAAAAATATTTTAAACAATTGCAATTGCAAGTGGACAATCCACAACTTGTGGCAAGTGACGTGGCAAGTGGACAATCCACAACTTGTGGCAAGTGACATGGCAGGTGGCAAGTGATGTGGCAAGTGGACAATCCACAACTTGTGGCAAGTGACGTGGCAGGTGAAGTGGCAAGTGACGTGGAAAGTGGACAATCCACAACTTGTGGCAGGTGACGTGGCAAGTGACCTGGCAGGTGACGCGGCAAGTGACTTGGCAGGTGACGTGGCAAGTGGAAAATCAACAACTTGTGGCAGGTGACTGGCATGTGACGTGGCAAGTGGACAATCCATAACTTGTGGCAGGTGACGTGGCAAGTGACGTGGCAAGTGGACAATCCACTTGTGGCAGGGGACGTGGCAAGTGACGTGGCAAGTGGACAATCCACTTGTGGCAGGTGATGTGGCAAGTGACGTGGCGAGTGGACAATCCACAACTTGTGTCAGGTGACGTGGCAAGTGGACAATCCACAACTTGTGGCAGGTGATGGGGCAAGTGATGTGGCAAGTGGACAATTCACTTGTGGCAGGGGATGTGGCAAGTGACGTGGCAAGTGGACAATCCACAACTTTTGTCAGGTGACGTGGCAAGTGGACAATCCACAACTTGTGGCAGGTGATGTGGCAAGTGATGTGGCAAGTGGACAATCCACTTGTGGCAGGTGACGTGGCAGGGGACGTGGCAAGGGACGTGGCAAGTGGACAATCCACAACTTGTGGCAGGTGATGTGGCTGGTGACGTGGCAAGTGGACAATCCACATCTTGTGGCAGGTGACGTGGCAGGTGACGTGGAAAGTGGTGTGGCAAGTGGACAATCCACAACTTGTGGCAGGTGATGTGGCTGGTGACGTGGTAAGTGGACAATCCACAACTTGTGGCAGATGGCATGGCAGGTGACGTGGAAAGTGGACAATCCACATCTTGTGGCAAGTGACGTGGCAGGTGATGTGGCAAGTGACGTGGCAAGTGGACAATCCACAACTTGTGGCAGGTGACGTGGCAGGTGATGTGGCAAGTGATGTGGCAGGTGATGTGACAAGTGGACAATCCACATCTTGTGGCAAGTGACGTGGCAGCTGACGTGGCAAGTGACGTGGCAGGTGACGTGGCAAGTGACATGGCAAGTGGACAATCCACATCTCGTGGCAAGTGACGTGGCAGGTGATGTGGCAAGTCACGTGGCAAGTGGACAATCCACAACTTGTGGCAGGTGATGTGGCTGGTGACGTGGCAAGTGGACAATCCACAGCTGGTGGCAGGTGGCATGGCAGATGACGTGGAAAGTGGACAATCCACATCTCGTGGCAAGTGACGTGGCAGGTGATGTGGCAAGTGACGTGGCAAGTGGACAATCCATAATTTGTGGCAGGTGACGTGGCAGGTGATGTGGCAAGTGGACAATCCCCAACTTGTGGCAAGTGACGTGGCAAGTGGACAATCCACAACTTGTGGCAGGTGCCGTGGCAAGTGACACGGCAAATGCAAGTGTACAACTGCTCTCTATGCTGCTGCTGCTCACTCTGATCAAAATAGCAGAAATAGTTAAAAAAAATGCTTTGAGAGCTTGGGGAGGGTCTACATGATGTTATCTTTATAAACGCGTTTAAACGCAAACGCGTCTAAACGCGTCTAAACGCGGCATGCAAACGCGGCAAAACGCGCGTTTCTAAACGCGCGTTTCAGCTTTTTTTTAACAGAGGTTTCATCTGCGTCTCGTGTGCATGAGGCCTTAGGCTTCCTTTGTGCATTTCTAATGTGAGATGTGTTGTTCTTATAAGACATGTCATATTCACATATATATATATATATATATATATATATATATATATATATATATATATATATATATATATATCTCCCTAGCATTGTGCTTTACAGCTGACATGCAGGTGTCAAGTGCCAAAGCAATTCTGGCTTTTATCATATCCACATACAGAACAAATATTTTTCTAGCCCTTCAGTTTGGAAACAATACTATAAGTATTCCTTCTCTAGCAGCTTATCTTCATAGGGAAACAGCTCATCTTCCCACGGACCCTAATATATTTACACACCTGTTCACCTCACCTTTTCTGAATAGTCATTTGGCTGTTTTTTCATACTATATTAAATGGAATTTTAAATACTACACTTAATCTGGCGCACCTTGGTTTTTCCTTATAAGTATGCAACAGAGTCTCAAAGAAAAGACCCAAGAAAAAACATTTGTGAAAATGTGAAATAAAAGTTTACAAAATGAAAGTGATTGTAAATTCGCTTTTTTTCTCTAAAAATAACAAACATGTTATACTTAACCTCCTCTGTGCAGTGGATTTACACAGAGCAGCCCAGATTTCTCGGTGCCTCTCTTCTGTGCTCTTGGCCCCTCCCTCCTGTTGAGCGCCCATACAGCAAGCAGCTTGCTATGGGGGCACCCCGAGACGAGCTGCAGCTCCCTGTGCCCATTCAGACATGGAGCCCCCCCCCCCCCCCAAATTGGCTAATGTACATTGATTGACAGCAGCAGGAGCCAATGGCACTGCTGCTGTGTCTCAGCCAATCAGGAAGGAGAGTCTTGGCTGGCCATAGATGGGGATCAGGTATTGGGGGGGGGGGCTGCTGCACACAGAAGGCTTTTTATCTTATTGTTTAGAATGTATTATGATAAAACATCTTCTGACTTTGCAACGCCTTTAACTCCTACTATATCGCTTTACACAGAAACATAGGCTAAACAATTGCATTAACCACTTCAAGACCAGGCCTATTCTGGCACATTTTGCTGGAGCAGCAGGCTTCTTGTCCAGAAGGAGAAGTTCTCAGCCTGAAGGGCAGTTCAGCTATGTTTCTTTTCATCTGTTCATCAGGGTCCCAGCTGGGATAGCTGGGGGACCTATTCTACTTAACTTTCCTGGAGCTGATCAAAGGATTTATCTAGAGATCTGGTCTGAAGAGTCTACATGGCACATGTCTGGGGGCATTTGTGAGTACAGACTAGTGTTTGCGATCCCACCAACTGTGTGCTGCTACTATCCCTCTTTCTATAGTGTCAGCCTTGCTTAAAGGTTGGTATTCCTTATGGTGTCCTTGGGTGGCTCAATCCATTATTAGCTGCTGCAAGGACTGTGCTAGAAGGAGAATGAGGAGAGTGTCCACAAGTTGCTCTGTTACCTTGCTAGAGTATCCCACAGCTACCCTACACCTCACCCAAGTTCAAGTTTAATAGAGCATTAAAAAATAATATAAAATAATTTAAATAAAAAGGGATCCTCCTCATACAGTTGTCCTCATAAATTTACATACCCTGGCAGAATTTATGGTTTCTTGGCCATTTTTCAGAGAATATGAATAACACAAAAACATATTTTTTTTCACTCATGTTTAGTGTTTGGCTGAAGCCATTTATAATCAATCAACTGTTTTTAAATCATCATGACAACAGAAACTACCCAAATGACATTGATCAAAAGTTTACATACCCTGGTGATTTTGGCCTGATAACATGCATACAAGTAGACACAAAGTGGTTTGAATGGCTATTAAAGGTAACCACCCTAATCTGTGATCTGTTTGCTTATAATAAGCGTGTGTGTATACAAGGCCAATGAGTTTCTGGACTCCTGACAGACCCTTGCATCTGTCATCCAGTGCTGTACTGATGTTTCTGGATTCTGAGTCATGGGGAAAGCAAAAGAATTGTCAAAGGATCTGCGGGAAAAGATAGTTGAATTGTATAAAACAGGAAAGGGATATAAAAAAATATCCAAGGAATTGAGAATGCCAATCAGCAGTGTTCAAAATCTAATCAGGAAGTGGAAAAGGAGGGGTTCTGTTGAAACCAAACCATGGTCAGGTAGACCAACTAAAATTTCAGCCACAACTGGCAGGAAAATTGTTCAGGCTGCTAAGAAAAACCCACAAATAACTTTTCATGTCTAAAAGAAGAGGCACTTGCAGAAAGATGGGCTCCATGGTCCAGTCGCCAGAAGAAAACAATTACTACACAAATGCCACAAAGTATCCCACTTACAATACACCAAACAGCACAGAGACAAGCCTCAAACCTTCTGGCACAAAGTCATCTGAAGTGATGAGACCAAAATTGAGCTTTTTGGCCAAAACCATAAACACTGCATTTGGAGAGGAGTCAACATGGCCTATGATGAAAGGTACACCATTCCTACTGTGAAACACAGAGGTGGATCGTTGATGTTTTGGGGATGTGTGATCTACAAAAACACAGGAAATTTGGTCATAATTGATGGCAAGATGAATGCAGTATGTTATCAAAAAATACTGGAGGAACATTTGCATTCATAAGCCAGGAAGCTGTACATGGGACGTACTTGGACATTCCAACATGACAATGATCCAAAACACAAGGCCAAATCGACCGGTCATTGGCTACAGCAGAATAAAGTGAAGGGGTCTGGAGTGGCCATCTCAGTCTCCTGACCTCAATATCATTGAGCCACTCTGGGGAGATCTCAAAATGTGCAGTTCATTCAAGACAACCCAAGAATTTACAAGAAATTGAAATTTTGCCAAGAGGAATGGGCAGCTTTCCCATCTGAGAAGATAAAGAGCCTCATCCACAAATACCACAAAAGACTTCAAGCTGTCACTGACGTTAAAGGGGGCAATACACGGTATTATGAACTGGGGTATGTAAACTTTTGAGCATGGTCATTTCGGTAGTTTCTGTTGTCATTATGATTTAAAAAGAGTAAACACAGTTGATTGATAATAAATGGCTTCAGCCAAACACTAACCATTAGTAAAATAAAAGTTTTTGTGTTATCATTCATATTCTCTGAAAAATGGCCAAGAAATCAAATTCTGCCAAGGTATGTAAACTTGGGTATACACTTTACAAAACCCGAACCCCGGACCCTCGGATCGAAAGCCGACTGAGCCATCCGGGCTCTTGAAACTCTAGATGTAACCTAGAGAAAAAAAATCAAAAAAATCGCAGAAATCATTCCGCTCTTAACATTGTTCCTGTCAGACTTTGAAAATCGCAGTACCTTTCCCCTTACTCAAACAAGTGGGGGTGCTCCTTCATGAGAAGGTCTTAGCATTCTGCTTCATGGGCTTTCTGCCCCCAAGATCCTCGTTCTGCCCCTGGGAACTTTGTCCTAAACCTGACGATTGAGACCGTCAAGACTGCCTAAAGGCAGATACCCCAGGCATAGGAGAGGATGCATGATTAAAGGAGAACGGTTTGAACCTCCTTTTACTGGTAAAGAGCTTTACCCCTTTTGGATGTACTTATCCACTCTAAATAGTCGTACCCCAGGAAGGGACACAGACTGGCTAAGGGTTTTCACCTGGTGCGTCGGCTGACCAATATCTCCAGCCACGGACCTCTGCAAAAATGCACTAGTCCAAGTATAAGCCATAGGGCTTAAATGATCGAATCCTTCATAGCATCTGTGAGACACAGTGCATCAAATACACCAGCCCCTTGCCGGGCCTGCTGATCAGGCAGAACTTTTCAGGTATCTCACACCTGTCCCTTAACCCCCTTGGAGTCCACATTCCAATGCATTGGCATAACTCAAAATGCGCTCCTCCACAATAGTGGAGCAGACGTTAACGGGTTAATGGACAGTTACTCCAATTGCAGCCAGAACTGCAAAAGACATCTAGACTGCTTGGACCTTGAAGAAGAGGACATACCCCGAAAGCTTGTCCTGAAAAATTGTATGTTAGCGCAAACATAAAAAGTATCACGGACAGTACTCAATTTTCTCAGTCTTTAAAAGGAAAATCCAACCTTAACTTGCTGGATCCTCTAACATCAGTGCATTATCCCCTGGACATGTGAGACTCTGCACATGATGGGGATTGCAGCATTATTAGCTGGACCCCCCCCCCCCCCCCATTTCTTTCATAAAAATGTTCCCATTCAGAATACATAGTTATGCATTTTTAGTGCTTTTTGCATCTTGCAGATTTGCACTACAGAACTTGTTCAATAGGACACCATGTTAAATGGACTCCCAGGTGGGGGAGGTTCAAATGAACCCTATTAGAGGTAGATACCTCAAGAGCCTGTGGCAGGCAACAAAAGGGTTAAGTAAGGGAGTAGACTAACACCTGACTTGTGCGGCTACTCCCTCCGTTAGGATCCTCTGAAAAGGAAGAATAAGTATCTTCCAATATTTGGGAAGATCTACCTGATCCCTAGCCTCCTGCACTTCAACAAAAGGGCCCTGAGGACTAGATAGGAATCTGCTATGTTTAGTCCTACTATGGAGAGACATCATAGCAATAATCTTTTAAAGTCGTTGTAAACCCTTACAAACCACTTTGTCCTACAGGTAAGCCTAGATTAAGGCTTACCTGTAGGTCCAAGAAATATCTCCTAAACCTATACAGTTTAGGAGATATTTACCCGAAGACAGCCACCGCTGTCTACAGTGCATGCGCTGTAAACGGCAGTGCGCAGGCGCACTGGGCAGGCCGCAGATCGCGGCGACATGCCGCGAGTGTCGGCTCCCGTGTGCATGCGCGGGAGTGACGTCATTGCTGCTCCGGCAAATCACAGCGCCGGAGCAGCGAGACCCACCAAGAAGGTGGACCCTCTGAACTACAGGGGACAGCGGTGACTTCGCTGGCTCCTTTGTCAGGTAAGTGACACATAATGGACTACTATGCGATGCATAGTAGTCCATTATGCTTTACCTTTGCAGGGAATCAAAGAGGAAGTAACACCCATAAGGGTTTACTTCCTCTTTAAATGGTAGGAGAAAAATCTGTTTGTATGAAATACAGGGACAGAAGTGTTCTACCCTCGACGGCTTCATCTGACTGGCCGTATTTTTCTTTTTACCTCTCAGGGAAGGAAGACAGACATTCTTTTGGAAGGGTTTTTAATTTAACCCCTTAGAACTCTTAGGGTGTTCCTGGTCCCTTTGTCACTCATAGCTTACAGTACAAAGCAGAGGCAATACCAGCAAAAGAATGTTACACTTGCTAGGCTATAGTACAGTACAATAACTGCTATTAATCCTAGCTTATACAGTACAATGTTGTCAACAAAAGGGAGATGCCTGTGTCACCAAACCGGACCAGCAACCACTCTGCTCTGTCCCTCCACCGCCAGACTTCAGTTTTTCCTGTATAGCTTAAAATACTTCCTCCACATGTTTTTTTTTTTTTAAGAAAAAAGAGGGAGCGGGCTGGCATCCAAAGGAACAAAAAACGCAACTCTGGGGGCCCAGGAGATGATCAGAACCCCCCTTCATTCCTGAGGGCTTGAGCTGGCTTGAACAGAGAGGAGAGTGAAACTTCTGCTGTTTCCAGCGTCAGAATGGTGAGTGCTCAATACAGCCTCCAGTGGTGACACAGAGATGACAAGACAACATAAAGACATGAAAGGAGAGATTCCTTCCAGAAAATCTCCCCTACCTTTCCGCCACAGGACTTTATCAGAGATAAAAACCCCAATCTTCATCCTTCACGGTAGGCTCCGAGACCTTGAAAGGAAACCTTCAGGAACAGGGGTACACTAAGGTAATCCCGCAATCCTGGACCTGCGAGAAGACCCTGCCATTAAACTTTTATTGGTCTTACTACCAAAAAGTACTGGATCCCAGGGCCCAGCTTAAAAGCATTCGCAAGCAAAACCTCGTATCTTCAGATGAAGAGGCCCGGGTACCGTTCATTTAGTCCATTACGGAGACATCAGAACGGATCCGGTCAGGATGGCTGGCTCGCATCAAAGGATTACTGCCCGTGGAGCTCAGTACACACATCCTTACACATGCCCAACACCTTAGACACTGGCGAAAAAACGGAGGACTCCCAGTAATGGGAGGGGTTATATGGGGGAAGTTCATGCCTTAAGGGGCGTGCCAGTGTCCAGCACCAGATGGTCCGATATAACCCACATAGTTATTACTATGGCGCTGTGTCCCCTGATGTAAGAAAATAAATATGTCCATTAATAATGTCAACTACTTGTGCTTAAAGAATACTGTATTCTTCCTGTGAGAATATCTGTGCTTCACTTTAATTCTTAAAGTTTTTCCATTTTGGATTGAGTAAGGGAGAGTTATAACCCCTGTAGGGTTTATTTTTGCTACCTGTGTCCCATTGAGGAGATCTACCTTCACTTGTTGTCCCATAGCCAAACAGGAAGTGAGAGGAAATCTCTGTAAATTAAGGGAATTCCTTGGGGACCCCCAGGTCACCAGAACTAGTGTCAATATTGGAAGATTTTTTCTATAATACTTTTCTGGGGACAACCTAAAACGTGGAATTTTCTTTTGCTTTCACTTTCAATGATAATGGTAAACAGGACAAATAGAGAGGGTGAATCTCTTTAAACGGGGGAACAGGCAGTAGTGAAAAATTTATAGGTGTTGTAATCCCTCCCCACTCTATACAAAACAAAAAAAAAATAAAGTTTTCCCTTTAGTTATACTTAAACGTGCAAAACCCAACTCCTGCATCTTATAAGCACCTTAAAAAGTTTTTGCATAATTATATTATATATATATATATATATATATATTTATATTTATGATGCAAAATTGATCATGACTAACCCTAAGGCTTCCCTAATCACAGCAGTTCCTAAACTTGCATAGACAGACAGCTTTTATGAAATTGAGTTTAGTAGCTGCCAAAAGTTCCTAAACTCAAGTTTAGGAGCTGCTAGGGTACATGAAGCCCAAGACCAGTGGTCTCCAAATTGTGGCCCAGTGGCCAAATGTGGGCCTTTTCTTGCCTTTATCGGGCCCTTAGCGCACTATTCCACCTACTGATACCAGACACTATTCTGCCAACTGACACCAACAATGGAGCACCATTTCTCTCACTGACACCAACAACTATCCCTGCCAATGATACCAATGATGGGGCACTATTCCTCCATCTCTAATACCAACTGTGGTGATGTTTACTCCCGCTGATGCCAGGAAAATGTCCAGCCCCCATAAAGTCTGAAAGACAATAAAGTAGCCCTTTGTTTAGAAGATTTGGAGACCCCTGCCTAAGACAGACCCAGCTTAGATGATCTGTACTGTCCTTTAGGTGAACCAGAAAAAAATATGTTGAATACAGAGAATTACAGTTTAGCAACAGCCAAGAACTCCAGCTCTAACACTAGGCATCTGAGAAATTATAATTTACTAAGACATATAATCATTTATATTTGTCATTTCCATTTTAGCTGCCCCACACTGATATCTTTCTCTAAAGCTATTTGTTCAAGTTAAAAGACAGATGATATTCAACAAAGGCTGCAGTTTATATGAAATCAAAAAATGGTCATTCTGTTTTCTCCAAGAAGGGAAATAGTTTACATTTAGCCTTAGGGCCTGTCTACCTGGGAGAATGGAGGGAAGCTGAGGTCAGAACAGCAATTTATTCTGACCCACACTTGTATGAAAGGCTTGTAAAGGCAGGAATTAGGATGTTATTTTATATGAGAGAAGAAGAAGAAGAAGAAACAAGGGCAATGAAACGTCTCCAATAGGAAACTATAACAGTACAATGCAATAAAACCGGTTCTAGCTGAACTCCAGGCAATCCACTAAAAACACAAATAAAATATAATAACTAGTTTAACTGTAGAAGCATTTGCAATTCTGTTCAGTCTTGTGACCCAAGCACATTTGCTTGACATTAGTCTGGTCCTGGGCCTCCTGTAGACCATACTGCAGCACAACAATAGAGACTGTGCACACAGGAAGGAAGAGCAGACAGTACTGAGACAAACCAACAAATCCTTCAAAGCTTGACTTTAATTCTATAAAACAACTACAATAAGCACTCATGTTCATGCGAATACTAGCTGTATACAGAATACAGTTAAACGATTCTCAGGCCCCTTTCACACTTATGTGACCTGAAAGTTGCACGATTTTGCCATGAACTGAAGCCTGTGTAATCTTGAGGTCTATGGACCTCAAGACGCATCGAAGTCGGACCAAAGTAGTCCCTGCACTACTTTGAAGGCACACAGATATAAATGGTACTCATTGGAAATCATGGGGTATAACTTGTCATTGTGACTTTGGAGTCCCAAGTCGCAGGAAAAGTTGCATAAGTGTGAAAGGGGCCTCAACTGTGATACTTTTTACAATGTCTAAGTCAATGGTTCTCAACCCTGTCCTCAAGTACCCCCAACAGGCCATGTTTTGGGAATTTCTCTTAGATAAAATAGCTTTCCAAAATACTAAGCCATTGACTCGAATTTAAAGCACCTATGCAAGGTAAAGGAACACCTACAAACATTGCCTGTTGGGGGTACTTAAGGACAAGGTTGAGAATCACTGGTCTATGTAATAGGGCACACCAGCAGCCATTAATTTACATGTGAAGCACGTTGGAAATAAAAGCAACAAAATTATAGCCTATTAAATTTGAGCCGCATAACTCTTTCTTTTATTGCTGCAGCATGGCCTGGTTACATGTCCTGTGATGTAGACTCAGCTTTTTCAAGCTCTCCTCCCAAAAGGAGCGGAGTCAAGGATCCAATCCAACCACCAATGCCTTGGGGTGTACGGCATACTTGACTGACAATTAAAAATGTATTTTACACAGACTGAGAGGAGGGCCTGGAAGAAACTGAGGTGACGTCCCAGGACATGTGACCCATTCCAACTTAGCCCCACCTTCAACTTGGGCCATAGTGACAGAGAGCTAGTGGATTTTCTCTGAGCGCATGCTCGCTTTCTTTTAAGTGGATGTAGACCCTCACATAAACCCAGTGAAGTGAACAGCCTCAGATGATACACAGAGATTAAACAAATCTCCCTGCATAAGTTTTACAAGTATGCCGTCTTCAGCTTTATATATTCTTTAGAAAGTGCTCATATTGTTTGGAGATGTTCTCTTCCTGTTTAACACTGCAGTGAAGTCTGGGCTACAGCCAAGACAGCCAATTGGAGGAAAGACACACACCCCCTCTCCTCATAGGTAGAGACTTTCAGAACTGTTAAAGAAAACTCAACATCCAGACAAGTGAAGGACACTCTCCAGGAGGTGAACGTATCATTGTCAAAGTCTACAATCAAGAAAATACTTTACGTGAGTAAATAATACAGAGGGTTCACCAAAAGGTGCAAACCATTCATATGCCTGAAGAATAGAAAAGTCAGATTTTGCAAAAAAAATAAAAAGTCTAAAAAAGCCAGACCAGTTCTGGAAAAGCATCCTTTGGACGGATGAAACCAAGATTAATCTATGCCAGAATGACGGGAAGAAAAAAGTGTGGAGAAGGCTTTGAACAGCTCATGATCCAAAGCACACAACGTCATCTGTAAAATATGGTGAAGGCAGTGTGCTGGCATTGGCATGCATGGCTTCTGGGTCATTGGCGTTTATTGATGTGACAGAAGATAGAAGCAGCCGGGTGAATTCTGCAGTGTTTGGAGATATACTGTCAGCCCAGATTCAGCCAAATGCAGCAAAGTTGATTGGACGGCGCTTCACAGTACAGATAGACAATGATCCAAAACACACTGCAATAGCAACCCAGGAGCTTTAGGTGGAATATTTTGCAATGGCTGAGTCAATCACCCGATTTCAACCCAATTGAGCATGTATTTTACTTGCTGAAGGCAAAACTAAAAGCAGAAAGACCCACAAAGAACAACTGAAGACAGCTGCAGTTAGAGCCTGGCAAAGCATCAGAAAGGAGGAAACCCAGCCTTTGGTAATGTCCATGGGTTCCAGACTTCAGGCAGTCATTGCCAGTAAAGGACTCTCAACAAAATATAAAAAATTAACATTTTATTTATGATTATATTAATTTGTCCAATTACATTTGAACCCCTGATAATGTGGGGACTGGCTAAAAATGTGTTCAACCCCTTGAATTAAAGCTGAAAGTCTGCACATCAAATTCATTTGGATCGTTTCAGTTTAATTTTATTCTGGTGGCATACAGAGCCAAAAGTATGAAAATTGTGCCTGTGCCCAAATATATATAGACTCAACTGTATCTGTTTGTCAATGGTTAGAAAAATACCTTTTTGAGAAACTGAGGGGGGTCTTTTCACCAAGTTTGCTGCACTAATTTTCTTTCATGCATCACTGTAAATACCACCTAACTCTCCCACCACCCTAGAGTTATGCATAAATGAATGGGATGTGGCTTAAAGTGGTTGTAAACACTTACATATACCTAGTGAATTGACTAGCCTCAGGTAATACACAGAAATGAAACACAATTATCCAACATACATTGTACTTGTCTATCTGCAGTCCTCGCTCCCCTACATCCCTGAACAACATGCTCAATTTGTAGAGCTTGTAGAGCTATAAAAAAAAAAGGGGGGGGGGTGAGTGGACAGCTGAAATTACACACTGCAGAGCTCAGTAAAGCAAGATCTGAGAGCTGATTGGAGCGAAGGGACACACCCCCTTCACACAACACACAGGAACAGAACTGAGGCTGTCAATCAGCTGTAGGTCCCTCCCGCGTCACCATTTTTCTCTTGGTGTCAGAAAAATCTGTCAGAAGTGATTCAAGCTGATAGAGGTATGAAACAGCAGACAGAAATGGGACACAGTGCTCTAGATTGAGACAAGTACACACTACAGAGGGTTATGCTTTCTTCATATTTCAGGTCTGAAGTTTACAACTACTTTAAGGGTAGAGGAGGTGGGATGTAACATCAACCTTCCAAAGTGCACAAAGACCTTTAGAACTGAAAAACAAGTTCATGTTTACCTTCCTTATCCTCACCCTCCTCTGTACTATATTCTACAAAATGCAGGTTTACTTTTCTAGCTATTACCTTGAAAGACTTGGTGATGGTTTCTTAGTAGTGTCTGTAGGCCTCCACATTCATTCTTCAGACTCTGTAATGTCTCCTTGCCCAGGACATCAGCTACTTCTCGTATTGTAAGACATCCTGTTGGAAAGATGAGAGAAAATTATCCTTGCCATTTAGTGTTTTTTTTGTTACAAAGAAGATTCCTGTTTTAATCTTTTGTATTAAAGTGGTTGTATACTCAGTTTTTTAACTTTTACCTACAGGAAAGCCTATAATAAGGCTTACCTGTAGGTAAAAAAAATATCTCCTAAACCTGTACGGTTTAGGAGATATTCCCCTCGGTATGCGCCGCTGACTGCAGCGGCGCATGCGCACAAGGGGATTCCCGGCCTGAAAATCCAGCAGTGACTGACCGGCCGGAATGAAATCTCCCGTGCGCATGCGTGGCCGGAGCCGCGATACCCGGAAGAAACGCCGAGGGAGCATGTCAGCTCCCTCGGCGTGGATCGGGCCAGATGTCGGGGCCTCGTTCTAAGGCAAGTATTTCATAAGTATTTCATAATGAGCTAGTATATGGTGCATACTAGCTCATTATGCCTTTTCCTTTGCAGGTGTTAAAAAAAAAAAAAAAAAATTGCGGGTTTACTACCGTTTTAAGATTTTAAATAACAAGAAAAAAATAGGATTTTTGAACTCGCCGTAAAATAATCCTTTTCTCTCTAGTTCACCCACTGACACAGCTCCTTTCTTATACCGTCGGGTTGTTACGCCACCTTCCGGAGAGGACTAGGCAGAACATGTTAATGTGTTATAATAAAACTTTTTAGTTCCGCCCAAGGGGCAGTCCCTTAGGTAACAACCCCCCAGCCTTCTACTGCAGCCTCAGTACGTCAAAAAGCAGTAGAACGTAAAAAATAGGAGGGGAGGGTGATGTGTCAGTCGGTGAACTACAGAGAAAGGGATTTTATGGCGAGTACAAAAATCCTATTTTCTCTTACATTCACCGACTGACACAGCTCCTTTTTTATACCATCAGGACGTCCTCAAGCAGTGCCAAAACAAGGGGTGGGAAAACAGCATAGAAACTTCCCCCACAATGGCATGTGGGAACCAGTATGAAACTTCACCCACAAAAAACACAGTGTGGGAATAGCAAAGAACTGCAATACCCACAAAAAAACAGAGTGCTCCTCAATCTGGGAGTGGCTACTTACAAACCGCGTAAAAAACTTGCGGTAACAAATGCAACAGTGCATTAACTTAACAATACTGTGTTTATAAAAAAAAAACAGGAAAAAATGTAAGTGCAATTGCAATTACACGGCCGCCTGCAAAACTTTGCAGCCAAAACAGGCATCAGCCGATGCACCGACATCTACCTTGTAGAATTTTGTAAAGGTTTGAACAGACGACCAAGTCGCCACTTTACACACTTGAGCGACAGACGCTTGATGTCGGAAGTCCCAAGATGTTCCAATTGCCCTGGTGGAGTGGGCCGTGACTGGAAATGGGGGCACCTGCCCCTTCAAAGTGTAGGCCTGTACTACAATTTGTCTGATCCACCTGGTAATGGTGGCCGCCGAGACTGCCATGCCTTTCTTCGGACCAGCCACCGAAACAAACAAGGAGTCCGACTTATGAAAGGGAGCCGTAGCAGACAAATACACCCCCACGTCCAGTGAATGGAGGGCCACCTCCTTAGGATGTGTCGGTTTAGGGCACAGAGATAGTAATACAATGTCTTCATTGATGTGGAACGCCGAAACCCCCTTCGGCAGAAAGGAAGGTTGCGGACGCAACACCACCTTATCCTTGTGGATAACCAGATAGGGTGACTTGCAAGACAAGGCCGCCAGTTCCGAAACTTTCCTGACCAATGTAATAGCCACTAGAAAGACCACTTTCTGAGAAAGACTCAGCAGAGGGATCTCTCTGACATTTTCAAATGGCGGTTTCTGAAGCGCCGATAACACCAGGTTCAGATCCCAGGGGGGCAACAGTGGGCGCACCGGAGGAACTACATGTCGCACCCCTTGAACAAAAGTGCTCACTAGAGAGTGAGACGTCAGGGGTTGCTGAAAAAAAGACAGCCAAGGCTGAAATGTTTCCTTTAATGGTGCTCAAGGCCAATTTATGGTCTATTCCTTGCTGTAGAAACAGCAGGATCCTGGATATAGAAAAGGAGCGCGGACGCCAATCTTTCTCCTCACACATGGAGATGTAGGCTTTCCAGGTCCGATAATATATCTTCCGAGAAGAAGATTTCTGTGCTCTCAGCATAGTTGGAATCACAGAGTCCGAAAGACCCCGGTTCCTCAACACCTGGCTCTCAATAGCCATGCCGTTAAAACCAGCGATGGTAAAGCAGGATGGAGAATCGGACCTTGAGACAGCAAGTCCTCTCATAACGGCAGTCGCCATGGGGTGTCCGCCACCAGGCGCACTAGGTCTGCGTACCAGGGACGCTGGGGCCAATCTGGGGCAATCAGTATTAGTGAATCCCTTCAGGCTTCAACAAAATGGCAGCCGAGCGTCCAGTATAAAGGACATAATCACAGGGAAAATGGCCACCGGCCTACAGAAAAATGGACACAGAGCATGCTGCTCCCTGGTCACACTAAAAATGGCCGCCAAACACTGTATGCAATGAAAAAACAGTGAAAAAACAGGGAGAGAAATGGTGGTAAACAGCGCTGCAGCGATCAGCAGACACAGCCTCCAGACACCCAGGGGAGAGATCTACAGACAACCAGGGCACAGCTACCCAGCGCAGTCCCCACCCAGGTGAAAGCCCCCCCGGGGAGCCCCTGTCTATGGCACACACACACTGCTCAGCAGCCCATGCAGCATCCCCCACAGGGAAGGGGGGGGGGATAGGGACAGGGAGAGAAGAGAGGGAGGCGAGGGACTCCCGAATCGACCTCCCAGGGAATGCCCAGCTGCTCAGCCCCACCGAGGCAGGGAGAGCTGTACTTACCAGTCCTGAAGAGCTGGGAGACATTCCATCATAGACCCCCTCTCCGATCAGTACGGGGTGGCTGCTGACCCGGCACACTGTGACGCAGACATCAGTAGCCCGGTCATATGTGTGCCCCGGGGCATTACGCCCACCAGCCAGGGGCGTGTCATGGCTGACCCAGTGTGGAGCTCTGGTCTGCACATGCTCGCTGGCAAGGCTGGGGAGACTACAAGGATAAGGGTATCCAGCCTGTCACCCAGCCGGCTGTTGATAGCAGATCACAGGATCTTTAATCTTGCGCAAAAGCAAACTTCTGCAGAAAAATCCACGGCCGGATGAACCCGCAGGGTTCCTAGGTCCTTCTCCTTCACTAGGCAGAAAACTGAGGCTGCAGTAGCAGGCTGGGGGGCTGTTACCTAAGGGACGGAACTAGAAAGTTCTAGTTTTATTATAACATGTTCTGCCTAGTCCTCTCCTGAAGGTGGCGTAACAACCTGATGGTATAAGAAAGGAGCTGTGTCAGTCAGTGAACGTAAGACAAGACATTGCTGAGTAGCATATTTACGTACAAAATATAACTGTCAGCATAGTCCGTAAGGGAAATTGGTGACAACAATAGATAGAATATGATGAGGGGTTTGCTATGAACCCATGGAAAGATTTCATACTTTAGCTTTGTAGCTAGCCAAAAAAAATCTAAAAACCCGATCATACGATCTCCATAACATTTACCAACAACTATGTAATGTAAATCTAACTATACATGATCGAATTGTACAATCACCTTTAGATACCAGTGACTATGTAGTGCAAGTACTGCTGCCTGATTAGGTACAAACCAAATGGACTGCTTCTGTAAAAAGAACCCTTTTGGTAAAGCTAAAGGAGATTGTCCAACCAGTTTGAAAGCCCAACTCTAGGAATTAAACAAAATCCACCATTGTAGCAAGTCTGCAATGTAATAGCTCTGCACTGTAGGTGGTGACACCAAGGGACTGCCCACAGCCTGAAGAGCTGGAAGAAAAGGAGAAGCATGCTGGAACCAGGCAGAGTGGGTGTGAGGCAAGTAATATTGATTTCTCATCTTCCCCTGGTCCTAAATAGCATTTAACCATAATACAAGGGTATTTTTTATTTTATTTTTTTTAACACCCAATTCAATATGAAATGCACCACATACAGTAGCTGTTGATAAAGTAAAGGACACTAGCAAAAATCAGTAGTATGCTGGGAGTAGGAGGGGTTATATCTGACGGGTCACTGTATTCTCAGTTGCTATTATCCAAATCCTCAAGCTAAATCCTAACCCAACAGTCTCTGAATTCCTGTGTCCTCAAACAAGAAAAAAATCTCATTAAGTTTACCAAGACTATGTAAGACAAAAAGGTGTCTGTAAATCTCTGAAATCAAAAATAAAGAAGGCATATACAATGCCTTAAAGTATTCATACCCCTTGAAATTTTCCACATTTTGTCATCTTACAACCAAACGCATAATTGTATTTTTATTTTATTTTATGTGATAGACCAACACAAAGTTGCACATAGTTGTGAAGTGGAAGGAAAATTATAAATGGTTTTCAATTTTTTTTTTTTACAAATAAATATATGAAAAATATGTGTGACGTGCATTTGTATTCAGCCCCTCTGGATCAATACTTTGTAGAGCCACCTTTCACTTAAATTACAGCTGCAAGTCTTTAGAGGAGAGAGTGCTCCAGATAAACAGTTACAACTTATGCAGGAGGATTCAGTGAGAATATTTAGGGGATTACAGCCACTGTAAATGATCCATTCTTTTTTTAAGCAGTAATAGAGAGCCTTATGCTACATAATGGTTGATAGATCTAAAAGGACATTGTACAGAGTGCATAGTGTATGGACAACTTAAAGGAGATTGTACAATCAAGTTGTAATATGTGTGGTCAGCTTAAGAGTCTACTCATTCACTGCTACTCTGATAATGTATTTTTCTGTTTGAATTATAAATCTACTCCTTTTACTCACGTCATATTTCCCACGTCTCCTTCCTTCTAGATTGTAAGCTCTAACGAGCAGGGCCCTCTGATCCCTCCTGTATTGATTTGTATGTGTACTGTCTGCCCTCATATTGTAAAGCGCTGCGCAAACTGTTGGCGCTATATAAATCCTGAATAATAATAATAATAATAATAATAATAATAATAATCCCCTTATGTATCACTCTCACTACAAGGATTCACTTATTTCATATCACGAAGGACACGGTCGAGACAGTTTAACACCCCCCCACCCCACCCCGCTTGGCTTAGTACTGGTAACAAACGTGGGGAACTGGGGAGATGTGGTAGGGTGGAGCCTAAAAACCCACTGCTTCCTGTGTAAGTAGGTAGGTGAGCAGTTTCTTGATAAATGGCCTTTCATTGAGGACAAAATGGAATATATTGTTTTTTAAAAGAATGCATTTTGCCCTTTATATGCTTTTTTTCCCCCTCTTTTGGGCAGATGATGAAAAAAAACAACAAAAAAAAAAAACATAATATTTAAATACAAAGATCTTACTCTGTTAACTACAGCTAAAAGGAAGAGACTCCAAAATGATTTATCCATTTCTCCTGAATGCAGTAAAGTGCAAAAAACAAAACAAAAACCTATCTATACAGTTTAATGTAAAAAAAAAAAAAAAAAAAAAAAAAAAAAATTTTATACATGCGTTTATAGAATATGCATTTATGCACACGTGCTCATGCAAAGCATGTGTTTATTCAACATTTATGCAAACGTGCTTATGCAAGTAAGCATGTGTTTATGCAAAACATGCGTTTATGTGCAATCATGTGTCTACGCATGTGTCCATATATATATATATATATATGCAAAATGTGTCTCATGTAGACATGTGTCCGCCTTACGCAAACACAAGTTTATGCAACACGTGTCATATGCCTTATGCAGACACACACATATGCAACATGTGACGCATGTCTTACGCAGACACGAGCCTGTACGAACATGTGTCACATGCCAACGCAGACATAAAAAGAGTCTATGCACCTTGTGCAGACATGTTTTTAGCAAACATACAATGCCTTGCAAAAGTATTCACCCCCTTGGCTTTTTACCTATTTTGCTACATTACAGCCTTTAAATCAATGTTTTTTTTTAATCTGAATTATATGTGATGGATCAGAACACAATAGTCTAAGTTAGTGAAGAAAAATTAGAAAAATATATACATAAAACAATTTTTCTGAAAAAAAAAAAAGATAATTGGCATGTGTGTAATGTATTCATCCTTTTTGTTATGGTGCAACCAATTACCTTCCGAAGTCACATAATTAAGTCAGGGTTAGGTTACAAAAAAAATATAAAAATCTTTGATGATCCCTAGGAGTGCCATCAAATATATCATAACCAAATGGAAAGAACATGGCCCAACAGCAAACCTGCCAAGAGATGGCTGCGCACCAAAACTCACGGACCGGCAAAGAGGGCATTAATCAGAGAGGCAGCACAGAGACCTAAGGTAACCCTGGAGGAGCTGAAGAGTTCCATAGCAGAGACTGGAATATCTTTACATAGGACGACAATAAGACGTACGCTCCAGAGAGTTAGGCTTTATGGCAGAGTGGCCAAAAGAAAGCCATTACTTTTAGCAAAAAAACAAAATGGCACGTTTGGAGTTTGCGAGAAGTCTTGCGGGAGACTCCCAAAATGTATGGAGGAAGGTACTCTGGTCTGATGAGACCAAAATTTAACTTTTTGGCCATCAAAGAAAACGCTATGTCTGGTGCAAACGCAACACATCACATCACCCAAAGAACACCATCCCCACCGTGAAACGTGGAGGTGGCAGCATCATGGGATGTTTTTCAGCAGTCGGAACCGAGAACCTGTACCACTGTGTATGAGATTTGAGGCTAGGATGGAGGTTCACCTTCCAGCAGGACAATGACCTCAAACACACTGCTAAAGCAACACTTGAGTTGTTTAAGTGGAAACATGTAAATGTCTTGCAATGGCCTAGGCAAAGCCCAGACCTCAATCTAATAGAAAATCTGTGGTCAGACGTAAGCCACGTACACACGATCAGATTTTCCGACGGGAAATGTGTGATGACCGGTTGTTGGCGGAAAATCCGACCGCAGACAACTGTTGTCGGATTTTCCGCAGACAAATGTTTGGCTGGCAGGCTTTAAAATTTTCCGCCGACAAATTTCTGTTGTCGGATTTTCTCAGCGTGTGTACACAAGTCCGTCGGACAAAATTCAAAAGTACAAACACGCATGCTTGGAAGCAAGGACGAGCCAGAAGCCGTCGGTCTTGTAAATTATCAGTCGTAACGGAGAACACCTGACACGGAAAATTATGAAATCTCGAGATACGATGCACATTTTCTTCTTTAATGGGATAATAATGAAGCTGCTTTACTGGTGATACGGATGGAGTTATCGCAAACTAATTTTCAAAGGCTTTTTTTTCTAGTTATATCAATAATATTATTATGCTTGTCATTTTAGTTTTTTCGTGCAAATTACCACAACATCATTATCCTGTAGTTTTTAAGATAGAGATGAGATACAACTATGTTGGTGTCCCTTGTCAATTTTATATTGTATTTTTTTAAATGTAACTGCCTACTCCCAAACTGTCATTTGAAGTAAAACACATAGCCAAGTATTATTCTCCACTATTATTTATTGTCCATTAAAAAAAAAAAAAAAAAAAATTAGACATGCTATCTGCCAATAGAACTTAACCAAAAAGTGCATTCTATGAATTCAAAAATATAGAAAATAACAAAAATAGGATTTTTTGTACTCGCCGTAAAATCCTTTTCTCTGTAATTCACTGACCGACACAGCTCCTCTCTGTAACTAAATGGGTTGTATAGCCTGCCATTAGGGGAAACTAGGCAAAATTGTTACACAATACACAGAACTTTAATCCCGCCCCTGGGGGGCGGACCCTGTGCTATCAACCCTTCCCACTGCTCCCAGCAGCTTCAGTATGTCAACAAGCAGTATAACGTAGAGAAAAGGAGGAGCGGGTGCTGTGTCGTTCGGTGAATTACAGAGAAAAGGATTCTACGGTGAGTACAAAAAAATCCTATTTTCTCTTATATTTACCGACCGACACAGCTCCTCTCTGTAACTAAATGGGACGTCCCCAAGCAGTGCCAAATGAGGGGTGGGAAAAAAGCAGCATAAAAACCTCATCCACCATGGCAAGTGGGAACTAGTGAAACTAAACCCACAAAAAAACAGCAGTGTGTGGAAAAACACCACAATATAACCGGGCATCCTCAACAGGAGTGATCCCCAACACCGCAACATTGCGGAAGTAATGCAACAGTGCATTAACAAAACAGTACAGCGTTTTTATCGAAAAACCAGGAAAAAATTCAATTGCAACTACACAGCCGCCTGCAAAACTTTGCGGCCAAAACAGGCATCAGCCGATGCACTGACGTCTACCTTGTAGAACTTGATAAACGTATGGACAGACGACCAGGTCGCCGCCTTACACACCTGAGTGACAGACGCTTAGTGTCAGAAGGCCCAAGACGTTCCGATTGCTCTTGTAGAGTGGGCCGTGACTGGAAAGGGGGGCACCTGCCCCTTCAAGGCGTAGGCTTGGACTACAATCTGTCTGATCCACCTGGAAATGGTGGCCGACGAGACCACCATGCCTTTATTAGGACCAGCCACCGAAACAAACAGTGACTCTGTCTTCCGAAAGGGAGCTGTGGCAGACAAGTACACCTTCAGAGCCCTAACCCCATCGAGAGCGTGAAGGGCCACCTCCTTGGGGTGCTTTGGCTTAGGACACAACGATGGTAAAACAATGTCCTCATTGATATGAAAAGCGGAAACCACCTTTGGTAGAAAGGACGGTTGCTGACGCAACACCCCCTTATCCCTGTGGATGACCAGATAAGGTGACTTGCAGGACAAGGCCGCCAATTCCGAAACCCCCCTGGCCGATGTGATGGCCACTACAAAAACCACCTTCTGTGAAAGGGTCAACAGGGGAATCTCCCTGATATTTTCAAACGGTGGCTTCTGAAGCGCCGACAACACCAGGTTTAAATCCCATGGGGGTAACGGAGGACGCACCGGAGAGACTACATGGCGTACCCCCTGAACAAAGGTACTCACTAATGAGTGAGACGCCAGGGGTCACTGAAAAAAAAAAAAAAAAAAAAAAAAAAGACAGCCAAGGCTGAAATTTGCCCCTTAATGGTGCTCAACGCCAATTTCTGGTCTACTCCTTGCTGAAGAAACAGCAGGATCCTGGATATATAAAAGGAGCACGGATGCCACCCTTTCTCCTCACACATGGAGATGTAGGCCTTCCAGGTACGATGGTATATTTTACGTGAAGATTTCTGCGCCCTCAGCATAGTTGGAATCGAGTTTGACAGACCCCGGTTCCTCAGCACCTGGCTCTCAATAGCCATGCCGTTAAAGCCAGCGACGGTAAAGCAGGGTGAAAGATTGGACCTTGAGATAGGAGGTCCTCTCGCAGCGGCAGTCGGCAGGTAGCGTCTGCCACCAGACGCACCAGGTCTGCATACCAGGGCCACTGAGGGCAATCTGGGGCAACCAGTATTACTGGAATCCCCTCGGTTTCCACTCTGCGAACCAGACGTGGCAATAGTTTCAGTGGAGGAAAGGCGTAGATCAGCTGGTACTGATCCCATGGAGCCACCAGCGTGTCTGATGCGTCTGCCCACGGATCTCTCGTCCTGGACACGAATCTGGGCACCTTCCGATTGAGACGGGAGGCCAATAGATCCACATCTGGGGTGCTCCACTTCAGGCACAGCAGTCTGAATATCTCCGGATGCAATGCCCACTCTCCTGGGTCTAGCATCTGTCGACTCAAATAGTCCGCCTGCCAATTTTCCACCCCCGGGATGTAAATGGCCGACAGGGCCAGAACGCGTCGCTCTGCCCACCGAAGTATGTGAGCGACCTCCCGAGCAGGGACAACGGAGATTTGTCCCATTTTGTCAAGATCTCCTTCTGCAGGACTCTGGTGTGGAACTGGGCATAAGGTACTGCCTCGAAGGAGGCTACCATGAGCCCCAGCACCTGCATGCAAAAGCAGAGCGATTACCACTTGCGGTTCATCAGTAGTTTGACCGCAGATCTGAGAGTCAGCAATTTGTCTGAGGGGAGAAAAACCCTTGCTTCCCTGGAGTCCAACAGCAACCCCAGGTACTCCAGACGCTGAGTTGCTACAACCACCCAAATTCTTGCAGGGACTGCAAGGTGATTGCCACATCCTCCTCTAATTCTGAGGCAGAAGAAGCTATCAGGAGGAGATTGTCTAGGTAACCCACGATCGCGATCCCCCGTTGTCTCAACAACGGCAATACTGGAGCCAGTACTTTGGTAAAGACTCGGGGGGGCTGATGCCAGGCCAAAAGGAAGAGCCACAAACTGGTAGTGGGCTTCCCCGACTGCCAAACGCAGAAACTTTTGATGCCAAAGGCATATGGGTATGTGCAGGTAGGCATCCGGAATGTCCAAGGACACCAGGAAGTCCCCTTGATGGAGTACAGCGACTACTGAGCGAACTGATTCCATTCTGAACCTCTGCACTTTTCCAAAGTGATTGAGGGCTCTTAGGTCCAATATTGGACATACCCTTTCCTTCCTGGGAACCACAAACAGATTTGAGTAGAACCCGTGGAAGCGTTACGATTCCGGAACTGGTACAATCACTCCGATTCAGCAAGTCCCTCACCGCCCCTAACAGGGCCCCCCGGCGAACCAGGGACACGGGTATGCTGGAGGGGGAGAATCTGTTTGGCGGCCAAGAGAGAAACTCTATCTTGTAGCCTGTGGAAATCAGATCGCAGACCCATTGGTCTGATAACCGGGAGGTCCACCGGGCTGCAAACTCCCGCAGACGACCCCCCACCCGAGACATGGGTGGGGGCAAACCTTCATGTGGTAGCACTTTTGTTCGCAGGCTTGTTAGGCTTGCGGTTCCAGGGACGCTTCTGACCGCCCGTGGGCGTCCTGTCGGGCTGGGGGCGCTTTGCCGAAGCACCGGGTGGACGAAAAAGCCGCTTGTGAGCGGAAAAAGAGGGCCCTTGCCTGCGGCGTGGCTCCTTAGCCTTCCTGGCCTGTGGGAGTAGTGTACTCTTACCACTCATGGCATTTTTAATAATGTCATCCAACGAGGCTCCAAAGAGCCGGTCGCCAAGGAAGGGAAGATCCGTCAGGGCTTTCTTGGATGCCTGGTCAGCAGACCAGCATTTCAGCCAAATGAGGCGCCTCAGCACCACAGCTGACACTGAAGCCTTGGATAACAGGGAGAGAGTATCCAGGGCTGCGTCACAAAACGTACTTAAGGCCATGCACTAGTTGGTCTGCTAGCTCTACGCAGACAGGGGAGGTGTTCTGCTCTCACAATTCGCGGTGCAAAAGTTTTGCCCACTCAGTCAGTGTCTGCGACACCAGTGCGGATGCCAGTACAGGTCGCATGGCTGACCCCACAACCATAAACAAGGAACGAGCCACCACCTCGGCCTTCCTGTCCGTGGGATCCTTGAATGCAGGAGTCCCCTCAACCGGGATCGTGGTTACTTTATTTAACCTAGATACTGGGGGGGTCCACGACCGGAGGAGCCGACCACTTTTTGAGAAGGCTTTCCTCAAAGGGGTAACGCACCGGCAAATTTTTGGGGACCGAAAAGGTCCATTGCGGGCAACCCCATTCCCTGTAGATGAATTTGTCAAAATAAGTCAAATACGGGAACACCTTAGGTGAACGTGCTGGCTTGCTGGACCCAAAAGGGAGCGGTACATCAGCAGAGGAATCCGCTGGCTCCTGGATCTTCAGGGTATCAAGCACAGCTGTGATAAGTGCTCCAACAAGCGCCTTGCCGTGCCCGGACCCGGACGGGAATTATCCTCACTGTCCGCATGGTCCTGGTCAGCCATGTCTGATAGGTCAGAGCAGGGGTCTCCAGCCGCAGCAGGGCCTGAGTCTGCATCAGAGCTCTCCCCAGAGGACGGGGGGCAGGGGCCTCTACGTGCACCTTTCCTGCCACGTGGCGCCTCTATTATAGCAATATAGGAGTCAAGGACCGCCGTCAGGGTGTTCATGCGCACCGCGCTAACCGCAGGTGACCCAGTTGCTATAGCCTGGATTTCGGGGGAAGAAACATCAGTTTCTGAAGCCATGCTGACCCTAGCCTGTCTGCCACCTGCAAGGGGACTTAGGACAGTGAAGGTCCCACCCGCCTTCTGCCGCCGCGTGGGGGGGGTGGGGGGGTACTTAGCGCTAGACTCACCACCCTGGGGGATTCTGTGAAAGCCACAGCAGTGCCTGTAGTCCCTAGGAGGTTTCCAGTTGCAGAGAGGAGAAAACTGTCAGCAGCAGCAGCTATAAACAGCGGTGCAACGATCTGCAGAGCTAGCTTCAGCGTTCAGGAAAGAGCCCTCCAGCGTCCTGAACATACAGTGGACACAGGAAACAGCAAGTGAGAGCACATGTAATGCTGCCACAAGAGAACAGCGGTGAAAAAAGCGCTCAGGCTTCAAGAAAATGGCCAAGTAATAGGAAATCCTAAAGAAAATGGCTGCTGAAGCTCATCAGGGGAATATCAGCTTTCCCTCATCCAAGATGACCGCCGGACGGCGCCATGCAGTGACAGAACAAAAAATGAAAACGTGCTACCTACTAACAGTCAGAACAACCTCCACAAACACCTTTTTGGGACCCCCCAGACTGGGACCAGGACCAACGCCAGCCGCACAGAGCCCCCACAGGTGAAAAAACAGCGAACCCACACACATACTGTCCGCAGCGCATGCAGCCACCCCCCTCAGAGGGGGGAAGGAGGGGTGATAGGGATTTGGGAGAGAAGATAGGGAGGTGAGGTGGCCCCCGAATGGACAGGGAATGCCCAGCTGCTCACCCCACCGAGGCATGGAGAGCTGTACTTGCCAGTCCTGAAGAGCTGGGAGACATTCCATCACAGACCTACTCCTGCGCAGTTACAGGGTAGTTGTTGGCCCGGTATACTGTGATCCAGACAGCAGTAGCCCATTGAAGCTCACCGACCACCTCTGGAGCTGAGGCATGTCGTGGCCTGCCGAGCCTTGGCTGCGGCCTGCTCACGCTCGATGGCCGGACTGGGGAGACTACAAGGACATTTAACCAGCCTGTCACCCAGCCGGCAGTTGATAGAAGATCTCAGGATCTTTCATCTTGTGCAAAAATCAGCAAACCTGCAGCAAAAACATGGGCCGAGAGGCCCGCAGGGTTTCCTAGGTCATTCTCCTTGCTAGGCAAAATAAAAACTGAAGCTGCTGGGAGCAGTGGGAAAGGTTGATAGCACAGGGTCTGCTCCCCAGGGGCGGGATTAAAGTTGTGTGTATTGTGTAAAAATTTTGCCTAGTTTCTCCTAATGGCAGGCTATACAACTCATTTAGTTACAGAGAGGAGCTGTGTCGGTCGGTGAATATAAGAGAAATCATTTTTATTCAACCAAAAAATAAAATAAAAGCCTCATGCATGTGTCCTGCTTCTTAATATAGGGGGTCACCAATGCCAAGAGTTGGTGAAAGCAGGGCTCTATCATCTGGAGATAATTCCGAAAATCATCCGGATTATTCTCCTGGAGCTCCTGCAGCAAAGGCATATGACATAATTGGTCACAATTAATAAACCAATTTTTGGTAAAATAAATCCTCCTCCTCTTGTTCCTGGACTTGGGTCAAAGCAATAACTTCAAGGCCAATAATAAATAACACGTTATCTCCTCCAATTCCACAACATGTCTGGTTGACGAACAGCCGTTCAGGAACGAACTGAAAAGCGATTAATCAAAAGCGCAAAATAAAAAAGCGTGAATCACTTACCAAACTTCTAACACAAAATTAGCAGAAGGAGCCCAAAAGAATGGCGCTAAAGAGCTGAAAAAATACATAGTACGTCACTATGTTTGTTGGCTGACAATTCCTTGTCGTTTGTATGCAAGACAAAATCCAGGCACACGCCTTCGGAAAAAAGTCAGCTGTTTTGTCTGCGGAAAATCTGATTGCATGTACGAGGCTTTAAAGATTGCTGTTCACAAGTACAAACCATCCAACTTGAAGGATCAGGAGCAGTTTTGTAAGGAGGAATGGGCAAAAATCCCAGTGCCAAGAGGTGGCAAGCTCATAGAGACTCCTCCAAAGAGACTTGGAGCTGTTATAGCTGCAAAAGGTGGCTCTACAAAGTATTGACTTTAGGGGGGTGAATAGTTATGCACATTGACTGTTTCTGTTATTGTATCCTATTTGTTGTTTGCTTCATGACAAAAATAAATAAAAAAACAAAACATCTTCAAAGTTGTGGGCATGTTCTGTGAATTAAATGATGCATCTCCTCAAATAAGCCATTGTAATTCCAGGTTGTGAGGCAACAAAACAAGAAAAATTCCAAGGGGGGTGAATACTTTTGCAAGGCACTGTAAGCCTTCAAACATAAGCTTTTTGCAAACTTTTAGCAAGCATAAACTTAACAAAACATAAGCTTTTAGCCCAGTTTGCAAGTATGCACCTGCTCAACTGCAACAGGCCCCATACTGGTTTTGTGTCAAATGCACATTATTCTGGAGACATACCAATTCAAAGTGCACTGCTAGGGGTGTATCGACTTACAGTTGTACAGGCCCCCCGGATTAAGCAGCAAGTAAGCAGTATATAATCATGACTTGTCTGGCCACACAGTTCTCCTCTAGTAAGTACTCACACTTCACTAGTATCCATGGGCTGCCGTTATGTTTCAAGAGGCCCAGCTGAATCTGCCGAGCATATGGGCAACATGGCCACCCCTCCACTTCCTGCCTGTATAGAAATAGGCGGCTGCACTCTCTAGTGGCTGGAGAAGAAACGGCAGCCCATACTCCTAAGAAGTACACAGAGCATGATTTCAAACAGCACACTGCCCCTAGGGGCTAATGGGAGAACACCAGGCAGTCTGGATCTTTTTATATTTATTTATAATTATTTATTTATATTTATCACGGCAAGCTTTGGCATAAAAGATCTTCAGGGACTGGGTCCCCCTTAATGTGGGGTCCACTCTGCAGGACCTGTATAACACCCCATAGGAAAGCACCTTGGTCAGAACACACACTGCACAGGGTTCCATTATGCAGGGTCCAGAGCCATAAGGCTGCATTACAGGCAAAACCTTAAAGAATATTCTCTCCTTCCAATGAGGCTTGGGTACCATCCATTTTGACTGACAGCTCTTTTGAATGGATCTGAATGAAGTCCATGATTCTAAATAGAACCGTCCAGACCTTCAAGTTTGCTCCAAGAGCACATGTATCACATCAGTGACCACCACCTTACAGACACTGGTAAAAAACTGAAGTGCTTCCTGTGTAGGAGGGGTTATATAGGGGAGGACTTCCTGTTTGATTGTTCTGAATTGATCTACCAGTGTCCATTCACCTATAGGTGGCGCATAACCCAAGTAGTTTATTTAATAACTGGCTCAGTGTCCTTTGATGTACGATAAAGAAAAGGCTTTTCTGCAGCAATGGAAGTTGCAACTAAAAATTCCTACTGGCCTCCCAACTTTTGTTCATCACTTACTATCCATTGGTTTCTAAAAGCATTACTTGGCAATACTGCACGGCAGAGAGTAGTGTAGGTCTCTTATTATGTTGAAAAAATGGCAGCTAACAAAAGGAAAAAAACAGACAGACCATTAAAAGTATAGGATTGTTCCTTTAGAAATAGAAAGAAAAAAAATAACAAGATGTCAGAGAGCATAGCTCCCTACATCATCAAAAGGCACTTGTAAAGAGGAGAGAACTCTGAAAGGAATAGGTCTACAGTGAGGGAAAAATATTTGATCTCCTGCTGATTTTGTACATTTGTCCACTGACAAAGAAATGATCCGTCTAGAATTTTAATGTTAGGTTTTTTTTAACCGAGAGGCAGAACCACAAAAATATCCAGAAAAACTGAGTTCAAAAAAGTTATAAATTGATGTGCATTTTAAAAAGTGAAAGTAGTATTTGATCCCCTATCAGCAAGATTTCTGGCTCCCGGGTGTCTTCTATACAGGTAACAAGCTGAGATTAGGAGCACTCTCTTAAAAAAAGAAATGGCTTACTAGAAATGGCAGTGGCATCACCCTGGAGTCGAGCCGAAGATCAGCTGGGGTGCCAACATCATGGGCTCCCTGGACAGGTAAGTGCCAGAATATTAAAAGTCAGCACCTACAGTATTTGTAGCTGTTGACTTAATTTTTTTTTCACCCGGGCAGAACCTCCTCTTTAATCTCAGCTTGTTTTCTGTATAGAAGACACCTATCCACAGAAGCAATCAGATTCCCATCTCTCCACCATGGCGAAGACCAAAGAGCTGTCTAAGGATGTCAGGGACAAGACTGCAGACCTACACAAGGCTAGAATGGCCATAGACAAGCAGCTTGGTGAGAGGTTGACAACAGTTGGTGTGATTATTCACAAATGGAATAAACACAAAATAACTGTCAAGCTCCCTCGGTCTGGGGTTCCATGCAAGATCTCACCTCGTAGAGTTTCAATGATCATCAAATCGGTCAGGAATCAGCCCAGAACTACACGAGAGAATCGTGTCAGTGATCTCAAGGCAGCTGGGACCATAAGTCACCAAAAATACAATTGGTAAGTCCAGGCTGGTGGATCCAGACTTTGTCGCAATGATACGGTGCCTGCACTGATTCACGTGGCATCAGCAGAGAATAGATTTCAGACCACTCTGCTGAAAATGGGTCACAGGAGTGCACAACAAATTGCACTCCTGTGACCCATAGGAGAAGCCCAGCCAAATGAGCTCAGGCTGGACCTCTCTTTTAAGATTTAAAAAAAAAATCTGTGTGCAGCAGCTGCCCCAGCACCCCCTAATACTTATCTGAGCCCCATCTCTCTTCAGCGATGTCCACGAGTTCCTCGGCCATCCAGGATTCTCCTCCTGATTGGCTGAGGACACAGCAGCGGCACCATTGACAGCAGCGGGAGCCAAAGTCAGTTAGTCAATCAAGAGAAGGGAGGGGAGCAGGGCCAAACGGGGGCTCTGTGTCTGATGGACACAGGGAGCTGTGACTCGGCTCGGGTCTCCCAAATCAAGCTGCTTGCTGTGGGGGCACTCGACAGGAGGGAGGGCCAGGAGAGCCAAAGAGAGACCCAAGAAGAGGAGGATCTGGGCTGCCCTGTCCAAAACCACTGAAACAGAGTAGGTAAATATAACATGCTTGTTATTGTTAGGAGAAAAAAAACACGAGACTTTACAATGACATTAGGCCCCTTTCACACAGGGCACATCCATTTTGATTGAGTCCGCTTTGCTCAGCAGGAAATCAATCCGTTGGTCTCCACTGAGCAGGCGGGTGGCAGGTCCATCTCCACTCACTGTGCAGAGATGGACTGGTCAGAGCTTCGCTGTCCTCTATGGGAGATCGGATGAAAATGGATCCGCCTGTCCATTTTCATTCGATCCGCCAGACGGATGGAAAATAGGACCAACGTCTGTCTGGATTTCGCGTACAGAAACAGATAGCGGCGGATATCAGTGGACCTGTCACAGCTGAAATTCTTAACTCCATGGAGGTGAATTGAGCATCCAATCGGGTCCCCCTGAAAAACAGACAGGCGGGCCTGATCGGACAGCATGTGTGAAAGGAGCCTTAAACTGCAGTTTAAAAAATGTACAAAATAAACAGATGTTGTTATGTTATGAAAAAAAAGCACTATGTACAAAAGACTATTCAGGGGAAAAAAAAAAAATCACTTTGAATGAGACAAATAAGTACTTACTGCCTCTGTTCCATGTTGTCTGTGTTCCGTTATCAATGAGCTCTGGGTTCTCCTCTGTGTTTAGATGTAGTAATAGCTTTGCCACTTGTAGAACTACTTTATCAATGAAGTCTCTGGGAAGCAAAACACAGTTCCTAATCTGCTCCACTTTGTCCCTGGGCCGGAACGTTGACAGCCACTTCCTATGTCCCGTCTCTGGATCATCTGGGGAAACATCGGAGCTTTCCTCTCCATGTGTAGCGTGATCACAGAGCTCATTATTCTCTCTGGTACATGTAGAGTCTGATGTATCATTAGAATGACTGGCTATGTACTTTTTCCTCTCCCTATCAATCTGTTCTTCCTTCTCTGGTGGGTAATTTCTTGATTTTCCAATAAGGCACACCTGTGATCAATTCATTAAAATCAAAAAGTATAATATATACAGGTGATAATTTACAATGATGTTCTATTACTTTACCACAACTTAATAATGGTTTAAATAGATCATTGGAGGTACACATGGGGCATTAATCATCATGAAACAATGGTTTGGCAGTTACCAGCTTGGCTCTCAGCCTGTGTTTACACAGCTCCTCATATGACAGAAGTTGCCTTCTGTCGAACGAGCGTGTTGGAAAACAAGCAGCCGATCACTATCTGATCAGCACTTGCAGCCAATGGCTGTGGGCACTGACCAGTGTCCTCTGGTGGGGGTCCCCTTGTCAGGACGCAATAGAGATCGCTGTACTAACATTGCATAGCTAGTACAGCAACCTTTTTTTTCAGCCGCTGGGTTGAACGAAAGGGCTTTCAGTTCTAATAAATATCAGGAAAATACCAGAGCATCTACACTATATATACACAAGTAGCACAGACACCATAAAGTGAAACAGTCAGAAAATTAAATATAGCAGGTTAACCACTTGCCGACCACTGCGTGCCGATATACAT
Organism: Lithobates pipiens; assembly: GCF_037356315.1. NCBI lineage: Eukaryota > Metazoa > Chordata > Amphibia > Anura > Ranidae > Lithobates > Lithobates pipiens. The sequence goes on along the minus strand of NW_027507718.1, from coordinate 464,724,615 downwards.
CGGCACAATGGCAGCAGTGGGCAAATGGGCATACCCTGTACGTCCCCTTTAATTGGTGGGGCTAGTGGGCGCGCGCCGCGTACAGCGTGACCGCAGGTCCCGTGGACGTGTCATGGAGAGGCAGAACGGGGAGGTGTAAACAAGGCATTTCCCTGTTCTGTCTCGTGACATGACATGAAGTCTACTGCTCCCTGTCATGTCAGTGGTATCCCACCCCCCCCCCCACAGTAAAAATCACTCCCTAGGACACACTTAACCCCTTGATCGCCCCCTAGTATTTAACCCCTTCCACACCAGCATCATTTTACACAGTAATCAGTGCATTTTTATAGCTGTATAAATGACAATAGTCCCAAAATAGTGTCAAAAGTGTCCACAATAATGCCGCAATCATGATAAAAATTGCAGATCACCGCCATTACTAATAAAAAAGAAAAAAAAGTTAAAAATTACATAAATCTTTCCCCTATGTTGTAGGCAATATAACTTTTGCGCAAACCAATCAATATACACTTATTGCGATTTTGGTTTACCAAAATTATTTATTTTTTGGGGAAGGTATTTAAAGGCATCATTTTATACGAACAGTTACACTGTGTAGTATAGCTTAGTAGAACAGAGGGGCTGGCAGTAATTTTTCTTTGACTTTACAACCACTTTAAGTCATACTTCAGGCTGACTATTTTGCATGTCCTTAGTTATGTAAAACATTAAAAATAAATGCCTATACTGCTTAAAATCCAGTAACACACTGCCTCACCCTGCTTTGCCCATGCTCAGTTGCTCTATTTTTAGGCACTGTGCCGAATTTGTAGAGGCTGATCTGCTGTTGTTCTGGTCTTCAACAAAATGGCAGCCTCCAGCAAGAAGAAACAGGAGCAATGTTGGAGGCAATTTACAGCACACACTATTTTTGCTAGCATAATTATGAATGTAGAATGTAGGTTTCTTGCTAAAGAACATTATTTTTATCAAGTTGTTATGGGCAAAGTGCCGCTTAAATCCAATTCCTTGAAAAGGCAGTTAAGGGAAGGCAGGAACTTTTGTCCACACATTTTCTTCTAACTTAAGGTATTACAATGGCAGCTAAGAAGTTCTGTGGTTCAAATGGAACAAATTGGACCTACAATTAAAGTAAAGTTATATATTCTTCATATGGTATGGAATGGCAACATACTTGAACACTTCTCGTCACAAATTGCATTCCCTCTTCTGTTAGGACTGCGTTTGGCAAACCAGACTAAGGATACTGGTATGAACAAGCCCTAAGTGCTGTATCATTTACCAATGAAATGTTTAGCACTGTTTGAATGAGAAGGTTGTCAAAGCCTGCCTTAAAAGGAGAAGTACAGCCAAAGCTTGTTTGACTGTAGTTCTCCTGTGGCTGAAGTCCGCTGTCTGCTGACATCACAGAGCCGGTCCAGGCTTGGGCAAGATCATGACAATGAAGTAGGGATCCGCACACTTGCCTGGACCAGCACCCGGCTTAGCTGCTCCCTCCACAGCCCAGCGCGCCAGTGAGCATAGAGGGGACAAGTAGAGCGCTGTTGACTGTCAGCTCAGGGAACTCTGTGAACCAAGAGATCAGCGGTGTTTGATCACTCGGGTTCTCAGTGTTAGTCCTTGTACATGCGGTCGGACATTCCAACGGAAAATGTCTAATCGGACCGTGTTGTCGCATAATCCGAACATATGTGGTCTTCTTCGGGCTATTTCCGTCGGAATGTCCGACCAACAAAGTTGGAGAGCTGGATATAAAAATTTTACGACAACATGATCCGATTGGACAAAGTCTGATCGTTTGTAGAGAATTCCGATCGGACAAAGTGCCACACATGCTCAGATCAAATTCCTAGACAAAAACTATTGGCTACTAGCCTGAACGTAGTCCCGTCTTAACTAAATAACGTCATCATGTTACGAACGATCGGATTTTCCGACAACTTTGTCCGACCGTGTGTATGCAACACCAGTTTCGGACAAAATCCGTCAGACGAAATCCGACGGATTTTGTTGTCGGAATGTCCGACTGTGTGTACAAGGGCTTTGAGGCCCGGGGGATAGATGCAGCATTGGTCCATTTAGGCAAGTATAATCCTTAAAAAAAAAAAAAAAATACTTCTCTTTTAAACACTTACCCTCTTGGTTGATGGAATTCTCAGACAATCTTCCTCCACACTAAAGCCACATTGAGTTCCAATATCAGTGACAAAATCCAGGTATTCTCTGTACTGAGTCTTCTTACTGGACTTTCTATTGTATTTGCCATAGAAATTGAAGAAGCAGCAGGGTAGTACAAAGTAGCGGCAGGAGTAGGAGGAGCTAGGGGAATAAATGCTAAATGAAGCCATACAAGATCTAAAATGTACATGTACACAAAAGTGAGGTCATTTGTCCTTAGGAGACAATCTGACCAGGACTCTGTAAACTGCCATTGCTGACCGCATATGAAAATTCTAGTTGCCAGTTGACTAACCTCCATGCCTTAAATCACTGATTACAGAATAAACATAGAGATAAGAATTACTTCTGCAACATGCACACTTATCCCCAGACATTATTTAAAGCCAGACGATCAGCATAAACTGCGGGGAACTAGAAAGGGGTCAGTAGCGCTGGTCTCCATATTCCATACTTGGCAGGTTTACTTTAAAAGGCAAACTCAAGCTTTTCCACAAATAAACGCACCCATATTTGCAGTAAAAAAAAATAAAAAAAAAGACCTCGCAAAGCAATGCAACCACAATCAGTGGCAAGTAGGACATATTTGTTATAAAAAAAAAAAAAAAACTATTTGAATCACTTTAAATAGAACTACAGGCAGTCCCCCGGTTTACAAACAAGAAACGAGGTTCTGTAGGTTTGTTCTAAAGTTGAATTTGTATGCAAGTTAGAACAGGTAAATCTTTTAAATTTTGGAGCGATAGCATAGGGAAGGGTTAACACCTCTGTTTTGCTGGCTGTGCCCCTGTTGAGAAGATTTAATCTCACTTTCTGTCCCCGAGACAATTGGATTTTGAAAATTTTGGTAGGTCGTGGAAAAAAGCTTCAGTAGACACCCCCCCTCCCCACCCCCCATGATATCTCTTAAGCCCCATACACCTCATTAGATTTTCTGATGATTTTTGTATTCAGATTTACCAAAACCATGTAGTGCAAGGGCCTGTCTGATTGCATACAAATTGAAACTCCTAAGGTTTGACCTCATATTATATGGTTTTGGTAAATCTAAAGGAAAAAATCAACAGAAAATCTGATGGGTGTATGGGGCTTTACAGTGTATTTCCCTTCCTAGGGGCAGATTTCCTCTCACTTCATGTTGTCTCACTGTGTTTTTTTTTTTTTTTTTGTTCATGTTTGATAGAGTAAGGAAGGATTATAACCCCTGGCTGTTTTTTTTTTTCGTTTGCAATCTTTGTCCCATTGGGGAAATTTCCCTTTACTTTCTGTCCCACAGCCAAAACAGGAAGAGGAAATCCTTCCAACGTAAGGGAATCCCGGTATGGGGGCGGCGCTGTGTGTCTAAATGGACAAGGTAACAGTTTCTCAACCCAACCCCTAAAACAAGTCCTTAATACTAAACCTCCCAATAATACTGAACACCTGAAGCCAACACTAGGACTTAAAGCTGACCCCAGGAATTATCTATATTCCATACACACATTGGTCTAGCTTGGCACAATGTAAGTATGCATTACTCACACCTGATGGACTGTCGACACTACTACAATGACAGCGGTGATGTTTTTGGTCCTGCTCAGGTTCTACACAAGTGGCTACCCTACTGCACATTAACTATAGGATAGTTGCCCACTCAGCACTTCTGACATTTTTTAGAACGTCTTGAATTTTGTTGTTAATTAAAACAAGGCAATTTATGATGGAACAAGGTGGAGATGGTGATGTTACTGCCAATTTCTCACTCGTCCAAACAGAGAACACCATGTACTGAAAAACACACAAGTCATACAACGAATGGCAACGGTGACAAGTGAGTGATTCCTTGTGGACAGTCTACAGTGGGGCAGCTTTACCCCATCAAATCATTCCCTAGATCTATTACCTTTTGTACCACCACCCCCTCTCTTTATAATGTAAGCTCTACGAAGTAGGGCCCTCCTGAATCTAACTGTACTGTAATTGTGCTGTCCCCACTATAAGTTGTAAAGTGCTGCGTAAACTGTTGGCGATTTATAAATCGTGTATAATAATAATAATAATAATTATAATAGAATTCACATAGAACCTGAGCGGAATCCAGAAGGTCATGGATATTACTGTAGTAGCATTGACCACTACAGTGATTTTCAAACTCCCCAGCGGTCCATCAGGCATATGATTAACATTAAAGTGGTTGTAAACCCCTATATATACACCCAGTGAAGTGACAGGTCTCAGGTGATACACAGAGATAAAACAAATTGTACCCGCTTGTCTACAGCCCTCTTTCCCCTACATCCATTCAAAGTGCAGAATTCACACACAAACTCTCAGCTCTAAAAAGCAGGGGGAAGAGAGCTGAAGTTACACCAATGAGGAAATCTCAGAGCTAATTGGGGGAAAGAGACACAACCCACCTCACACAAAACACAGAAACAGTGCTGAGGGGCTGTAAATCACAGATTATACCCTCCGCCACCATTTGTCTCTTGGTGTCAGGAAAACTCGTCAGAAGTGATTCATGCTGATAGCGGAGGAATGAAGCAGCGGACAGAAACGGCACTTAGTACTCTATATTAAGACAAGTACACACTTTAGAGGGATATTCTTTTTTTAAATGTCATGTCTGAGGTTTACAACCACTTTAAAATTGTGCCAATAAAATCATTTCTGGAGTTCAGCTTCAATACAACCCTTAAAGTGAGGTTAACACTAAACTTTCTTTATAAAAGCAATAAAAACCATCAAACTGGTGAAATATATGCATTCCAGAAGGAAGGAAGGAAGATCAATGCACAGAAGTGCCTATGTTATTCTGCGGGGTGTAAGCAAAGACTTATTTAGAATAAAAACCGGAAGATCAGCAGCAGTTTTGGGGATATAATGCTGACTGATACTGAAGAACTACTAAGATTTGTTGTAAATGTATAAATAACTGTTGTGCTGAATCCTTTAAAATGTAAATAATATATAAACCGAGACCATAAGGAAATTTCAGGACCATCTGTTAGCAGCAAACCATCTGCTGCTGCATACAAAAAAAAGCTCCATTTCCACCTGGGTCCAGAGCCATCACTGGGTGATTACCAGAGACAGAGCAATGTATCTAACAGAGGATCTCTTTTAAATGGCCCATCCATCTAAAATTATCAGTACTGCGGGTGGGTGTCACCTGAAACACCTACTGGTGTTTCTTGAATTGCTACAGAATCAAGCCAGGGAAATTTCCCCAAAGGCATGCCCTTGTCTCTTTCCACATACAGTTATTACTATAAATGAAATGCCTTAAGATTGACCTGAATTTGAAAGTGAAATTTTGCTATATTAGACGGAACATCTACACCTGTGGCCAAAGGTTTTGAGAATTACACAAATATTCATTTTCACAAAGTTTGCTGCCTCCGTTTTTATGATGCCAATTTGCATATATTTCTGAATGTTATTAAGAGTAATCAGATGAATTGCAATAAATTGCAAAGTCCCTCTTTGCCATGAAATTACTTAATCCCATAAAAAAACATTTCCTCTGCAAATGGGAGGAAGGCTTCAGGGCACCAAAGAAAGTCCAGTAAGGGCCAGGACCATCTCCTACAGTTGATTCAGCTGCAAGATCGGGGCACCACCAGTGCAGAGCTTGCTGAAGAATGGCAGCAGGCAGGTGCGAGTACATCTGCATGCACAGAGAGAAGACTTTTGAAGGATGGCCTGGTGTCATGCAGGGCAGCAAAGAAGCCACTTCTCTCCAGGAAAAACACGAGGGACAGACTGATATATTGCAAAAGGTACAGGGATTGGACTGTTGAGGACTGGGGTAAAGTAATTTTCTCTGATGAATCGATTTTCAGATTGTTTGGGACATCCAGAAAGAAAAGGTGAGCGCTACCATCAATTCTGTGTCATGCCAACAATAAAGCATCCTGAGACCATTCATGTGTGAGGTTGCTTCTCAGCCAAGAGAGAACACAGCTATGAATAAAGAATGGTACAAAAACATCCTCCGAAAGCAACTTCTCCCAACCATCCAAGAACAGTTTGGTGAGGAACAATGCCCTTTCCAGCATTATGGAGCACCTCGCCATGGGAGGAACAAAACATGAAATTTTGGGTCCATGTCCAGGAAACTCCTCAGACCTTAACCACTTCAGCTCCGGACCAATAAACACCTTAAGGACCAGAGGTCTTTTTGCAATTTCGCACTGCGCTGCTTTAACTGGTAATTGCGCGGTCATGCAATATTGCACCCAAACGAAATTTGCGTCCTTTTCTTCCCACAAATAGAGCTTTCTTTTGATGGTATTTGATTGCCTCTGCGATTTTTTTTTTTGCGATATAAATGGAAAAAGAGCGAAAATTTTGAAAAAAAAAGATATTTTCTTCTTTTTGTTATAAGAAAAATCGAATAAACTAAATTTTAGTCATACATTGAGGGCAAAATTTATTTAGCCACATGTCTTTAGTAAAAAAAAATGTCAATAAGCGTATATTTTTTGGTTTGCGCAAAAGTTATAGCGTCTACAAACTAGAGTACATTTTCTGGAATTTACACAGCTTTTAATTTATGACTGCCGATCTCATTTCTTGAGGTGCTAAAATGGCAGGGCAGTACAAATCCCCCCCAAATGACCCCATTTTGGAAAGTAGACACCCCAAGGAAATTGCTGATGGGTATGTTGAGCCCATTGAATATTTATTTTTTTTGTCCTAAGGGATTGAATAATGACAAAAAAAAAAAAAAAAAAAAATTTTTTACAAAAAGTTGTCACTAAATGATATATTGCTCACACATGCCATGGTTATATGTGGAATTGCACCCCAAAATATATTCCGCTACTTCTCCCGAGTATGGCGATACCACGTGTGTGGGACTTTTTGGGAGTCTAGTCGCGCACGGCACCCCGAAAACCAATCACCACCTTCAGGATTTCTAAGGGTGCAAATTTTTGATTTAACTCCTCACTACCTATCACAGTTTCGAAGGCCATAAAATGCCAAAATAGCACAAAACCCCCCAAAATGACCCCATTTTGGAAAGTAGACACCCCAAGCTATTTACTGAGAGGCATGTTGAGTCCATGGAATATTTTATATTTTGCCACAAGTTGCGGGAATATTACAAACTTTTTTTTTTTTGCACCAAGTTGTCACTAAATGATATATTGCTCACACATGCTATGGGCATATGTGAAATGACACCCCAAAATACATTCTGCTGCTTCTCCCGAGTACGGGGATACCACATGTGTGGGACTTTTTGGGAGTCTAGTCGCGCACGGCACCCCGAAAACCAATCACCACCTTCAGGATTTCTAAGGGTGCAAATTTTTGATTTAACTCCTCACTACCTATCACAGTTTCGAAGGCCATAAAATGCCAAAATAGCACAAAACCCCCCCAAATGACCCCATTTTGGAAAGTAGACACCCCAAGCTATTTACTGAGAGGCATGTTGAGTCCATGGAATATTTTATATTTTGCCAAAAGTTGCGGGAATATTACAAACTTTTTTTTTTTTTGCACAAAGTTGTCACTAAATGATATATTGCTCACACATGCTATGTGCAGAAGTCAAATTACACCCCAAAATAAATTCTGCTGCTTCTCCCGAGTACGGGGATACCACATGTGGGGGACTTTTTGGGAGCCTAGCCACGTACGGGACCCCGAAAACCAAGCACTGCCTTCCGGATTTGAATATAAAATGCTATAAAAAACAAACTAACCAGAGTCACCCGTAACACTTATACGGTGATCAGTGGTGAAAGGGTTAACTAGGGGCAATCAGGGGGTTCAAATTTTTATTAGGTAGTATATGGGGGTCCCTGGCGCTATATAAAAACCTGACGGGGAACCTAAATAACTAACTGGCTAACCAGCATCACCAGTGACACTTATACTGTGATCGCTGGTGAAAGGGGGTGAAAGGGTTAACTAGCAGCAATCAGGGGGTTAAAACCATTATTGGGTAGTATATCGGGGTACCTAGCGCTATAAAAACCTGGCGGTGAACCTAAAAAAAATAACTAGCTACCTAGCGACACTGATGCAGCGTTCAGAAAAATTATCGCTTAGTGACACTGGCAAAAGGGGGTGAAAGGGTTAACTAGCGGAAATCAGGGGGTTAAAACCATTATTGGGTAGTATATCGGGGTACCTAGCGCTATAAAAACCTGGCGGTGAACCTAAAAAAATAACTAGCTACCTAGCGACTGTAGCGACACTAATGCAGCGATCAGAAAAACGATCGCTTAGTGACACTGGCAAAAGGGGGTGAAAGGGTTAACTAGCGGCAATCAGGGGGTTAAAACCATTATTGGGTAGTATATCGGGGTACCTAGCGATATAAAAACCTGGCGGTGAACCTAAAAAAATAACTAGCTACCTAGCGACACATGCAGCGATCAGAAAAATGATCGCTTAGTGACACTGGCAAAAGGGGGTGAAAGGGTTAACTAGCGGCAATCAGGGGGTTAAAAACATTATTGGGTAGTATATCGGGGTACCTAGCGCTATAAAAACCTGGCGGTGAACCTAAAAAAATAACTAGCTACCTAGCGACACTAGCGACACATGCAGCGATCAGAAAAATGATCGCTTAGTGACACTGGCAAAAGGGGGTGAAAGGGTTAACTCTAGGGGCAATCAGGGGGTTAAATCTTTATTGGGGGGTGATAGGGGGCTACCCTGGACCTAACACTAACTGTCCTGACAGTTTTTACTGTCACAACTGACACTGAATGCATTGATCAGTAAAGAAATGATCAATGCAATCAGTGACACTGTGACTGGGGGGGGAGGGGGGGCGGGGGGGGGATCGGGGGGGGGTTTGTGTGCCTGTGTGTACCTACATGTCAGTGTAGTGTTGGTGCACACTTACTTTTACTGTTCTCCTCGTAGTCCGGTCAAAAAGACCGCCCCGGGGAGAATGACATCACTTCCTCCTTCCTGTGTAAACAATACACAGGGGAGGAAGCTTCTCATTGGCCAGGAGCGATCCAGAGGGGGTGGCCGAAAACCAACGGCCATCCCCTCATCACGGAGCGCTCCTGGACCGAATCGGACCGCCGTAACCAGCGGGAGGGGGTCCGATCGGACCCCCCACCCGCTGGAAGGCAATCACGTAGATGTACGTGATTATGCCTGCCTGTGCCATTGTGCTGACGTACAATGGCAATACGGCGGTCCTCAAGTGGTTAAAGAGGAAGTAAACCCTGATGGGTTTACTTCCTCTTTTTTTCCCTGCAAAGGTAAAGCATAATGGACTACTATGCATCGCATAGTAGCTCATTATGTGACACTTACCTGACACAGGAGCCAGCGAAGTCGCCGCTGATCCCTGTAGTCCGCCGCATCCATGTTGCTGGTGGCGTCTCGCAGCTCAGACGAATCACAGCGGCGAAGCCGCGATGACGTCACTCCCGCGCATGCGCACGGGAGTCGCGTCTCGCAGCTCCGCCGCTGCCACTCGGCGAAGCCGCGATGACGTCACTCCCGCGCATGCGCACGGGAGTCGACAAATTTGGCAAATCCATCCATTTGCCGCATTTAGTGCGCCTGCGCGCCGCTGTCTACGGCGCATGCGCCGTAGACAGCGGTGCCCATTTTCAGGCAAATATCTCCTAAACCATATAGGTTTAGGAGATATTGCTTGGACCTACAGGTAAGCCTTAATCTAGGCTTACCTGTAGGTCCAAGTTGTTTGGAAGGGTTTACTTCCTCTTTAATACCATTGAGAACTTGTGGTCATTCCTCAAGAGGCAAGTTAACACCCCCCCCCCCCAAATTCTTACAAACTCCAAGCATTGATTATCCAAGAATGGGCTGCCATCAGTCAGAATGTGACCCAGAAATTTCCAGGGTGAATTGCAGGTCTTGAAAAAGAAGAGTCGACACTGCTAATATTGACTTTTTGCATAAACTTAATGTAATTGTCACTAAAAGCCTTTGGCACCTATGAAATGCTTGTATTTATAATTCAGTATACCATAATAACATCTGACAAAAATATCTAAAAACACTGAAGCAGCAGACTTTGTAAGAATTAATATTTGCGTAATTCTCAAAACGTTTGGTCACAGCTGTAGAAATGCTAAAGCTGAAGTTTTGTTCTTTGTTTTTTTTTTCTCACAGCTGCAGGTACTTACCTTTAAATGCTAAGTTCACCTTTGCAGAAAAAAAAACGCACAGGGAACCCCCACCCACTGACACAGAGAGGGGGTGATGTTAAAGAGCTGGAAAATGTTAAATATGGGTGGAACATGTAAAATGTTCCAAAGGTGAACTTATATTTTAATGATGTATGTCCCATGTCCTACAGGCTGATCGTTCCTGTAGAAATCTTACCTTCAGCAATGTTCAGAGTCTTCCTCATAGTGCTGAAATTAAAGTTCCGTAGGAGTAATAGCTTTGGGTCTAAAATTTCATTCCCTGCAAAGGCAAAGTATAATGGACTACTATGCATCGCATAGTAGCCCATTATGTGTCACTTACCTGACACAGGAGCCAGCGATGTCACCGCTGTCCCCTGTAGTCCGGCGCATCCATCTTTTTGGTGGGGTCTCGCAGCTCCGCCGCTGTCATTCGGCGGAGCCGCGATGACGTCACTCCCATGCATGCGCACGGGAGCCGACACGCGCGGCAGCTCCGTTGTTGGAAATGCCGCGCTCAGTGCGCCTGCGCGCCGCTGTCTACGGCACATGCGCCGTAGACAGCGGTGCCCGTCTTCGGGCAAATATCTCCTAAACCGTATAGGTTTAGGAGATATTTCTTGGACCTACAGGTAAGCCTTAATCTAGGCTTACCTGTAGGTCAAAGTGGTTTGTAAGGGTTTACAACCACTTTAAGGACCGCCTTCTGCACATATACGTCGGCAGAATGGCACGGCTGGGCACAATCACGTACCTGTACGTTGCTCTTTAAGGTCCAAGCCATGGGTCGGGAGCACGGCGGCGCGCTCCCGACCCGGTCCTGAGCTCCGTGACTGTGGCACCGATCACCGCTGGTGTCCCGCGATCGGGTCACAGAGCTGAAGAACGAGGAGAGGTCTGTGTAAACAAACCTCTCTTCGTGCTTCCTACTGTGGCTGTCACTGATCGTCTGTTCCGATATAGGGAAAGACTATCAGAGACATCACATGCCAGGCCATGCCCACCCAACAATAAAAAAAAAAAAAAAAAACATAAAATCATACATAACTCCTCCTTGCCCCCTAGTGGTTAACTCCTTCACTACCAGTGTCATTTACACAGGAATCAGTGCATTTAAATAGCACTGATTGCTGTATAAATGACAATGGTCCCAAAAATGTGTCAAAAATGTCCGATGTGTCCACCATAATGTCGCAGTCACAATAAAAATCGCTGATCGCCACTATTACTAGTAAAAAAAAAAAATGTAATAAAAAATCCTATAAAACTATCCCTTATTTTGTAAACGCCATAACTTTTTCACAAACCAATCAATAATGGCTAATTGCGATTTTTTTTACCAAAAATATGTAGAAGAATACGTATCAGCCTAAACTGAGGAAAAAAAAGTGTTATATATTTTTTGGGCATATTTATTATAGCAAAAACTAAAAAACATTTTTCTAAATTGACGCTCTATTTTTGTTTATAGCGCAAAAAATAAAAAACTGCAGAGGTGATCAAATACCACCAAAAGAAAGTTCTATTTGTGGGAAAAAAAGGATGCCAATTTTTGTTTGGGAGCCACGTCGCACGACCGCGCAATTGTCAGTTAAAGTGACGCAGTGCCGAATCTCAAAAAGGGGCTTGGTCCTTTGGCTGCAAATTGGTCCAGGGCTTAAGTGGTTAAAGAACATTCCAACGAGTGTCCATCCCATTTTATCCTCTACTCCACTGACAAGTCCTTGAATTGTTTTCACAGAATGCAGTCACATTCTCTGAATTTGGAAGGAGGGTCCTGTCATTCATCTGCCTCTCCCCCTCCCCCACATTCACAAAACGTGTTGTATTCTGTTAATATTTGCAATAACTTTTGTCAATGGGGAAAGGAAAGAATTGGATGTACACTGGCCAAGACCTTCTTCAATGTAGTGCAATGTCAGAGCTGAAGCTATTAACCCCTGCAGCACCTGAAGTTTAGATCTGCAAAGAGGACAGGACACCACTAGAGAGACGTTTTAGTTTTTTTCAGGAATTATTCGCCTGCAGAAGGCGGGGCATCCTTAATTACAAGCTATGTAGACTACAACTGTGAAAAATAATAATAACTAAACTTCAGCTTTAATCGCGTCTAAGCAGTACCCTAACAAATCTACCCAAGGTTAACAAATTTGCCTTGAATATCTTTTAAAAATAACAGTGCACGACCTGCGTCTAGGCACTCGTGTTCTGCAACATCATTGCTGTATATGTGCAGTGTAAATGAAACTCTGCTGCCTCTGACTGCTAGTCTCACTAGATTTGAAGATTTGGTCATGCCACGATGACACTGTTCATGGTTTCTGCTGGAGAGGACTTTGTAACTGATGACTTGCAGTTTAAGGATCTCACTGCTCTTGACTGATTCATTTTGTGGATGTGTGCTTTCTGCACCTTCCTGCTCCTTTGTGATCATCACGCCACCAGTCATCAAATACAAGGCACCAAAGGGGCAGAAGACATGGAGAAGAAAAGTCCTGCTCTACCAAGATGGCCGTCTTCACACATAGTGTACAACAAGGTAAGGTAAATCAGTAATGGGGAAAAGAATAGCTGCAGTGGGGCCTCACACAACAATGGTGATTAGACTATTTGCCCTCCACTGGTCGTCTTTTGAGCAAAACTTTCACAATAAAAGTTTGTTTTAACTATGCTTGCACAAAGCATCCTGGTCAATACTACCGGATTCCTATTGTGGTGCCTAAAGCAAAACACAATTTGTTTTTGAATGTCTCTATTACTTATATCATTATACTTTTGAAAGTTTTAATGGTGTACTTTGGTATACAAAACTGGAAACGTAAATTGTACATACTTTGTGTGCTGCGGTGCCATTCATTTTCAATGGTACCCCAATGCACCTGCAGAAGCATGTTGATGCACCACCAGCAATTGTAGTGGGATACATTGCCAAAACATGCAGAAGGTTTTACTTTAGATTTCCTGTGGTTTATTTGGCAGTCCATTCAAAATAAAGTAGGCTGCCACAACCCAATGCATGTTAATACACAACATAACAAACATTAACCCACTACAGTAATATCAGTCTGTATACACAGTAAAGCATGCTTGCTACTCACTTTGGAACCTAAGGGGTTAATCCTCTGTACTGTGTAAAAAGGCTGTTTGAGCCTCCAATCTATCTGCTGATAGAACAGAGGCTAAGGGACAAGTTGTGCATGCTCAGTTTGGTGTGCATTGCTAGTTTTTTCTTTTTTGGGGGGGGGGGGGGGGGGTGCATGTGATTGGTGTTCAGGGTTCCTGCAGTCTTATAGGACAGTCAGAGCAGAATGAAAACTCCTTCTACAGGCTTTAACCAGACACTGATAGACGTCACAAGACTGCTCTAACTGCTGATAAGAAAGGGTATTTTAACAGATTAGAATATATATACACATATATACACACACACACACACACACACACACACACACACACATATATATATATATATACACATATACATATACACACACACACACACACTAAAACTATTGTATTTCCATGTTCTGAGTACTGTGGGAAAATCAGATATGGTGAGTGCAGGGTACTGGTTTAGGAACACTAACACATGCATGTTAAATGCACCACAATTGATCATCCTGGTTTGAATGGGACCTTGCAAAGCACAGCTCACCTTTTTTAGTATATGCATTTTTCATTCTGGCATTAATATAAAGGAGCCATGGCAGTAAATGTGAATGAAGATCCAGGAACTCTACTGCTGACCCGTTTCTAATGCAGGAAAGGTATTTCCAAACAAACCCGCTGTTTGTTCCATACTGCCTCTCACACACAGAGCAATGTATCAAGGTGTCAGGACTAGAGGTTTCTCACCAATCAGATTCATACAGGAAGAAAATAGAGAAAGGATGTTACACAACACTGATTCAGAAAGCAGACCCACCCACCCCAAGTGTGAAATATTTTGTGAATTGTAGTGCATTTGTTTATTCTGTAATCAGATTAAAGTGGATGTAAAACCAAATTTTTATTTAATTTTTTTGATGTCATAATGTAGAGTATAAGATTTCCTATCATTTGAGCCCAGTCTTGCCACAAAGAGTTAATCCAGCTCTGAGCAATCCTCTTATTGTTCAGTGAGATAAATCTTGACAAACAGAGAAAAACTTTGTCAAATCCTCCCCCTTGCTGTGAGTGACAGGTGATTTACATATCTCGTGCACTAGCCTAAGAGACATGCATTATTTATTAATTCCCGCCCACTCCTTTCTTCTGCTGCTCTGCCAGAATTGGATGCACCACACCTCAGCGTGATTGGGCATGCTGAAGTCATGTGGTTACTTTCCTCTCTCTTCACTGGATGTAAGAGGTCATAGCAGAAATTCAGTGTAACAAATACACAGGAGAAAATGCATATTAACAAGGGGAGTGTAGAGGTGGACGGGGTGTCTACTGACATCACGACTCCACCCACCGAGCTCCAGACAACGGACCCACCCACAGAATCTGCAGTTTTTGGGTCTCATAGCAGACAGAGGGGAGATATTTGACAGGTAAAGATACATGCAGGAGGCATGTATATCCTTATAGATAACCCCTATGGCAGTAGTTTAGAAAGGATGACATTGGGTTTACATCCACTTTAAGATAGACTAACCAGACTTTGTGACAACATTCTCTTAGCAAACATTTAGGCCGCGTACACACGCGGGGACTGTTCGCCCAACTTTGTCCGCTGAACAGTGTTTCGGCGGACAGTCCGCTCGTGTGTGGGCTTCAGCGGACAGTTTCAGCGGACAGTCTGACGAACAAAGTTTTTCGGAAATTCCGTAAAACTGTCCGCTGAAACTTGGTTTGAGCGGACAGTCCGCCCGTGTGTAGGCTTGTTCGTCAAACTAAGTTCCGCGCATGCTCAGAAAGGATTTACACGGCGAAGGTTGCATTGCAGTGTATAGGACGTCGTATTTCTAGTCCCGTCGTACGTGCCGTTCACGTCATCGCGCAAGTTTCAGCGGACTGTTCGTTCGTCGTGTGTGGCCAAGTCCGTCCATGCTAATTTTGAGCGGACTGTCCGCTCAAACTGTTTGACGAACAAAGTTGGGCGAACAGTCCCCGCGTGTGTACGCGGCCTTACAGAAGAGGTAATTTCCCTGCCTCATTACCTGGCTGCAATGACAGGAAGCCATGGTGTAAGTTCATCTGAATGGTTGCCAATTATCCAGTCTGCATCTGGAAACAAATGATCATCGCTTGGGGTGATGGCACACTCCTAGAACAGAAAAAGGAGTACTCAGTTAAACAGCCTCTTACTGGTATAGGCCGTTTGATCACAACCATTGTGGAGAATTCCCATCAATTTCTGTCCCAGTGACTCAACACAAAGTGTAAAATAATCTCTCTAATAAAAACAAAAACAAAAAAAAAAAAACAGGATTTTTAGAAACAGCTTACCTGTAAAATCCTTTTCTTTGAAGTACATCAGGGGACACAGAGCCAAAGTAGTTACTATGTGGGTTATAGGCCACCGGCACACCCGAAGACAAGAAGTGCACTCCCTATATAACCCCTCCCACTACTGGAAGTTCCTCAGTTTTGTAGCCAAGCAATATACGTGTATACCAAAGAAGGGCGGGACCTCTGTGTCCCCTGATGTACTTCACAGAAAAGGATTTTACAGGTAAGCCATTTCTAAAAATCCTGTTTTCTTTTCCTACATTAGGGGACACAGAGCCATAGTAGTTACTATGTGGGATGTCCCATAGCAATGGCAACTGAAGGGAGGGAGACGCAACAAAAAAGGTAGGGCATTAAGAGGCTAGAGGGGACTTATACTGCAGCCTGCAGTACACTACGCCCAAAGGCAATATCCTCATGACCTTTAACATCGATTTGATAGAATCTGGTAAATGTATGGACTGAAGACCAAGTTGCGGCTTTGCAGATCTGAGCCATAGAGGCCTGGTGATGCACTGCCCAAGAGGCACTAACAGCCCTGGTGGAGTGTGCTTTAACATGAAAAGGAGGAATTTTATTTTTTAGACTATAAGCTTCAACATTCACTTGACTAATCCATTTGGAAATAGTAGATTTTTGATTTAGCAGATCTTTTGAAACTTGCAGAAGCCTTCCCCCAACCCGAGCGAGCGGGGCGCCCCTTCATAAGGAGGCTTTAGTATTTAGCTTTGTGGGCTTTCTGCCCCAAGTCCTCTTCTGGCCCTGGGACTGCCCCTGAGGTCTTCCTCTTGAGCTCAATGGTGGAGGCCATCAAGACTGCCTAGAGGCAGATGCTCCTGGCACTGGACAAGATGCACGTTTAAAAGGAGAAATGCTTAAATGTCTTCTTTACTGGTAAAAGAGAACTTTTCCCATTAAAAAACCTTTGGATATATTCATCTAAATCGTCTTCAAATAACAGTTCACCGTGAAATGGGAAACTGGCCAAGAGCTTCTTACACGGCGCTTCAGCTGACCAATTTTTCAACCATAGGACTTCTGTGTGTATGTACCAGTCCTAGCATAAGCCGTGAGGCTTGAATAATAGAATCCTTCATAGCATCCACCATAAAACATAGTGCTTCCGATACACCAGCCCATTGTTGGGCCTGCTGATCAGGAATAATCTTAAGTATCTCTACAAACTGGTCCTTTATGGACTGAGACGCTCCAATTGCCGCAAGAGCTGGCTGCACCACTGAACTTGCCAGAGAAATGCTGTTAAAAGAAATTCCAACTTTTTGTGTGTTGGATCCTTCAAAATTTGTGCATTGTCTACTGGACAAATGAGATTTTTATTTACAGAGGAGATTGGATGGGGATCTGCTACACTTGGATCCACTATGGAAAGTGATCAGAGCATCAATCTTCTGTTCCAAACTTGAAATGGTAGAAGAAAAAAAACCTTCTGGGTGATATACAGTATATAGGGGCTGAAGTGTCCAGTGCTGCTGCAACACCAGTCCCCCCTGGAGGCTCACTCTTACTGGCTGCATCACTCTGAGGAGGATGACATTTTTTTGGACATGGATTTAGGTTGTTGTAAGACAATCGATCTCTTAGAACCCTTTGAGGAGTTCCTTCTCCCCCTTCTACTCACAGCCTGATGCACAAAGCAGAGGCACTACTAGAAGGAATGCATACACTGCTAGGGCTATAGTCCAGCAAAAAATTGCTGCTATTAATGCTCAGCCTGAAGCAGTAACAATGTGCAAAAGGAAAAAAGCCTGTTCCACCAAACCTGAAAAATGACACCTCTTTGCTCGTGTCCCTCCACAGCCAGCAGCACAGTGTGCTTTTAAAAGCTTGCCTTCACATGCACCTGGCAAAGAACCGTTAGCCCCGCCCCCACGCCGCCTATGGCTGCACCCCGTTTTCAAAAAGATGGGTTTTCCCACGCGAGTGGAGGACTACAGGTACCCTCGGACCCAGAGCGAGCATAGCCGATCACCTGCATTTTTTTAAATAAATCAGGGCGCTTTTCCCCCCACACGAGGGGGGGGCAATTCCAGCATAAGGGGGCAACAGGCGGGGAGACAAATCCCCCCTTAAGCTTACTGGAGACTCTGCTGCTTTGGCCAGAGAAGGAGGTGGTGTTTGGTTCCTGACAGCGCTGTTTCCAGCATGAGGCGGTGAGTGCTCAATACAGCCCCCAGTGGTGACACATAGGCATGACAACAATTTTTTTTTTTTTTTTTTTAAAGGAGACATTAAGAAAATTCAAAAGATTTCTTAGAAAACTCCACTTACCTTTCCTGCCACAGGGTTTTCTGTGGTAAACCAACAGACCCAATCTTCACCCTTCACAGTGGGTTCCATTAAACCTTCAGGAGCAGGGGACCCTAGAGGACACTCACAATCTTGGACTTGCAAACGCACCCTCCCAGTAAAATTTTATGGCCTCACTACCAAAAAGTACTGGATCCCATTGTCCAGCTCCAGAACTCAGACAAAACTTGGAAGATAAACAATGGTTTGCAGTAAACCCAGAAGAGTAAGCAGCTGAAGAAGGTGCCCATTTTGAAGGGGTAGGCTAAAGGCTATAAAGAATGACTACAGCACCTAAATGCCAGGAAAGAAAACTATTCAGGGAGCCAGCAGGATGAACAAATTGCCCTCTTATGGAAGTGGGTGCGCACCTTCAAGGTGATGGCTGATTAGGAGATTTAAAGGACCTCTGCCCTATGACTTGAGTGGGAGAAAGGCTGTGTGCTAGTACCCCTGTAGTAGTTGAAGGAGAACACCACCTCTTCCACTGACCTCCTGCACTGAAGCAGCAGTAAACTCCAAACACCAGCAGCATTGCTAATGATGATGTCAAGAGCAGGTCAGAAGAGGTGACTTCCTTCGAGAGACAATCAAGTAAAATGCTCTTTGGACAAATTATCCACCTCCCAGACATGCAGTCTAAAGGCCCTACATATGTAAATGAACATCAGCACCATGTGAGAAGCAAACTTGCAACAGGCTGACACAGATAAAGTGCAAAGCTCCAGACATTTGTTCCAAATAGTCAATGAAACGAGGACCTACCGTGGAGATAGAAGGGTCCTTTTTAAGTCATGAACTTTTTCAAATCAAAGTTACGGTTAGGACGAAGAACTGAAACCGGAATCTAACTAGGGAATCTGTCTGTTAGTAAAATCCCTAAAACTAAGAACAGCATGGTAGAATGCCTGTTAACATGGATTACTGGAGCATCTATAGAGGGAGGGACCACAGAGCAGGAATTCCCTCCTCGCAAAGGGGATAAGCTTCTGAACATTGTCTGGAATTGCCCCACTCATCAGAGTAAGGACTTAAAAAGTGAGTGTAATGGAATGGTTGTGGGAGCTCTAAGACTTTAGGCATGGAGCAGAAGGCAGATCCTCTAAGCGCAGGGTAGTACGTACTGCATCAACCGGATTAGAAACAACCCCTTGTAAATATGAGTAATCGGCAAGTGGCTCAAATACAGTGTCTCCAATAGATTGTTGGAAATCTGAATTAGATATGGTAACAGAAGCCTTGAGCACATTTTGAGTTGAAAGTCTTAGTTAAGCTGGGGTCAAAGAAACTTCACTGGGGATGGCGCAGGAGCATGCTTAGAGCCCTCTGAGTTGAATGCTCTAGCAATTAGGCACAAAATTAAGTCCAAAGTGGATATGGAAGTCCTTATGAACACAAGGGAGACTTCGGCTTCACTTCATGGAGCTGAAAAAGCCTCCAATGAGGCCAACCCCATAAGCTGAAGTATAGGCAACAAACTTTCTTAAGATGCCTGCACAAAACAGAGGCATGACGGTTAGAGGAAGGTTATATGGAGGCTGGCCTTAATGCTTTCCTTTGCCAGTGTCCCCCGGTCAAATCTGTATTTCTGTCAGTGTCCCAGTTGCAGATTTTCCCTTACTTCCTCTATTGTGAAACCATTATCAAAAGGACAAGAAGTAAGGGTAAATCTCTAATGGAACGCTAGATAGTTATAAGAAAAAGCTGATGGGACATTCATCCTTTCATACTGAATACAAAAACAAGAAAAAGGGTTTTGGCTTGCCATATACTTTAACATTTACGGATAAGGATTATTTATTTTAGTGTACCCACTACGAGGATTACTATGAATTTTCCTCCGAGGAGAAGCAGACAGTCATAAAACAGACTTGACAATGTTTTTATTAGGTTTGCAATCCCATATAATACATATCCCTTCACTGCCTGTCTTTCTATAACTAAAACTTAAAAAGAAAGAAAGAAAAAAAATTGCCAGGAGTTGGGATTGAGCATATTTGAATACACAGCTAAGAAACGAAAACTACAAAAATCTACAGTTTCTCTTTAAGCACAGTAAATACACATTCAAAAGCTCTTTACCACGCAAAACTAACTAAAGGGACTTTATTCAAATAATAAGAAAACACTTCACCTAGAAAGACCTCTTGTCAAGCAATAAACAATTGAAATGAAAAACATGTGGATTAATATTCAAATGTCTCATTGTGAGCCTCTTGGGCATTGTGTGTGTTGAAGCATACAGCTATCGCCTGTTTAAAATGTCACCAGAGAAACGAAAGCATGGGCTTGGCTCTAAAACAGAATTTTAATTTACCTCTAAAATGGTTTGTGGTCCATACATATCCCATATTTTTCTTCTTCGGACATCAATGCCTCGGCCTGGGTGCTGGTTAATATTTAGATGAAATGCAGAGCATTAATTTTTGAACTGCGCTAAAGGTCATGTCATACACAGCATGTAAATGAAAAAGGTTTTGTCAAAACTAAAATATGAAAAAAAAAAAAAAGATTTTGCAAAGTAAAATTTGCACATTGCAAGTGAAAGAGAAAAATATGCTTAAAGTGACCTAATAAAAAAAATAGGATTTTTAAAACAGCTTACCTGTAAAATCCTTTTCTTTGATGTACATCAGGGGACACAGAGCCGTAGTAATTACATGGGATTTATATCGGACCGACAAGTGCTGGACACTGGCACGCCCCTAAGGCGTGTACTTCCCACATATAACCCCTCCCATTACTGGGAGTCCTCAGTTTTGTAGCCAAGCAATACAAGTGTATAAGGGGGAAGAGAAAGATCTCTGTGTCCCCTGATGTACATCAAGGAAAAGGATTTTACAGGTAACCCGTTTTAAAAATCCTATTTTCTTTTATCAGGGGACACAGAGCCATAGTAATTACTACATGGGATGTCCCATAGCAATGGCAACTGTAGGGGGGAGACAACAAAAAGAACGGAAGTCAGAGGACTCATACTGCAGCCTGCAGTACACTGCACCCGAAGGCAGTATCCTCATGACCCTTAACATCGATTTGATAAAATCTGGTAAACGTATGAACTGAAGAACAAGTCGCAGCCTTACAGATCTGACCCATAGAGGCCTGATGATGCACCACCCAAGAGGTACTAAATCGCCCTGGTTGAGTGTGCCTTAACATGAAAAGGAGGAATTTTCTTCTTTAACCACTTCCCACCCGGCCAATGTATATATACGGCCGGGTGGGAGCCGCCTGCTCCTGATAGGACGTTCAGGAACGTCCTTCAGGAGCAGCGGCGCAGCGGCGCGATCCCGATGTGCTCGTGTCACCCGGACACGGCACATCTCAGATCGGCAGGAGGGCTCTGTGATTGGCCCTCCTGATCACATGACGGCCGTGTCCAATCACGGCCGTCATGTGATGTAAACAAACAGCCGGTTGCTAGGCAATCGGCTCTCCTCTCCTCACACGGAAGTCACCGCTGAGAAGAGGAGAGCAGAACGCTGCAGCCGGCTGATGATCAGTGAGTATGGGCTGCTTTTCACAGCTTTTTACTCACTGATCATCAGTGTAGTGTAAACACACAACACACCACACAGTGAAAACACAGTCCCCACATATGTCCCCAAAACACACATGTCCCCAAAACATACATGTCCCCAAATAATAAAAACACATGTCCCTAATAATAAAAACATGTCCCCCACATATGTCCCACTAAAATCACATGTCCCAATGATTATCTGCACACATATGTACGTGATCACCTGCACACATATGTACATGATCATTTGCGTACATATGTCCGTGATCACACAAACCAATTATTATACACTTAACGGAATTTTTTTTACCAAAAACATGTAGCAGAATACATTTTGGCTTAAATTTATGACAAAATTTGATTTTATTGGATTTCTTTTCAAATAGAAAAAAGAAAATATTGTTTTTTTCCCAAATTTCCGCTTTTTTTGCGCTTATATCGCCAAAAAAAAAAAAACGGAGTCGTGAATAAATAACACCAAAATAAAGCTCTATTTGTGCGAACAAAATGATAACAATTTCATTTGGGTACAGTGTAGCATGACTGCGCAATTGTCACTGAAAGCGCTAGAGCGCTGAAAGCTGAAAATTGGGCTGGGAAGGAAGGGGGTGAAAGTGCCCTGTATTGAAGTGGTTAAACCATAAGCCTGAATAATGACTTGACGAATCCACTTGGAAATGGTGGATCTTAATGCTGCCTGGTCTCTCTTTGGACCATCTGGCAATATAAATAAAACATCTGTTTTACAAACCTGAGCGGTCACCTTTAAATACATTCTGACCGCTCTTACTACATCAAGGGAATGTAGAGCCTTCTCTTCCCTAGATCGAGGCTCTGGGAAGAAAGAAAGAAGAACAATAAGTGAATGAAATGAAAACCTGTCACCACCTTTGGCAGGAATTCAGGATAAGGGCGTAACACCACCTTATCCTTATGCATGATCAGATATGGCTCCTTACAAGACAGAGCCGCTAGTTCTGATGCTCTTCTAGCAGAAGAACTGGCAACCAAAAAGACTACCTTTCTAATCTAAAGAACCAAGGGAATTTCGCGTAAAGGTTCAAAAGGCTGTTTCTGCAAAGCCGACAAGACCAAATTCAAATCCCAAGGATTTAGAGGTGCCTTGATAGGAGGATTAATCCGTGTTACCCCCTGAACAAAGCTACGCACTAAAGAGTGAGAAGCTAAGGGCCGTTGAAAAAATATTGACAAGGCCAAGATCCTTGATAGTATTCAAGGCCAGATTCATTTCTAGTCCCATTTGCAAGAAATCCAGGATTCTACCTATGACATATTTCTTGGGGTGCCAACCCCTGGATCTGCACCAGGAAACATATACCTTCCAGACTCTATAGTAAATGACACTGGAAGCCGGCTTTCTGGCATTAATCAAGGTAGATATTACTGAAGGAGACAACTCACGATCCTTACGAATGCGGGTCTCAATAGACAGACCGTTAAATTTAGCGTCTGTAAGGTAGGATGGAATACCGGACCTTGCGCAAGAAGGTCTGGCCGTAATGACAGAGTCCAAGGAACTCCTACTGCCATTTTTATGATCTCGGCAAACCAAGATCTTCTGGGGCTACTAGAATCACCTCCTTTTGTTCCTGCTTGATCCTGTGAAGAAGATGCGGAAGAAGCAGAAACTGGAGGAAATGCATAGATCAAAGAAAACTGATCCCATGGGAAGACTAATGCGTCTGTTCCGCAAGCTAGCGGCTCCCTTGTTCTCGACACAAACTTGCTGACCTTGTTGTTGAATCTGGACGAGAACAGGTCTACGTCCGGAGTACCCCATCTCTGGCATATCGCAAGGAAGATGTCAGGGTGAAGAGACCATTCTCCCGGAAATAATTGTTCGCGGCTCAAGTAGTCCGCCTGCCAATTCTCTATCCCGGGAATGAATATTGCCGAAAGGCAAGGGACTTTGTGTTCTGCCCAAGACAGAACGTGATTCACCTCTCTTTGGGCTGCACAACTCCTCGTGCCCCCCTGGTGATTGATGTAGGCCACAGCCGTGGCGGTGTCAGGCTGAATCCTGACAGGACAGCCCCTCAGTCTGACCGTCCAGGCCCTTAGAGCCAGACGAATTGCCCGAATCTCCAAAAAGTTGATAAACAAGGTCCTTTCCAACCTGGACCTCTTCCCCTGGACAGATTCCTCTTCCGGGACTGCTCCCCAGCCTAGAAGATTGGCATCCGCAGTTACCACTGTCCAGGAGATTGTTAGAAACGACTTTCCCTTTTGACGGTTGCTGGATATCAACCACCAATATAGGCTCTGACGTACGTCGGGAGCCAGATAAATTGGAAAATCTAAGGCCTGAACCTTCTTGTTCTAGGCTGACAGGATTGCATTTTGTAGAAATCTTGAATGAAACTGCGCGTAAGGGACAGCCTCGAAGGAGGCCACCATCTTTCCCAATAGTCTCATGCACAACCGAATATAAGGCTTTTTCTTTGCCTTGAGTTGAATTAGTTCTACAATGGAACTGATTATTTTCTGGGGTAGAAATACCTTTTTCTGTATGGTATCTATGATCAGACCCAGGTACTGGACTCTCCTTGATGGTTTTGAGGAGGATTTTTCTAGGTTGAGAAGCCAGCCTAGAGATTCCAGATAGCTTACAGTTGTGACCAGACTGTGGTTTAGCCCTGAAACTGAATGATCTATTAAAAGTAGATAGTCTAAGTAGGCTAGGACAGTTATGCCCTGAGCCCTTAATCTGGCTAAAGGAGGGGACAGAATCTTTGAGAATACCCGTGGAGCTGTGGATAGAAACTGAAAATGATGATTTTCTACTTTGAATCGCAGAAACTTCTGGTGAGCAGGAAATATTGGCACATGGAGATACGCATCCTTGATATTGATTGAAGCCAAAAATTCCCCTCCTTCGAGGGTGGCTACAACCGACCGAATTGACCCCATGCGAAAGGATCAGATGTTTAAGTGCCAATTCAGATCTCTGAGATCTAGAATAAGGCCGCGTACACACGGGCGGATTGTCTGTCCAACTTAGTCCGCTGAACCGTGTTTCAGCAGACAATCCGCTCGTGTGTGGGCTTCAGCAGACTTTTTCAGCGGACTGTCTGACGAACAAAGTCTTACGGAATTTCCGTAATTTTGTCTGTTCAAACTTGGTTTCAGCGGACAGTCCGCTCGTGTGTAGGCAAGTTGGACGGACTAAGTATGGCGCATGCTCAGAAAGGATTTACACGGCCGAAGGTTGCATTGCAGTGTATAGGACGTTGTTTTTCTAGTCCCGTTGTACGTGCTGTACACATCATCACGCACTCTTTCAGCGGACTGTCTGCTCATCGTGTGTGGTCAAGTCCGTTCATTCAAATTTTGAGCGGACTGTCTGTCGGATTGTCTGACGAACTTAGTTGGGCAGACAATCCGCCCGTGTGTACGCGGCCTTAGTCTTACTTCCCCGTTTGTCTTCGGAACTGTAAAGAGGTTTGAATAAAAACCTGTGCCTTGTTCCTCTAAGGGAACTTCTGATATGACCGATTTGGATAGTAGATGATCTAGTGCTAGGAGAGCCTTCTTCTCTGAATCCTTGGAAACACTTGATCTTAACTCTAGTTTGTAACCTAGAGAAACAGCAGAAACCACCCATCTATCTTAACATTGGTCCTGCCAGATCCTTGAAAATTGCAGGAGCCTTCCTCCCCACCCGAGCGAATGGGGGCGCCCCTTCATAAGGAGGCTTTAGCACTCCGCTTTGTGGGCTTCTTTCCCCAAGATCTCTTCAGACCTTGGTGCTGCCCCTGGGGTTTTCCCATTGAACCTGATGGCTGAGGCAGTTGAGACTGCCTAGAGGCTGATGTCCCTGGTACAGGAGAAGAGGCCCACTTAAAGGAGAAGTATTCGAACTGGTAAAAGAGCTTTCGCCGTTAGAAATGTTTTGTAGGTATTTATCCAAATCATCTCCAAATAGCCGTTCCCCATGAAAAGGGAAACTAGCTAGGAGCTTCTTACACGGCACTTCGGCTGACCAACTATTCAGCCAAAGAATTCTGTGAGAATGCACTAGTCCAAGCAAAAGGCGTGAGATCTGAATGGACACATCTCTCATTGCGTCTACTGTGAAAGACAGCACGTCTGATAAATCAGCACAATGTTGGGCCTGTTCATCGGGCAGAAATGTAAGCATCTCCTCAAACTGTTCCTTAATGGCCTGGGATACGCCCATTGCGGCAAGAACCATCTGCGCTGCTGAACTTGCTAAAGCCATATGGTTTTTAGAAAGGAGCTCCAACTTTTTATCTGCTGGATCCTTGAACATGACGCATTATCAACCGGACATGTGAGGTTCTTATTCACTGAGGTAATCACAGCATCAACCGCTGGAACCCCCCATTTCTTATAGAAATCCTCTTCCATAGGATACAGTTTGGAGAATCTCTTACAAGTAAGCTCTCTCGTGGTGATACTCCTTCTGTATTAGGATCCTCAGAAGAGGATAAACCAATATCTTCCAAATCCTTGGGAAGATCTGCCTGAACCCCAGCGTCCTGAACCTCCAAAGGAGAATCTTGAGCACTCGATGGGGATCTGCTACGTTTACCCCTACTCTGGAGGGATAAAATAGCATCGAGCTTCTTTTCCAAACCAACAATGGTAGAAGACAAAACCTCTCGTGTAACATACTCAGGGGCTGAAACATCTTGTGGGACTGCAAGCACAGTTTCCCCTGAAGGCTCAATCTGACCTGCTGCAACACTCTCAGAGGAGGATGACATTCTTTTGGAAAGGGTTTGTTGTGACCCCTTAGGACCCTTAGAGGAGTTCCTGGTCCCTTTGCCACTCATAGCTTACAGCACAAAGCAGAGGTACCACCAGCAAAGAATGTAAACTTGCTAGGCTATATTACAGTACAATAACTGCTATTAATCCTAGCTTTTAAAGTACAATGCTGTCAAAGGGGAATGTGTGTGTCACCGAACCTAATCCAGCCAACCTCTCTGCTCTGTCCCTCCACCACCAGGCAGCAGCTTCCTTCACAGTGCTTTAAACACTTCCTGGACATGTGGTTAGCGTCTGACGCCGTTAACCACGCCCCCTCTTCCTTTTTCAAAGGAGCTGAATTTCCCACAAGAGCAGCATCCTGCAGCATGGGGGGGGGGGGTAAATCCTCCGCTCTTTCGAGCGGCCTCGGTCTGCTCTAAAAAACAAGGCAGATGATCTGGCATACTAAAGAGAAAAACGCTAATCTGGGGGCACAGGAAGAGATCAGACCCCCCTTTTCTTACCAGAGGGTCTGTGCCGGCTGAAGAAGAGGAGAATGAAGGCTTCTGTTTCCAGTGTCAGGATGGTGAGTGCTCAATACAGCCCCCAGTGGTGACACATAGACATGACAACACAACATTTCCATAGAAGGAGATCTTCGTGAGAAAATCTCCCTTACCTTATCCTCGCAGCAGGGTTTTATCAGAGATGAAAAAAAACAATCTTCACCCTTCACGGTAGGCTCCGAGACCTTAAAGGAAACCTTCAGGAACAGGGGAACTCTCAGGTTATCCCACAATCCTGGACCTGCGACAGCACCCTGCCAGTAAAAACTTTATGGCCTTACTACCAAAAAGTACAGGATCCCAGGGCCCAGCTCTCAAAGAGAAGCGTTCGCAAGCAAAACCTTGTTTCTTCGGATTACGAGGCCCGGGTACCATTCATTTAGCCCATTACAAAGACATCAGAACGGATCCGGTCAGCATGGCTGGCTCTCATCAAGGATTACGGACCGTGGAGCTCAGCATAGCACATCTTTACTCGTGCCCAAAACCTTAGAAACTGGCGAAAAAACTGAGGACTCCCAGTAATGTGCGGGGTTATATGGGGGAAGTTCACGCCTTAGGGGTGTGCCAGTGTCCAGCCCTGTCCGTCTGATATATAACCCATGTAGTAATTACTACGGCTCTATGTCCCCCGATGTAAGAAAAGAAATAAAGTCGATACAAAAATAAATGAAAGCAGCTGCTAGCCAAACTGAATCTTGTGCAAAGCCTCTCATATTCCTGCTGGCCTGTGAGGCATCCCATGATAACGTTGGACCAACAGGGAAGCGTGTGATTTTTTGGTTGGGGTGGAACTTGGGGCCCTGCATATTCAGAATGGCCAAGCATTTAGCATATCATCTGCTAGCAGCTTTAAATAAAAAGGCAGAGATACTTACCTCTCAGATGGTCCATAAGCCACAAGGCCCCTTGGAGGCATCTTCTTCCTGGCTTCTACTGGGCGTCGGTCTACAGCCATTCTGGTTGGCCAGTGCGGGACAATGTTACTCCTGTGCATGTGACATCACAAATACAATCACAGCTCAGTGTACATTCTGCCGAGTATTGTGAACAGGCAGGTAAGTTTATTTTATCCTGTTAGAGAGACAGCCTGTTTGCACAAAATTGTTTTCCTTTAATTCCACCTTAAAATGGTAGTAAACTCTGTACTACCACTTGTGCCTACAGGCAAGCCTATAACAAGGCTTACCTGTAGGTACTGTGAATATCTCCTAAACTTTTACAGAGCGCTGCAGCTGATGACATCACCGGCACATGCGCACTGAAGGTCCGACTTACAGTGCCGGACCTTGAGAGCCTGGGCCGGAAACTGCGACTTGACGTCATCGTGCTCCTGGCCACTCATGTAGCCGGAGACCGCGAACCCAGAAGGAAGACCGGTGGAAGCTTTCAGCTGTTTCAGCTGTAATTTTTTGGAGCTGGAGGGCTTCGTCCTAAGGGAAGTCTATCATAATGTGCAAAAAATTTTGCTAGTATGTGATGCACACTAGCACGTTATGGCGATGCCTTGCAGGGATTTTTTTTTGTAAACACCTGCAGTTTACTACCTGAAGCTACGTATGCCAACACAAGATGGTACTGTGGGTGCACAATAGATTATACAGTGCCACGTCCTAATCACAAAACTATATAGATTGAAAAAAGAAACATGGACTTTGTAGACACCACTGATAAATGTTATTTTTTTATTTTTTTATAACAATTCACATATAGATTATAAAATGGTGTATAAAAAAACATTTCTGTAGCAGCCTATAGTTAAAAACATGATATCTCCAGTTATAACCGCTTCAAACAGAGGCGCAAAACCTGGAGACTCTGATAGCAATCAACATGGCTGAAGAAATTAAATAGTAATATTGAAAAAAAGTACTACATGTTTCGCAGGATACATACACATTTTCTAAATAGAATAGAAAGGCATCAAGTGTGTATATATTATATATATATATATATATATATATATATATATATATATATACACACACACACACACACACACACACACACACACACACACACACACACATTATATACACACACAGTGGGGATGGAAAGTATTCAGACCCCCTTAGATTTGCTGTGACACTCATTTAACTCAGGTGCTGTCCGTTTCTTCTGATCATCCTTGAGATGGTTCAACACCTTCATTTGAGTCCAGCTGTGTTCGATTATACTGATTGGACTTGGTTAGGAAAGCCACACACCTGTCTATATAAGACCTTACAGCTCGCAGTGCATATCAGAGCAAATGAGAATCATGAGGTCAAAGGAACTGCCTGAAGAGCTCAGAGACAGAATTGTGGCAAGGCACAGATCTGGCCAAGGTTACAAAAAAATTTCTGCTGCACTTAAGGTTCCTAAGAGCACACTGGCCTCCATAATCCTTAAATGGAAGATGCTTGGGATGACCAGAACCCTTCCAGAGCTGGCCATCCGGCCAGCCAAACAGAGCTATCGGGGGAGAAAAGCCTTGGTGAGAGAGGTAAAGAGGAACCCAAAGATCACTGTGGCTGAGCTCCAGAGATGCAGTCGGGAGATGGGAGAAATTTGTAGAAAGTCAACCATCACTGCAGCCCTCCACCAGTCGGGGCTTTATGGCAGAGTGGCCCGACGGAAGCCTCTTCTCAGTGCAAGACACATGAAAGGCCGCATGGAGTTTGCTTAAAAAAAAAAAAAAAACACCTGAAGGACTCCAAGATGGTGAGAAATAAGATTCTCTGGTCTGATGAGACCAAGATAGAACTTTTTGTCCTTAATTTTAAGTGGTATGTGTGGAGAAAACCAGGCACTGCTCATCGCCTGTCCAATACAGTCCCAACAGTGAAGCATGTTGGTGGCAGCATCATGCTGTGAGGGTGTTTTTCAGCTGCAGGACAGGACGACTGGTTGCAATCGAGGGAAAGATGAATGCGGCCAAGTACAGGGATATCCTGGAGGAAAACCTTCTCAAGAGTGCTCAGGACCTCAGACTGGGCTGAAGGTTTACCTTCCAACAAGATAATGACCCTAAGCACACTAAAATAACGAAGGAGTGGCTTCACAACAACTCCGTGACCGTTCTTGAATGGCCCAGCCAGAGCCCTGACTTAAACCCAATTGAGCATCTCTGGAGAGACCTAAAAATGGCTGTCCACCAACGTTTGCCATCCAACCTGACAGAACTGAAGAGGATCTGCAAGGAGGAATGGCAGAGGATCCCCAAATCCAGGTGTGAAAAACTTGTTGCATCTTTCCCAGAAAGACTCATGGCTGT
The DNA here is from genome assembly GCF_037356315.1 of Lithobates pipiens. Classification (NCBI taxonomy): domain Eukaryota; kingdom Metazoa; phylum Chordata; class Amphibia; order Anura; family Ranidae; genus Lithobates; species Lithobates pipiens. The sequence continues at coordinate 464,694,483 of NW_027507718.1, read as the reverse complement.
ATTAGATCAAAAGGGTGCTTCTACTAAATACTAAGCAAAGGGTCTGAATACTTAGGACCATGTGATATTTCAGTTTTTCTTTACTAAATCTGCAAAAATGTCAACAATTCTGTGTTTTCCTGTCAATATGGAGTGCTGTGTGTACATTAATGAGGGAAAAAAAATGAACTTAAATGATATTAGCAAATGGCTGCAAAATAACAAAGAGTGAAAAATGTAAGGGGGTCTGAATACTTTCCATCCCGTATATATAATAAATATAAATATTTTTTTTATTATGCTTAAACAGTATTCATAAACAAAATAACAGGACCATGTCTGAGAACCAGCAACCTAGTAAAAAACTGCATGCATGGGTGAGCTGTGATCAAGTATGGGGACATACCAGGTGTGCCTATAGAACATAAAAAAAGTAGTAAAGTAAACACCATAAAAAAAGTTCTAAAGATATAATCAAGAAGAAAGACCACCACCAAAACCATGGCTGCTATATACATAGATAGATAGATAGATAGATATATATATATATATATCTATCTATCAGCAGTTTTGGTGGTAGTCTTGCCCTTTTTTTTTCTTTATTATATTCTGAATAACCACTTTTATGGTGTTTACTACTTCTTTTATGTTCTATAGGCACCTGGTATGTCCCCACATTTGCCCACAGCTTACCCATGACTGCAGTTTTTTCCTAGGTTGCTGGTTCTCAGACAGTCCTGTTATTTAGTTAATGAATACTGTTTAAGCATTATACCCGATATATATGTATACATACTTGATGTCTTTCTAATTTATTTATAAAATGTATATAAGCTCCCAAAGAAGCAGTTCCCGTCAAACATGTAGAGCTTTTTTCAATAATACTAATATTATAGCCGTGTTGATTGCTATCAGGGTCTCCAGGTTTTGTGCCCCCGTTTCGAGCGGCTATAACTGGAGATATCACGTTTCACCAGTAATGTTTTTATACACAGTTTTATAATCCATATGTGAATTGTAATAAATCATTTTTTTTTCAGTGGTGCCTACAAAGGCCATGTTTCTTTTTCCAATCTATATGCACTTACTACCGCTTCAAGTGACAGAATCACTTTAAGGCCCCTTTCACACAGGACGGATCAGTAATGATCCTTCCCGTGATGATCCGCTTGCTCAGCGGGAATTGCTCTGTTTGTCCCCGCTGAGCCGGTGGCGGACAGGGCGGTGTGCCGGGACCGCCCTGTCAGCTCTCCGTTCTCCTCTATGGGGGATCGGATGAGCACGGACCGTCTGTTCGTGTTCATCCGATCCACTCTCTAGACGGATAGAAAAATAGGATTTTCCTCCGTCTGCAGAATCGGACAATTGCAGAGGTGGACAATAGCGGGTGTCTGTGGATGTTCATCCGCAGACACCCGCTATCCCATAGGGATGCATGTATGTTTGTATTTCATCCGCAAACGGATGGATGAAATACGGACATAATGTCCGCATGTGTGAAAGGGGCCTAAAGGAAACCTGAACTGAAAGATGTCCAAAGGTTGCCATTGCTGACGTACTTTTGAAAATGCAAGTTGCCTAACCAACGCGGTTTCAATACTTTAGGGTTGATTTGCTAAAGTTTGAGAGTGCAAAATCTGGTGCAGCTCTGTATAGAAACCAATCAGCTTCCAGGATTTTTTTTAATCAAAGCTTAATTGAATAAGCTGAAGTTAGAAGCGGATTGGCTACCACCCACAGCTGTACCAGATTTTGCCCTCTCCAGTTTTAGTAAATCAACCCCTTCCTGTCACTGACCTGGGACTTAATAGGCCAGTCAGGTCATTAATCCTGAACTATGTACTTTTTTTTTAGCCCAGTGACTTAAAGTATTAAAGCCACTAAAACAGCATGAAACCAAGCAACATTTTCACAAGATGTCATCAATGGTCATTCAACCAAATTATTTATTTTAGCACTTCTGTGGGAGAGAAAAATGTTCAAAAACAAGAATGTAACCTTCAAATACCCATAACTTTAAAGTGTATGCCTGAGTTAAAATAAATAAATTCATAAAAAACAAAACAAAACAAAAAACAATGCATAGACATGTTTCCAAGTTTAGCCTCTTACAATGCTATAAGTACAGAAAAATACCTGCTGACCTATCATGACCTACCAAGAAGCCAATGAGCTACTAACTTCCTGTAGTGCACTGACCACGTTGCTTCTGCTGCAGTCAAATCTCAAGCAGTGTGGTCAGCTCTGCCTGGGGGGTTTCATTGCTGGACTACAGAATACCTCCCCCTCTCCTCTCCATAACCTAAGGGTGAGGTCAAACTCAGATGCTTGTCTACTTCTTGGGATGCCATCCATAGACATGAAATTGGGCACTAGCTATCCTTTTTACCAAGACAGACAAAAACAGCAAAGATAGAGAGGGCCAAAGTTTTGAAATTGAAAAAAAAATTGCAGCTCTTCTAAATTTGTACAATATGTGATTTACAAAAACAATTTTTGAACAAAGAACACATTATAATTATGTACCTCTAGTTTTTCCTTCTATTGCGAATAGCTGAACAGAATGTAAAATACACAATTTCTCTTTAAAAAATATATACTATTTTACCCCTTCAGTGCTTAAAATATGAACCAAGAGTCCATTTCCACATCCCAAGTCGATGAAAGATTGCTTCTTTTTTAAATTGTTAACAAATCGTTCCTCTTCCCATAAAACCTATAAAACATTAAAAGCAATACTAAGGAGTTATGATAAAAATAAAAAAAAGATTCCAACACATTATCTTGCCACAACCTGTGCTCTTTACAAACAAAACAGTTAAAGAAGAACTTTACTCATAACCATTTGATAACAATTAATGTTCTTTAATAAAAACATTCATTCCAAATTAATAATACTGCTACAAAAATAAGTGTATGCTGTAAATTGCTTCCAGACTTGCTTCCGTTTCTTCTCGCTGGAGGCCACCATTTTATTAAAGCTCAGAGCAGTCACTTCCTTACTGAGAACCGCCTCCTCTGTCTCAAAAACTATATGTCATTCTGCAATTAAATGTGTGCATTTCCAGCCTTGATTGTATGTCTTGGCTCAACTAGAGGGGAAGGCTGCAGAAGCTACAGTGCTGACCTTCACAGCAACCTGCTGAGGGAGAAACGATAATGTCTTATCGATTATCCTAAGTTTAACTGTTTTGTGTCTCTCTGGCAGCAAAGTTTGTCCTGTTACCTCTCCTGCTTTTCTTTTCCCTCTCCTTAATCTGTCCTATCTTGGCACAGAATGTTTCATTCCTGTTGTTCTCCCCCCCCCCTTAGCAGCAGTAAATCTTGAGGCTGTCAGCAGAATGACCTCTAGCGACTCATTGATTATTGGTGCTGAGAATACAGGACAACTGAGGCTGTGCAGAGCCTTACTGGATTTTAACCACTTCCCGACCAGCGCACGACGATGTACGTCGACAGAATGGCATGGGCAGGCATATGGGCGTACAGGTACGTCCAATATTCAATGCCGCCCTGCCATCGGGAGAGCGCCACCGGCGACGCGCTCCCGCGCTGGTCGGGACCCCCGTGAGTCCAGTCGCGGGACCCGCGGACTTGATCACCGCGGGCATCCCCGCGATCGTCTCACGGAGCGGCCGAATGGAGGAAATACTGTGTACATTTCTCCATTCTGCCTAGCAACTAGTGACGCTGATCTTTGCTCCATGTGATTGGAGCAGAGATCGGTGTTCACTAAATGAAAGCCCAACCCCCCCACAGTTAGTAACACACCCCTAGGAACACTTAACCCCTACACTGCCACCCACTGGTTAACCCTTTCACTGCCAGTGTCATTTACACAGGAATCACTGCATTTATATAGCAGTGATTACTGTATAAATGACAATGGTCCCAAAAATGTGTCAAAAATGTCCGATGGGTCCCCCACAATGTCGCAGTCACAATAAAAATCGCTGATCGCCGCCATTACTAGTAAAAAAAAAAAAATAATAAAAAATTATTAATAAAAATGCTATAAAACTATCCCTATTTTGTAAACGCTATAACTTTTGCGCAAACCAATCAATAATCGCTTATTGTGATTTTTTTTACCAAAAATATGTAGAAGAATACGTATCAGCCTAAACTGAGGGAAAAAAAATTTTTTTATATATTTTTGGGGGATATTTATTATAACAAAAAGTAAAAAATTATGCGTTTTTTTCAAAATTGTCGCTCTATTTTTGGTTATAGCGCAAAAAATAAAAAACGCAGGGGTGATCAAATACCACCAAAAGAAAGCTCTATTTGTGGGGAAAAAAAGGACGTCAATTTTGTTTGGGAGCCACGTCGCACGACCGCGCAATTGTCAGTTAAAGCGACGCAGTGCCGAATCGCAAAAAGGGGTCTGGTCTTTGACCAGCAAATTGGTCCGGTCTGCAAGTGGTTAAACACTATAGCCACTTATTTGTTAAATGCCACTTTATCTATTATGCCTCCTTTCCCTGCCTCTTATATAACTGGATTTTTATTTTTCTGGACAAATACCCTTTTTTAATTTAGTTTTGGCTTAGACATACTTCCTAAAGCCTTGCCTAGGCAAGGATGATGTGTCCAGCCACCCACTGCCTCCTGTGATATCTACGTCGGTATTTCAGAGTTCAAGCACACGATCTTGCCTATGCACTGACCCAGAGAAAGGCGGAGGCCCACAGCATATCTGCAAAATGTGCAAGCTCGTGTTTTAAGATGGCAGCACGGGAGCAGATCAACAAAAAGTAACTTTAGGCTGGAAGGAAGACAACGTTGGGCTCCATGGACCAGTAAGGGTTTTTCAATTTACATACAGGGAGAGTTAATGGGATTACAAACAAAAATAAAAAACTAAAATAATGTGGTTTAATAAGTGTGCACACCCTCTTATAACTAGGGATGTAGCTGTGTTCAGAATTAAGCAATTCAAACGATTGTTAAATAGAAGTCAGTACACACCTGCCATCATTTAAAGTGCCTCTGATTAACCCCAAATAAAGTTCAGCTGTTCTAGTAGATCTTTCCTGACATTTTCTTAGTTATTCTACAGCAAAAGCCATGGCCCGCAGAGAGCTTCCAAAGCATCAGAGGGATCTCATTGTTAAAAAAAAGGTATCAGTCAGGAGAAGGGTACCAAAGAATTCCCAAGGCATTATACATACACTATAAAATACAGTGAAGACAGTCCTCATCAAGTGGAGAAAATATGGCACAACAGTGACATTACCAAGAACTGGACATCCCTCCAAAATTGATAAAAAGACGAGAAGAACACTCTTCAAGGAGGCTGCCAAGAGGCCTACAGGAAAATTAAAGGAGCTGCAGGAATATCTGGCAAGTACTGGCTGTGTGGTACATGTGACAACAATCTCCCGTATTCTTCATATGTCTGGGCTATGGGGTAGAGTGGCAAGATGGGATGCCTTTTCTTACAAACAAAAACATCCAAACCCGGCTACATTTTTGCAAAAACAGATCTGAAGTCTCCCCAAAAGCATGTGAGAAAATGTGTTCTGGTCTGATGAAACCAAGGTTGAAATTTTTTGCCATAAATACAAAAGATATGTTTGGCAAAAAAACACCATACCAACTGTGAAGCATGGTGGTGGCAGCATCATGCTTTGGGGCGGGGTTTTTTCAGCTGGAACAGGGGCCTTAGTCAAGGAATTACTGCTATCATGCCTCTGCCTGCTGCATGAATGGACCACATCTCTACCTGGACTATGCAAATAATTAACTGTAGCAAAAGGCAGTATGTTTATGAAGCGCTGGAGAGTGGTACAACAATGAGTGTCTGCAGGTAACAGTGTAACAGGACTAATAAGATGGCTGTGCTGGCCAAGTCTCACGCACATGGTATCGCCATACTCGGGAAGAGTATCAGAAAGTATTTTGGGGTATAATTTGTTGTATGCATATGTGAGAGAAATAACCTGTTAACATGACAATTTTGTAAATAAAAAAACAAATTTAAAAAATAATAATTTTGCAAATAATTGTGGGTAAAAAAATATAACTTAAAACTCAACTCCCCATGCTACTTAATACCTTGTCTACTTTCTAAAAAGGGGTCATGGAGGGGGGGGGGGGGGGTATTTATACTTTCCTGACTTGTTAGTGTCTCAAGAAATTAGATAGGCCTTCAGTACATCAGGTGAGATCAGATGTGATCAATTTTCAGTAGCCCTATAGTTTGTAGACTCTATAACTTTCACAAAGACCAAATAATTTACACTCTTTTGGGTTATTTTTTTACCAAAGATATGTGGCAGGATACATTTTGGCTAAAATTTATGAAGAAAAATTACTAATTTGCTAAATTTTATGACAAAGAAAAAGGCATTTTTTTTTCACAAAATTTACAGTCTTTTTTTATTTATAGCACAAAAAAGAAAAAACCCACTAGTGATTAAATACCACCAAAAGACAGCTCTAGCTGTGTGAAAATAAGGATGCAAGTTTCATATGGGTACATCGTTGCATGAATGAGTAATTGTCCAAGTGTGAGAGTGCTGAAAGCTGAAAATTGGTCTGGGCAGGAAGGGGGTGTAAGTGCACTGTATTGAGGTGGTTATAAAAATAATAATAAAACAAAAATAAAAACAATTTTTTTATTAAATAACCAAAAAGGAAAAACGCTGGTAAACTAAAACGCGCCTAAACACGAGTTACCAAGTTTACAAACTGTTACAGGCATTTGGTGTTTCAAATGCCTCTGAACTTCCGTCTTGAACACATTTACAAATGGACAGAGAATAAAAAAAAGCTTGTGATATTTACCACCAGGGTCTTGCTGGCAGCATCACATGCAGTATTTGTCAAAAAAAGTCGGAGGGTCGAGGGGACCCCCCCACGCTGTTTTTTTGCCAAATGGCTGGTTGCTAAGGAGCGGGTCGGGAAGCCGGCCTCCACACAAGGGATGACTCATCAGCTCTCAGCCGACAATTAAAAATTATGAAAAAAAAAAGAAAACAGGGTTCCATGCTGGGTCGCCCCTTCCCTTTATAATACCTGTCACACAGCGGAGTAGGCAGCTCATTGGGAGCGGATTTTTTTTTCTTTTCAGGTTGGTGGTGCAGCGGGTATCATGACGGACGATGGATTTACATCAGGGAAAAAATGTTTTTGTTCTTTTAATAAAGGTATTGTCAAAAATTGCCTCCTGTCTTTATTCACCTTTATACTTTTTTAGTGAATGGATAGGGGTACCCCATCCTCAATCACATGAGGAGGAGGGGCTGGTATCTGGGGGCCCCCCTTGGTAAAGGGGGCTTCTAGTTTACGATAAGCCCCGTCTGCAGACCACCACAGCCACCGGCCACATGCTCGGATAAGGGTCTGGTATGGATTTTTGGGGGTCCCCACGCAGTTTTTTTTTTATTTTGATGTGGGATTTCCCTTAAAATTCCTACCAGACCCGTAGGGCCTAGTATACCCCCCAGGGGGGGGGAGTTTGGGGAGTTGGAGGCCCACATTGTTTTTTTTCCATAGCTTTTAACTGTCGCCATGTTTTGTTTTTGATGCTGATGCGTCATCCGTTGTTAAGGACTTGGCGGCTGACTTCCTGGCTCACTCCTTAGCAACCAGCTCAATGTGGTAAATTGCTGCATTAAATAATGCGGTAATTACCGCTTAATCGAACATATAATGCATTCGGTGTGTAACGCAAAAACACTTAATAAATTAAACACTTGCACAATTGTTACCGCATGCAGTATTTTACCACATATTATTAGACGTTATTTACAGTACTGTAACTCTAATGCCGCGTACACAAGACCGACGTACTCGGTCTGGCGGACAATCCGCCTGTGTGTGGGCTCCGGCGGACTTTTTCTTACCAAAAGTCCGGCAGACTTAGAAAGAAGTTTTGACTCAAAATTGTCCGCCGGACACTTTGCCTGTGTGTGCTAGTCTGCCGGACTTTTGAAATGAATGGAAATGAAGACCTCGAAGTCGGAAGAAGACCCCCAGACGGCGGCGATGACGAAGAAGAAATCCAGGCTCCTCTGCTAGTAAAAGACATTTACACTTTTTTTCACCAGGTGAATGGGTAGGGGTACATCGTACCCCATTACTCATTCACATAGGGTGGGGGGCCGGTATCTGGGGGCCCCCTTATTAAAGGGGGCTCCCGGATTCCAATAAGACCCCCGCCCGCAGACCCTGACAACCAACGGCCAGGGTTGTCGGGAAGAGGCCCTTGTCCTCATCAACATGGGGACAAGGTGCTTTGGGGTGGGGGGGCCGCAGGGCCCACCTTTCCCCAAAGCACCCTCCCATGTTGAGGGCACGTGGCCTGGTACGGCTCAGGGGAGGGCGCTCGCTCATCCCCACCCCCTTTCCTGACCGGCCGGGCTGCGTGCTCGGATAAGGGTCTGCTATGGACTTTGGGGGGGCCCCCACACCGTTTTTTTGGTGTAGGGCTTCCCCTTTAAATCCATACCAGGTGACGGGCTTGCAAGGTGTCAATTTTGCCGATAGAGGTGGCGACATTGACCTCCTTCTCTAGTTCCGTCTTCCTGGAGCCACGTTCAAAATTAAAGGACTTTTCTCTGTGTGTGGGCAAGTCCGTTCATTTCAAAAGTCTGGCGGACTCCCGGGTTGTCCGTCGGACCTAGCCCGCCGGAAAAGTCCGGTCGTGTGTGGGCAGGTCCGCTCTTTCGGAAAGTCCGGCGGACCTCAGCTGCAAAGTCTGGCTGTTTGTCCGCCGGATTAAGTCCGCTGGATAGTCTGATCGTGTGTATGCACCATTAGTGAATTTACCCCTTTGTGTTCTTTTAAATGTTGGGCTTTAATTTTTCTTGGAAGTGACAGAGTCACTTTAATAAATTCAACCGTATTTCCAAAGACAGAGACGTGTGGATAGAAGAGAATCACACAACAGTACTGCAGGAACAGACCAGAAGTGTGTTATGACATTTGAATCACCTTCTCCCATGGAAGATCTTTAGACCCTTTTCACACTGGAGGGGTTTTTATGGTGCTTTAGCGCTAAAAATAGCCATAAAGTGCCTGAAAAATGTCTCATCTGCAATCCCAGTGTGAAAGCCAGAGTGCTTGCACACTGGGGTGCCGTGCTGGCAGGGCATAAAAAAAAAAGTCCTGCAAGCAGCTTCTTTGAAGCGCTTTAGGAGCGGTGTTCACACCGCTCTTAAAGCGGCCATGCCCATTGAAATCAATGGGCAGTGCTGCAGAAGCACCTGCAAAACGCCTCCACAGCGGCGCCTTGCGTGCACTTTTAACCCTTTATTCGGCCGCTAGTGATGGTTAAAAGCGTTCTGCTAGCGACCGAAAAGCGCCTCTAGCAGGACTTTACCGTCGATGCCCCCGCACTGTCAGTGTCAAAGGGCTCTTAAAGTCACAGCCAAACCAGCACACTAAATGGAGATTTGAGGAATTGATTCAGGTCACAATATGTGTAATACAAAATAGAAGCATTTCAGCATCAAGCTGGCAAATTGCTCCTGCAAGCATCGGACTTACTAATAAGTACGTTGATATGGCGACATCCTCATACACAAACTTTTCAGGGTCTGTCACTTCAGGCCAGACCTGGGGGGGGGGGGGGGGAGAGAACAAGAATAGAGATTACTTTTGAAGCAGTTATTGATTTCTCATGCAAAAGTCATAGATTGGTATCATTTTTACAAAGGCAAACATTGCTCAACTAAAACATGTACCTCGACAATAGGACAAGTGACATCCTACTTAATATACTCCTAAAATAACTGACATGAAAGTATAGTGGTAGGAAACAACGTCTAGTAGTCCCAAGAAACCAATGGTAAGAGAAGCTAACATGTTTCTTCTTATAACGGTCATTTATTAAAGCGTTTGTTACCCCTACACCTCATATTCCTGATATGTGCCTGCTGTACCATATACTTGTATGAGAAAGTATCCGGTTCTCTTTGTATTGCTTCCTTTATGGGAAATCCCTGGTGATCCTGCCAGCCCCGCTGCTATCCTATTAAAACTGACCACACTAAAGAGGAAGTAAACCCTGATGGGTTTACTTCCTCTTTTTTTCCCTGCAAAGGTAAAGCATAATGGACTACTATGCATCGCATAGTAGCTCATTATGTGTCACTTACCTGACACAGGAGCCAGCGAAGTCGCCGCTGTCCCCTGTAGTCCGCCGCATCCATGTTGCTGGTGGCGTCTCGCAGCTCCGATGAATCACAGCGGCGCAGCCGCGATGACGTCACTCCCACGCATGCGCACGGGAGTCGCGTCTCGCAGCTCCGCCGCTGCCATACGGCGAAGCCGCGATGACGTCACTCCCGCGCATGCGCACGGGAGTCGACAAATTAGGCAAATCCATTCTTGGATTTGCCGCATTTAGTGCGCCTGCGCGCCGCTGTCTACGGCGCATGCGCCGTAGACAGCGGTGCCCATTTTCGGGCAAATATCTCCTAAACCATATAGGTTTAGGAGATATTGCTTGGACCTACAGGTAAGCCTTAATCTAGGCTTACCTATAGGTCCAAGTTGTTTGGAAGGGTTTACTTCCTCTTAAGCCGGAGAACACACCATGGTCAGTTCTCTAGCTATGCTGGGAACTCCGTATGCTCTCCTCCAATCATCAGACCTGCCCCGACACAACCCTCCTACACAGTCATTCACTGAGAAGCTCAGTGTACTGCTGCTGCTTCTCCCCCCAGCTCTTATGCAACTGAAAACAGAGGGAATGTGATCACTTACAAAAAAAAGGAAGGTATTTATAGTGTTTTTAGTTTATATCTATACACAAAATATGTTTTGCCCTTCATTTCTATTTTAACGGCTTGCCGACCGTATACAATACATATACAGAGGCAAGGCGACTCTCCTGTGCAAAATCAGGTGCCTGTATATGGAGTTTTTGGATGCTTTGGGGGGAACACTGAAAAATTTTAAGAATGTCAATAGCCTGGCCACAGGTTCACTTGAGAAAAGATGCCTGAAGAATGTGATTTGCAAGCATTTTTGAAAGCTTATCATACATACTGCCCTTGTATAGCCTGAAGTGTACAAGATGTAGTACAATGGATAACTTCTTTTAAAAGCAAGGCCATGGGGTGTTAAAAATAGGCACTTGATCTGCGTTTTTACTGCCCCCTGACTGCTCATCTACAAGCCGACATGGTGGCGTTCAAAATGAGTACACAATGCCATGGCCATGATCCTTTGTATTATGGTGTTTGACAGATAAAGAGGGCACTCTCCAGACTTTGATGCTTTTGAATTGTCTGTACAAAAGATTATTCCAATCTCATCTACTGAAATGACCAGAAAAAAAATCCAGGAATACAGATCCTTTTTCCTATTCAAATTTTTCGTGAGCCAACTTTCTGGGCTCAAATACTTTACCCAAAATTCCCTGTCCTTTCAGACCACTGTCTTACGTCTATGGGAAGAGTGTGAGAATGGCAAGATGAGTAAAGCCGACCATTGGCCAATTCGAAAATTTGGCCAGTTCACAAGGAACCAGCCAAATTTCAATCTGTTATAGGCAGGCTGGTTGTACTGAAGTCGATCCATCCTTAGAACAACCAGCCTGTCCTTTTTTCACCTGATCACTACTGGTAGCTATAGCCACTAGCAGTGATCATAGTATTCTGCTGGTGGGGAAGGCCTCCCCTCCAGCATAATACAATAAAGCTGCGGGAGGGATTCTCCCATCAACACTGACAGTGTTGTTGGGAGAATTGATAAATGTTCTCTCTTTATGAAAGGGTACATTAACATACAACCCGTGGCTGTATGTTAATGTATGTTATCAGACAGTACAGTAGAAACCAGCCAAAGTCGGCCTTACCATTGGGCTTGACTGGGCTCAAGCCCATGGGCCCGCCAAGATACATATCCAAGTGCACTCGGCTCACAGTCACATCCAGTCCTGCCCTATGATGGACATAACACAGGGACTGGGCGTGACAGTGAGCCAAGCCGAGTACTCTCGGCTCTGCTCGGGACTCTGTATCTCGGTGGCGCCATTTTTAAACTTCAAAACTGCAATGACAAGGCTGCAAATGGCAAGGCTGCAAATGACACTGGGGCAAGGCTGCACTGACAAGGCTGCAAATGACACTGGACAAGGCTACAGATTGATGATGGACAAGGCTGCAGATGGACACTGATAAGGCTGCATTGATGGGCATTTAAATGTACGTTTTTTTCCTTAAAATTCCCTCCTAAACTTGGGGTGCGCGTTATACACCAATACGGTAATGTATAGAAGGTAGGGCCTGAAAGGGCCTCAAGCCCAGGGGCCCCCACCACCCCCACCACCCTAAGTTCTGCCCAGCATGTTTACAGCTTCTTGTCTGACAGAATCTCATGACCGGCTTCTGCCGAAAAAGCATTCTGGAAAACCAGCAGAAGATCAGCATCCAATCAGCGCTTGCAGTCAATGGCTGCAAGCGCTGACCGTTGTGTTTTGGTGGGGGCAGTCAATAGAACAGTGGGGAGATTGCTGCACTAACATTGCATAGTTAGTACAGTGACCTCTTCAGTTTTTTTTTCTTTCTTTTCTTTCAGCTCGCTTGGCTGAACGAAAAATAAATAAAAAATAAATAAACTCGTGTGTACCAGGCATTAGTCAGTGGAAGAGACCAGAGACGGAAGCATGAAAGGCAGCACAATGAGCCGGCATTACCTTGCTGGTGGTTATATACTGTGCAACACTCACCCTGCAAGCCCAGGGGGAAAAAAAACCTTTTCAGTTATAAAGCAACTGTAAAAATATGCAGTATGTACTTATATGTGAAATTTAACCAAGATGCTTTACCCATCATCTCATGATTTGTGCATCTGGAAAATGAAATGTGGCTCATAATGACAGACCGTGTGCCTGGGAAACAATTCATTCCTACGATTTCATTTTAATCCCTCTGCTGAGAAATGAACAGTTTGGCAAGGAAATGATGGATGAATGCCAGCTACCTTCACCAAATCTTTGTATTTCTCCTTCAGGCTCTGATACAGCTTGCTATATTTATCCACAGCAATAAGAGACAGGGTGCTCTTAAAGTCGCTTCTCCTGTCCTCTGTGGACCACTTTGCCAGCTTCGGCAGCAGCTCATTTTTCATCCAGGAGATTTTAGGGTATACAACGCCATCAGAGTCCCAGCCTTCCGAATAGAGAGTAATGAGGGAGAGTGACCTGAAAAAAAAAAAAAAAAGGGGGAAGAGAACAGGCGATTTAATAAAGACCTTGAAACCAGAATATGAGGAAAAACCAAAAGATATTTTAAATTACCAACCTATCTGCCCAATATATGTATTAAAGTACTGTATTTATCGGCGTATAACACGCACTTTTTTCCCTTTAAAATCAGGGGAAAATCATGGGTGCGTGTTACACACCGATACCTGCTGTTTCTGAGGGAAGAGGAGCGAGCGCCGCTGAATTACGGAGAGCTGTGATTTTCTGTGTACCCAGAGCTCCGTCACGCACAGCCATGCCTCCTGGTCCTGCATTGGGCCACTGTTCTGTCTATCATATGAGCAGGGCCAGGAGGCGTGCCTGTGACAGAGTGCCGGGTACGCAGGAGATCGCAACTCTGTAACTCAGCGGCGCTCACCCCTCTTCCCTCAGAGACAGCAAGGATAATCCAACACTGGCAAGGCTGCAATGATGGGAAAGGTGAGGCTGCAGATGGGCACTGAACAGGGCGCATTGTTGGTCAATTTATAGGCTGCAGATTGGCATTGAACAGGGTGCATTGTTGGCCAATTATAGGCTGCAGATGGGCACTGAACAGACTGCATTGTTGGGCAATTTAATGGCTGTAGATGGGCACTGAGCTGGCTGCATTGATGAGCTGTGACCCTAATTTTGCTTCAAAGTTCTCCATTTAAAATTAAAAATGTTTCCCTTAAACTTCCCTCCTTAAATTGGGGTGCGTGTTATACACCGATAAACACGGTATATCTAAACCCCCAACATGAGACACACACACACACACCCTTGAAAAAGTATTCACACCCCTTGAAATTTTCCACATTTTGTCATATTACAACCAAAAACGTAAATTTATTTTATTGTGATTTTATGTGATAGACCAACAAAGTGGCACATAATTGTGAAAAGGAAGGAAAATTATAAATGGTTTTCAACATTTTTTATAAATAAATATGTGAAAAGTGTGGTGTTCATTTGTATTCAGCCCCCCTGAGTCAATAATTTGTAGAACCACCTTTCACTGTAATTACAACTTTTTGGGGATGTTTCTACCAACTTTGCACATCTAGACAGTGAAATGTTTGCACATTCTTCTTTGCAAAATAGCTGAAGCTCTATCAGATTGGATGGAGAGCGTGTGTGAACAGCAATTTTCAAGTCTTGCCACAGATTCTCAATTGGATTTAGGTCTAGACTTTGACTGGGGCATTGTAACACATGAATATGCTTGGATCTAAACCATTTCATTGTAGCTCTGGCTGTATGTTTAGGATCATTGTTCTGCTGGAAGGTGAACCTCGCCCCAGTCTCAAGTCATTTGCAGACTAACAGGGCCTCTTCTAAGATTGCCCTGTATTTGGCTTCATCCCTCTTTCCATTAACTCTGACCAGCTTCCCTGTCCCTGCTGAATAAAAGCATCCAACAGGATGCTGCCACCATCATGTCTCACCTCTACCACCATGGGGATGGTGTGTTCAGAGTGATGTGCAGTGTTAGCTTTCCACTGCAAATAACGTTTTGCTTTTAGCCCACAAAAAAAAAAAAATAGGATTTTTCTACAGCTTACCTGTGAAATCCTTTTCTTAGAGTACATCACAGGACAGAGTCGGTCATAATAATACTTGGGTTATATGCCACCTATAGGTGATTGGACACTGGTAGATCAATTAGCACAATGAAACATGAAGTCCTCCCCTACATAACCGCCGCCCCCCCCCCCCCCCTTACACAGGAAGCACATCAGTTTTGTATTGATCAATAAATTCCCAAAAGAGGGGTGGGACCTCTGTGTCCTGTGATCTACTCCAAGAAAAGGATGCTACAGGTAAGCTGTAGAACACTTGAGACGTCCCAACACAATATCCTTGAGGGGAGGGGGACACCATCATAGAAACTGACACCAGACCTACTCTGCTATTTGTAGTACGCTGAGGCCAAAAGGCAGTATCCTGGTAAAAAGCCGGTAGATGTATAAACTAAAAGACCAAATAGTGGTCTTGCACACCTGGGCCACTGACACCTGATGACGGAAGGCCCAAGATACTCCCTCACACATGGTAGAGAATCTCTCCCCAGAAAAAATGTGTTTTTGCCATTTAAACATAGGCAACATTGATAAACTGGCAGATCCACTGCTAAATATTCAACCTGGATAAGGCCTGCCCTTTCTGGGCTCTTCTGGCAACACAAACCAGGATTCCTGACCTATGCCAACATCTTAAGTAGATCCTGAGCGCCTGAACCACACCTTTTATCCTGCCGACTGTGGATTAGGCAAAACACTGTCCTGATTCAAGTGAAAATTAGAAACCACTTCAGGCAAAAAAATGGATTAGAAAGCAACATCACCTTATGATTTGAGACCAAGAACGACTCCTTCCATGAAAGAGCCGCCAACTCTGACACTTCACTCAGTGAAGTGATAGCAACCAAAGAAGCCACCTTTCGAGATAAAAGGACCAACAGAATACCCCGATTGGTTCAAAAAGTGGCCTCTGCAAGGACAATCAAGATCAAATTCAAGCCCCAAGATCACAAGAACAGCCTGACAGGTGGGACTTTCCAAGTTACATGCTGTATGAGGTATAAAACAAGGAGTGAGAAAGAACGTCTTCTGGAAAAGAATGGATAGGGACGAACTCTTAACCGTATCGGTACTTAAGGCCAATCTCCTTTCCCCTACCGATTGGAGAAAGAAAAAGAAAATCTCCCACTCACATATTTCTGTGGCTGTCACTTCCTAGCTTCACCCCAGGCAAAAAAATAATTTTAAAATCCTGTAATTGAAGTTCCCCCGAAGCTGACTTCCAGGTGCTCAAGACAATGCTGAGATACAGTACTCAAGACCATTAGGTCTGGGAGTGTCCAAGGAGCAACCTCTACAAGACTCGCTATGTCAGTGTACCAAGCCCTCTTTGGCTAATTTGGCCAACACTAATATCAGCATTACCACGTCACGGATTCTTCGCAAAAGATGGGGCAGAAGCTGGAATCGGGGGGGGGGGGGGGGGTAAGTCAAATAAGGGAGAACCGATCCTTAACCACTTGACCACTGGGCACTTAAACCCCCTTAATAACCAGACCAATTTTCAGCTTTCGGTGCTCTCACATTTTGGAATACAATTATGCAACACTGTACCTATTTGAAATTGTTATTTTTTTTTAACACAAATAGAGCTATCTTTGTTTCTGTTATAACATTTTGCAAATTAGTAATTTTTCTTCACATATTTTGGCCAAACTTTATACCACTACGTATCTGGTAAAAATAACCCAAATCGGTGTATATTATTTGGTCTTTGTGAAAGTTAGAGAGTCCACAAGCTATGGTGCCAATCAAAAATTGATCACACCTAAAGTACTGATGGCCTATCTCATTTCTTGCAACCCGAACAAGCCAGGAAAGTACAAATGACCCCTTTTTTGAAAGTAGACATTCCAAGGTATTAAGTAAGAGGCACGGTAAGCTTTTTGATGTTGTCATTTTTTCCCACAATTCTTTGCAAAATGAAGATTTTTTTTTTCAACAAACTTGTCATTGTAATAGGTTATTTCTCTCACCTGGCATGTGTATACCACAAATAATGCCCCAAAATACCTTCTACTACTGCTCCTGAGTATTACTGTACATGTGTGGGACTTTTTCACAGTCTAGCCACTTAGAGAGGCCAAACATGCAGGGAGCACCATCATGTGTTCTAGGTGCATAAATTACACATCTAACTTGTTGACTACCTATTACACTTTTGAAGGCCCTGGAGCACCAGGACAGACACGTGACACTGATGACACTTGACACTGATGACACTAATACCTGGCACTGACACGTGACACTGATGACAGATTGCACTAATATGTGGCACTGATGACAAGTGGCACTAATTATAGATGGCACTAATATGTGGCACTAATGACAGATGGTACTAATATGTGGCACTAATGACAGATAGCACTAATATGTGGCACTAATGACAGATGGCACTAATATGTGGCACTGATGTGCAGATGGCACTAATGTGGCACTGATGACACGTGACACTGATGACACATGGCACTAATATGTGGCACTGTGGACAGATGGCACTGATGGCAACGACATGTACTGTGGGCACTTTATTTTTCTCCTTCACTCACGCTGTAGCCGTTGGTCTCTTCCTCTTCACATGCGGTCTCTGTGTGAGGAGGGAGAGCCGGCAATGAGAGATGATCTCATATGTTTACATATGAGATCATCTCTCATTGGACCCTCAGATCACACTGTAAACGGCCGCTGTGATTGGCCATTTACAGCGATCTGTGACTGGCTGTGTCCAAGGGACACAGCCAGCACAGAATTTCCCCCCGATGATCGCTTTTGGGAGTGCGCATCGCGGAAGTAAACAGGAGGACGTCCAGGCATGGCCTCCCGGCAATTGGCGTCTGCGCTGTAGCCATCTTTTGGCTATAGCGCGGGTGCCTAGTGGTTAAGATAGACCTCATGTCCCTATTTGGTTTTGGATCTGCTACCATTTAATTGTCTCACAATAATGATCCCATAACTTCTGCTCCAAGAGCAAATGCAAAAGACTGGGCGACTCTGTGGCAGACCCAGACAGTCCCAAGAGGTGCACTTAACCTACACAGGTTTCTGCTGGCTAAAGGAGGAACAAACCACCTCAGAGAATGCCCCAAGATCTTCAGGTCCGATATACTCCCAAAACACAGCCGCCTCAGCTGCTTCCCTCATCCAGGTGGGGAAAGCTTACAGCATCTGGTATTCCTGGGCAGTCTCCCATCCATACACTAACCAGGCTTGATCCTGCTTAGGCTTCAATCAACCGAGATCAGACATAATCAAGATGATACGGCCGCAGTCTGATGAAAAATGAATGAGTCAGGAAACACTGCAATAGCAAACACCACAGTGGCTCAGATGCACCTGACACCACTGTCCATCGGGAGATGTGGACACCGCCAGATCCCTGAACCTGAGATCGGTGCACCTGCCTCCCCTGGCTGCCTCTCTTTTCTGGAACCATTTAACTGGTATAACAGGTAAATAACGCAGCAACTATATTAACCAACCCCTTAGATATATTAGTATGTAGGATCCCAGGTATGTCGTTATGTCAGTACCTAGGTATACAAACATGCAGGTATGCCAGTCCTGCATTTTTGTATGCAGTTCAAGGCCAATAAGCACATATGTATGTAGTCCCAGGAAAACAAGTACATATGTATACAACTCAATGTAAATAAACATATACAGTACAAATGAAAACAGGCCAGCATGTGTTTAACTGCTTAAGGACCGCCTCCTGCACATATACGTCAGCAGAATGGCAAGGCTGGGCACAAGCATATACCGGTACGTTGCTCTTCAAGTGCCCAGCCGTGGGTCGGGAGCATGCCGCCGCTGACGTGCTTCCGACCCGGTCCTGAGCTCCGTGACCATGGCCGTGGGACCAGCAGACCCGATTGCGGCTGGTGTACCACGATTGGGTCACAGAGCTGAAGAACGAGGAGAGGTATGTGTTAACAAACCTCTCCCCATGCTTCCTACTTTGGCTGTCACCGATCGTCTGTTTCCTGTTATAGGGAAAGATGATCAGTGACATCACATGCCAGGCCACGCCCCCCTACAATAATAAAAAAAAAAAACATCTAACGTCACACAACTCCTCCTCGCCCCCTAAAGGTTAACTCCTTCACTGCCAGCGTCATTTACACAGGAATCAGTGCATTTAACCACTTTCAGACCGGACCAATTTGCTGGTCAAAGACCAGACCACTTTTTGCGATTCGGCACTGCGTCGCTTTAACTGACAATTGCGCGGTCGTGCGACGTGGATCCCAAACAAAATTGACGTCCTTTTTTTCCCCACAAATAGAGCTTTCTTTTGGTGGTATTTGATCACCCCTGCGGTTTTTATTTTTTGCGCTATAAACAAAAATAGAGCGACAATTTTGAAAAAAACGCATTATTTTTTACTTTTTGTTATAATAAATATCCCCCAAAAATATATAAAAAAACATTTTTTTCCCTCAATTTAGGCCGATACGTATTCTTCTACATATTTTTGGTAAAAAAAAATCGCAATAAGCGATTATTGATTGGTTTGCGCAAAAGTTATAGCGTTTACAAAATAGGGATAGTTTTATAGCATTTTCATTAATTATTTTTTATTATTTATTTTTTTTACTAGTAATGGCGGCGAGCTGCGATTTTTATTGTGACTGCAACATTGTCGGGGACCCATCGGACATTTTTGACACATTTTTGGGACCATTGTCATTTATACAGTAATCACTGCTATATAAATGCAGTGATTCCTGTGTAAATGACACTGGCAGTGAAAGGGTTAACCAGTGGGTGGCAGTGTAGGGGTTAAGTGTTCCTAGGGGTGTGTTACTAACTGTGGGGGGGTTGGGCTTTCATTTAGTGTACACTGATCTCTGCTCCAATCACATGGAGCAGAGATCAGCGTCACTAGTTGCTAGGCAGAATGGAAAAATGTTGTTTACACAGCATTTCCTCCATTCGGCCGCTCCGTGAGACGATCGCAGGGATGCCCGCGGCGATCGAGTCCGCGGGTCCCGTGACCAGACTCACGGGGGTCCCGACCAGCGCGGGAGCGCGCCGCCGGCGGCGCGCTCCCGATGGCAGGGCGGCATCGATAATTGGACGTACCTGTACGCCAATATGCCTGCCCGTGCCATTCTGTCGACGTACATCGTCGTGCGCTGGTCGGGAAGTGGTTAAATAGCACTGATTACTGTATAAATGACAATGGTCCCAAAAATGTGCCAAAAATGTCTGATGTGTCCTCCATAATGTTGCAGTCGCAATAAAAATCGCTGATCGCTGTCATTACTAGTAAAAAAAAATTAAAAATTTATAAAAATGCTATAAAACTATCCGCATTTTGTATACGCTATAACTTTTGCGCAAACCAACCAATAATCGCTAATTGTGATTTTTTTTTTTACCAAAAATATGTATGATTGAACAGTGCTCCGTGAGATGTTCAAAGCTTGGGATGATTTTCTTATAACCTAACTCTGCTTTAAACCTCTGCACAGCCTTATCCCTGACCTTCCTGGTGTGTTCCTTGGCATTTGTGATTCTGTTTGCTCACTAAGGTTCTCTAACAAACATCTGAGGACTTCACAGAACAGCTGTATTTGTACTGAGATTAAATTACACAGAGGTGGCCTCTATTTACTAATTAGGTGACTTCTGAAAGCAATTGGTTCCACTGCTTTTAGTTTGGGGTATCAGAGTAAAAGTGGCTGAATACAAATGCAGGCCACACTTTTCACATATGTATTTGAAATTAAAAACACTTATTCTTTCCACTTCACAATAACGTGGCCCTTTACCACATAAAATCCCAATAAAATACATTTACATTTTTGGTTGCAACATGGCAAAATGTGGAAAATTTCAAGGGGGAGGAATACTTTTTAAAGGCAGTGTGTGTGTGTTATATATAATCTCCTGGGGCTCTTGGCAGCCCCAGGAGATTCCCTTAATTTGCAGGGATTTCCTCTCACTTCCTGTTTTGGCTATGGAACTGGAAAGTGAAGGCACATCTCCCGAATGGGAAAAAGCTGGCAAAAATAAACCTTACAGGGATTAGACTTCATGTACACTAGCCTACATTTACTGTGGACAAAGGAAAACGCAGCAAAATCATGCCACAATTTTGCTGCGTTTTGCATCTTCTTGTGCTGGTGGTCAAAACGTTCCTATTCGGAATGCGATTCTTCCACTTTCAGGAGAGGAAGGTTGAAGCTCACCTAACTATGGCAGCTCTAAACTTTGCTAAAAGCCTATGTGTATCATGCACAAACAAGCGTTTATGGAGTGGAGTTTAGGAGCTGCTACTGTAAATGAAGCTTTATAAGACTCCCTTACTCTATCCAAGATGAAAAAAAAAAATAAGATTTTGCCTATAGTTTTACTTTACCTTGTGCAACAAAATAATAAATGCAAATATACTTACAGAAATAAATAAAAAATGTGCATTTATAATTTTTTTTTTTTGCAGATAAGCCTGCAGTCAGCGATTAGTGGACCATGGGTGCAATGTGATGATCCTGCAAACTCTTCCTCCAGCTCCCTGTCCATATAGGCTCTTATTTAGTGATCTGGAGAAGTGTCAGCATACTACAAGTGTGGTGATCACACATTTTGTTTCTTTGAGAACTAGAAGTCTGTCTGCTATGGTGGCAGACAGGACTTGTAGTTTATTCATTAATTCCCAGACCTCCCAGAAGAAACAATGCAGCTGTGTGGGCAGAGTTCCCCTTAGTTGCAGCAATTTCAAAACTGACAGCATTCACAGGGGGGGGAAAAGAACCTCTGCGGATCACCATTACCCCCCTATTTTGGGGGTAATGGTGATATGCCTAGCACCATTCTACATTCTAAAAATGGGCATACCATGGTCATTAAGGTGGGGTTAGGGTGTAGTGCTGCCCAATCCATCATCAGATACCCACCCTATGTCGCACTGCCTTCAATCTGCGAGTACCACTGGCTTGCTCAAATGGTTGTTGGCTAGTGGTATTGGAGGGGGGGTGCCCTCTTTCAACTCCAGAAAGACTAAACAGAGAAGCACAGTATGTATGCAGGAGACATGCGCCATAAGAACTAAGGCCTGGGAGAAAATGTAGGGGTTTTGTACTCTAAGGTCCTGCGTTTCCTACTGGTGCGAGGATCTCTCTCTCAAGTAAACTGTCCCGGAGGATGATGTGAAAAAGGATGTTGGTGTATCCGAGTAGACTTCAGGAACAGCAGACTACAGAAGATATAAAGTGTGTTTCGGTTGTGGTGTAGGAATGGCTAGTAAGCTATAGGCAAGAGGGGGCAATAAAGATCATGTAACAGCTTCAATGCATAAGTACTGTTGGATGGGATGGCATAAGGAATAGCAAGGGTCACTTTAATTATGGTGACGCTTTTTAAAGGACTATTTACATGTCAAGTAAGGGTTAGGTTTAGTAAACTGGTCAGATTTACAAAGGCTATTTTCTACTCTGCAGGTAATAAAGATGTCAAGCTGAAGATGGGTTTCTTGACAGGTCTACAAACACTGTCTGCTACATTAATAAAGCAAACCTTAAATCCTCATAAAAATACAAAGCAGTTGCTCTGCTGGTAATGCACATCTAGGGGTTAATTAAAAAACATAACCTGTCTGGCTGCATTCCGTTAATCAACAACTTACAGAAAACCAGAGCAGATACGCAGGGAGCATTAGAAGTGTCCAATTCCTCATAAAGCATGCAATTTAAATGTGAAAAAAACAGCCCTAATGACTTCCAAAGACAAGATAAAATGTCTGATAACAAAATAACAGCGCATGAATGTAATTTAAATTTCAACAAAGTAAAGAGAAACTCGATTACGGCAAGTGCCAATGAATGCATTTCCTTCCAGGGAGATAAACATTCTAATGAATTATACTGATGAACAAGCAATGCTACAGAGATTCAAAGACGTACCAAAGAGGGTTTAAAAAGAGCAGATAATGGGGATTACTTTCATGCTGAACAGTTTGTATTTTAAGAAATGTACAAAACAAAGTAATTTAATCAAAGTTCCTTTAGAAAGCAATGCAAAACAGAATGAGCTCCTTCAAGGTGATTTGTGCGCACGGTGTGTTCTTAAAAATAAAAAGGGCCAATAAAGTAATTCTATAAGGGAAAAAATTAATTTTAACCCCTTCATGCCTAAGCATTTTTCTGACATTTGTTTTTCTAGAAAATTACTTTAGAACCCCCAAACATTAATGTATATTTGTTTTTAGCAGAAACCCTAGAGAATAAAATGGCAATTGTTACAATATTTTATGTCACACGGTATTTGCGCAGCGGTCTTTCAAATGCAATTTGTTTGGAAAAAAAAGACAGACATTTTCAGGAATTAAAAAATAAATTAAAAAAAACACAACACAAAAAACAGTAAAGTTATCCCAATTTCTTTGTAGAATGCAAAAGATGATGTTACGCAGAGTAAAAAGGTACCCAACAAGACAAGCTTTGAAAATGCGCACACACCTGAAATGGCGGCAAACTACAGTACTTAAAAATCTCCATAGGCAATGCTTTAAAAAATATGTTTACAGGTTAACAGTTTAGAGGTACAGAGGATGTCCTGTGCTAGAATTATTGATCTTGCTCTAATGACCATGGCGATACCTCACATGTGTGGTTTGAACACTGTTTACATTTGTGGGTTCAACTTACGTATGCGTTCACTTCTGCATGGAGGGACAGGGTGCGTAAATTTTTTTTTTTTTATTATTATTACATTTTATTTTTTTATTTTTACACTATCTCTTTCAAAAAATAAAAAATCTGATCACTTTATTTGCTGTCACAAGTTTTGTAAACATCTCTTATGACAGTAATAATCAGTGACAGGTACTTTTTATGGAGAGATCTGAGAGACTCCAAAATCTCTCCTTTGCACTTAAAAAGCATTCAAATTGCCATTTAAAATTCAGCACCTTTAAAGTGGTTGTAAACCCTTACAAACAACTTTGACCTATAGGTAAGCCTAGATTAAGGCTTACCTGTAGGTCCAATAAATATCTCCTAAACCTACACGGTTTAGGAGATATTTACTATAAGACAGGCACTGCTGTCTATGGCGCATGTGCCATAGACAGCGGCGCGCAGGTGCACTATCACCATTAGCAGCATGCCGCTGCTAACCGCGATATGCCGTTAGTGGCGGCTCCCGTGCGCATGGGAGTGACATCATCTCTGCTCCGTGAACTGAGTGGCCGGAACAGCGACACCCGGAAGAAGATGGACATCGTTGGCTTCTGTGTCAGGTAAGTGACACATAAATGGGCTACTATGCGATGCATAGTAGCCCACTACGCTTTACCTTTGCAGGGAGGCAAAGAAGAAGTAAACCCATCACCCATTTGCTTCCTCTTTAAGTCTTTAGTAAACTAGGTTACTAGATCAGAGACCCGATCAAAGCCGATTCAGGCTTTGTTTGGGTCTCCGGCCAGCCGGTGAATGAGTCGGATAACAGCCAAGTGGCTGCCAGCTGCATCAATTGTTATCCCAAGAAAATCGACTGCTTACGCAAAAAAAAACAAAAAAAAAACGTACCATGCAGTTGCAGTCATTATCCCAGTACAACCCCTTAAAAAAAATCAAGGCCGCATACTTGCTTACGGTCAGCGTGAAGGGGTTAAAAATAACAAACATGTTATACTTACCTGCTCCTAGCAGCCCCAATCTTTCTATTCCTTGGCTCCCCGCCGCCACTCCTGGCCCCTCCCTAGCAAGCCGCTTGCCATCTCTGAGATACAGTGCCCTGCAAAAGTATTCACCCCCCTTGGCATTTTTCGTGTTTTGTTGCTTTACAACCCAGAATTCACCTGGATTGTTTGAGGATTTGCACATTTAATTTACAGAACATGCCCACAACTTTGAAGATTTTTTCATTTTATTTTTTTATTGTGAAGCAAACAAATAGGACAAAATAACAGAAAAAGTCAATGTGCATAACTATTCACCCCAATAAAATCAATAATTTGTAGAGCCACCTTTTGCAGCTATCACAGCTCCAAGTCCCTTTGGATAAGTCTCTATGAGCTTGCCACATTTTACCACTGGGCTATTTGTCCATTCCTCCTTGCAAAACTGCTCCAGGTCCTTCAAGTTGGATGGTTTATGCTTGTGAACTTTAAGTCTGACCACTGATTTTCTATTGGATTGAGGTCTGGGCTTTGACTAGGCCATGCAAACACATTTACATGCTTCCCCTTAAATCACTCAAGTGTTGCTTTAGCAGTGTGTTTGGGGTCATTGTCCTGCTAGAAGGTGAACCTCCATCCTAGCCTCAAATAACACACAGAGTGGTACAGGTTTTGCTCAAGAATATCCCTGTATTTAGCACCATCCGTCTTTCCCTCAACTCTAACCAGCTTCCCAGTCCCGACTTCAGAAAAACATCCCCACAGCATGATGCTGCCACCACCATGTTTCACTGTGGGGATGGTGTTCTTTGGGTGATGTGATGTGTTGGGTTTGGGCCAGACATATCGTTTTCTTTGATGGCCAAAAAGTTACATTTTAGACCAGAGCACCTTCCTCCATACATTTTGGGAGTCTCCCACATGCCTTTTTGTTTTTTGCTGAAAGTAATGGCTTTTTTCTGGTCACTCTGCCAAAAAGCCCAACTCTATGAAGCACACGGGCTTATTGTCATCCTATGTACAGATACTCAAGTCTGCTGTGGAACTCTGCAGCTCCTCCAGGGTTATGATAGATTTGGTGGTGCTCCTAGGGATTAAAGAATGGATATTTTTTTTTTATAACCTAACCCTGACTTGTACTTCTCAAAAACATTGTCTCTTACTTGTTTGGAGAGTTCCTTGGTTTTCATGGCAGTGTTTGGTGTGTTAGCATGGTCACTTTAACCCTCCGCTAGTGGCCGAATAAAGGAGTTAAAAGTACCCGCAAAGCGCCGCTGTCTATTGATTCCAATGGCAGGGGCGGTGTATACACTGTTCGCACACCGCCCAAAAGATGCTGCTTGCAGGACTTTTTCTAACATTCTGCAAGCGTACCACCCCAGTGTGAAAGCACTCAAGCTTTCACACCGGGGCTGCAAGGGAGGCATTTTTAAGGCTCTTTACAAGAACTATTTTTAGCCCAAAAGTGCCTGAAAAACACTTAGTGTGAAAGGGGTCTTAAAGCATCTCTAAACTCACATCATAAAAAAAAAAGTTAATAAGTAGTGCATTATATGCTGTTCATACTTACTGTGAGATTTGTTTTCTGTATGTAGCGCCCTGCTCCTGATGGGCAGACGCTATTATTTTTTTCAAATTTAATTGTCTGAAGCTGTAGTTTGGCTCAGACTAATTCTCTCTAAAAGTTCTGGTTTCTGTGCCAGTCCAGCTGGGTTGCACTGATTCCCACTTGACCGTAGGTGTTGCTGTCACCGTCGGTGGGTGTGGAATAGCAGCAGGCTGGGTGCATTGAATGCCACCTCTTGTTCGGAAATAGCTCAGTGGGTGTGGTTTCCCTGCTGTGCATTCTGGGAGAGGGTATTTAAGGTACCGACACCATTTTTATGGGTCTGTTTCTGGGTCCCTATCTTGGGATCCGCTATCCCAACCTCATGGCCCTCCTGGCCTGGGGCCTGTGTCGCATGGTTCTGCGCCTCGGGACGGCTGGCCTGAGGTTTTGCAACCGAGAGTGTAGGCCCAGGAATGTCTTGGGGCCTGCTGATCCAGGGGTGGTCCTGTGCTGTCTCGCCTGTGGGAAGGAGCCAAGAAAACTGGAGGATCCAGGGGAGGACATCTCAGGTGAAGGACAGAGTACAAGGCTGGTGTCTCTGGAGGAGCCTGGAAACTCAGTTGGAGGACACAACCCGGATCAATATCCTTACAGTATCGCCGGGTCGGCTGAAAGAATCTGGTACTGTATGGTAGTTCTTCCTAAAACTCTCAAGATTTCTAATTTCAATTGAAAAGTCTGTGGCAGAGACTTTGTGGTGCATCTCATTGGCTGCTAGGTCAAGTGAGAGGGGCCTATCCGGTGATTGCTGGATCCAGTCTGTGGAGCTGTTTGTCCTCTGGATCTAATACCTCTAGCCCGCAATTACTAGGTGCCTGGACTCCCCCTTATCCTCTAACCCTTTATTGAAGGACTGTTTTCTTTCTTTTGTGTTATCCCTAAATAAATCTTCAAAAAGGACTAAGTGTCGGATCTATCATCATTTGGGCTACTTTTCAATGGGACCCCCCTAAGACGAAGAGGCGAGCAGGTGAGGTAACGGTAAGCCCGAATAAAACCAGCAGCTCCTTCGGGGGTGAGTGCTGCATGTATTATGCAAAAAACTGGTTGATCCTGCTGTTCTCTACCCCCCCCCCCCCCCCTTTGGTTGATGTCCCCAATTCAGCTACATTTTGCAGCTGTGGTGGCAACTCTGCACATGTGCAGTTTTCAGTGAGTTTCTATGCTGAGCATTTCCTCCCTATCACATCTGGGCAGCCCATGTGACTATAGAGTCACACATGTGGGTGTATACACAGTGGTAAATGACAGTTCACTCCCCCCCTCCTCCTCCATGCCCACTAACCAGCCAAACACAATGGGGTGTGTCTGGCCAGTTAGCATGTGTTGCAAGCACTGTATGTAGTATCAGTAAGACCCCTTCCACACTGGGAGCATTTTTCAGGCTAAAAATAGCACCTGTAAAGTGCCTGAAAAAAACTCCCATGCAGTCCCAGTGTGAAAGCCAGAGTGCTTTCACACTGGGGCAATGCGCTGGCAGGACGTTAAAAAAAATAAATAAATAAATAAAATAAAAAGTCCTACAAGCATTATCTTTGGATCGGTGGAGAAGCGCTGTACACACTGCTCCTGCCCATTGAAATGAATGGGCACTGCTGTCAAAGCGCCTACAAAGCGATTCGGCACGGCGCTACACATTTAACCCTTTATTCAGCCCCTAGCGAGGGTTAAAAGTATCCCTCGCCGCTAAAATGACGGTAAAGCACCGCTAAAACTAGCGGCGTTTTACCGTCAACGCCCGCCCCAGTGCAAAAGGGGTCTTAGTGGCGCTGCGTTCCAGCAACTTCTCGGCAGCCTTCCCATTGGCTGTTCTCAGCCATTCACAGGAAGCCTTGTATTTTTATTAATGAATACAAGGCCTCCTCCAACTAGCTGGGGTGGAAAGGTGGGTGGAAGCCTTGTATTCATTGATAAAAATACAAGTAATAGCCACATTAATGGCACGACCTGAGGTTTCTCAGCAGAACATTGTCCAAAGCAACACTGCCTTTGGCAGCTTGCCTTCTTCCCATACTGCAACATTTCTCCATTCATTGAATGTACAAAGAATTTTCGTACGCATATTTGTACAAATATTCTCGTCAAAAAATGTATAAGCACCTGCCATGATAGGGTTAAAAAAACAAATAAAAAATAAATAGCCTTCATAGGCCAACTAATTGATTATTAAAATAGTTGACAACTATGTTCATAATCGATTAAGTTGATTAGTTGTTTCAGCCCTACAAACTGCTTTCAACACATCAGCTTGCTGCCCGATATATCCCACTGACATTCAGATGCCATTGTCACAAGATAATCGATGTTACACGCTTAACCTGTCAGGAGTCAAAGATATGGCTGATTGGCGTATGTATTGCATCATTTGCTGTTTTGAATTTGTATAGCAAGGAAGAGGACTCCACTAGCTATAGCAGCTTTCTATGTCACCTGTCTGCTCACTGTACATGAGCACTGTCATAGTGCCAACATTCTCCCTGAGATCCAACCATTGCTCAAACATCGCCTCTTCAGCCCCCAGTGGTGAAAACATGTTATCTGTTATATAAAACAACTTACAATAATCTTCCACTCTAGACCTCCCAGTCTCCTGTCTGCTCATTAGACAAATGTGACGATGTGGACTCAGCTGAAGGTAGAGGGGTGACAATGGAAGCTAACAAGTGTCACCATTTCAGCTGTGCACTGTAGAAGGCAAATTACTTGAAACCTTTGGAACTAAAACAGTTACCAAATGTACTTAGTGGAATTCCAGTTTAATATAACTGCTCTTCAAAATGTCCCCTTCCCCCTCATAACACCTATCCTAGGCATCTTAAATGGCGGCCCGTGGTCCAGATTGAGTCACTGTCCCAAAAGAACCGCCACGTTCTTGCCATTTAGGAGCCACTTCTTTTCCCCCAGCTTCTGCCGCTGTCCTTCTCACAGTAGAGCGGGAGGCAGGACAGCTATGGATGGAGGCCAGGAGCGAGATCTGACAGAGCTACCTTTTCAAGTTAACCAGTAGCTGATTGGTTGCTAGGGCGCAGGGTGGTCCTAGCAACCAGTCACCAACTTGGTAATATGAAAAGATTACTCCAGCACCCCTCTTTCTGCTCTGTGTACAAGAGTAAGGTAACAGTGTGAAGGGGGCAGAGGACATTGCTGAAGGGGGTGTGTGATGTGAAGATGGAGAGAAAAACACCGCTACGTGGGGGCAATGTGAAGGGGGTAAAAGAAGAGAATGTGGAAGGGTGATGTGATGGGGGAGATAAGGACACCGCTGTGGGGAGAGGGGGGTCACGTGAAAGGGGGCAGAGCACACAGATGTTGAGGGGTAGAGTGTGAAAGGGGGACAGAGGACACCGCTGCGGAGGGGGGCGATGATGTGATGGGGAGAGAAGGACACCACTGTGGGGGATGATGCGAGAAAGGGACAGAGGACACCACTGTGAGGGGGGGGGGATGTAAAGGAGATAAGGAGGACACCCCTGTGGAGGGTGATTATGTGATGGGGAGAGAAGGACACCACTGTAGGAGGGTGATGTGAAAGGAGGACAAAGGACACCGCTGTGAAGGAGGCAGATGACTCGGCTGTGGGGGGAGATTATGTGAAAGGGGCACAGAGGTCACCGCTGTGGAAGGGCGCAGAGGACATGGTTGTGGGGGGTGATGTGATGGGGGAGAGAACACCCCTGTGGGGGGTGATGCGAAAGGGGGGCAGAGGACACCGCTGTGGAGGAGCAGAGGATGTGGTTGTGGGGGGGGGGGGGGGTGATGTGAAGGGAGGCAGAAGAAACCCTGTGAAGGAGAAACTGACATGAAATGGGGCACTGTGATGTAAAGGGGGTGGACTGTGACATGCGTGACATATGCAAGGACGACAGAGGACACTGATTTAAGAACGGGATTGTGATATAAGAGGAGGGGGGCTGTGATGTAAAGGATTGCACAAATATGTAATTTGGACCTTGGCTGGAAGAAGATTTTACTGATCAGGCCTCCGTGAATTTTAATTCAGTACCCCTGACCTATGCTGACTAACCTGTTTGTGTCTGTTCCAATTTAAAATGGACCCATGTAATCCCTATAGGTGGCCAGATGTAATTGGATGTGCGTCTGCCTATATCTATCTACATCCGGTCAGGTTAGTAAACATGGATCTGAAACCAGACTCATTGTGTTCAGTCCAACAAACCTGACAGGCCTAGATGTGAATGGATACAAGCAAGCACACGTCTGCTGAAGTCTGACCACATACAGGGATACATTTGCAGCTCCTTTTTAATCCATGTAATGACAGGTCAAAAATGGACTACTGGAATGCCACATGAAATTAGTTTAGCGGTTTGCCTAGAGTTTGGCTATAAACAGTAATCCTCTTTGGGGGCATTTAATGGTTCAGCGCTGTACATAAAAGGCGATATATTGTCACACTGCTAATAAACTAGTCAATACGTAGAAGTTAGTGGTGACATTGCATGTGACAGAAAACTCCATATAAAAAAGGGGAGAATAAACGAGTACTATTAAGAAATGAAAAGCTTCCAGTGACCACCTTGGTGAGGAAAGCATGCTATACATCATGCAGCAGAGATTGGGACTTAATGCTAATATATGCAGTGTAGAAAACTCTCGCCGCTATGCTCACCATTCATCATCCGCGACGTGTGCGAGACGGATTTGATAAATGTTGTTTTTCTTGACCTGAATATGTCCCTGGCTTGACTTTTCCAGTGGTATAAATGTCACCACTCTGCTGGAGGCATCTAGAGAGGAAGACAGAAAACATGTACATGACTTATCTCCTATTATTTCACTTACCTTCCAGTTTATCACTGCGGAGCACCTTTATTAGCATTTCAAAACATTCAATTGTCTTGGTGTGAGCAAAGCAAAAATCAGAGCACTGTCTGCATGTAAAACAGTTATGAGTTATATCAGCTGGTGAAAACAAGAATTCTATAGGGATTAGGAAATTGTGTATAATAAGCATGGAATATTGCACCTCCTGTGAAACATATGGTGGATTTCAAACTCTTGGGCAAAGGGTATATTTGGGATCACAAATGAGATTTGAATAAATCACCAGGTTATCCTTACAACTTTCATATGCGTGTGGCTTGGCGTAGCTAGAGATCGGCCACCTTTGCATCCTAAATCTCAGAGGATGTACCCCATTCCCACCTTTGCTGGAGGGATGATTAGTCATTAACATGGGGAAAATGATGACGAGAGACTGTAACTCAACTGACAAGTTCTGCACGGCAAGCTATGAAAAGGGACCAAGAAGGCCTAGCATATTTCTGCTAATTTACAGCAGAACAACTTGTAATAGGTACAGTTAAGAAAAGACTTAGTTAGACTTACCGGTGACTAGTTTTAAGAGCCTTTCAGGAAAACCTTGGAGAGAGCGCAGCTCTGCCCATTTTCCAGGAAACAAGCCTTTAAATCGCTCCTCTTCCACCATGGCTTCAGTTATTGTGGGGTCTCAGGAGCTTCATCTCCTGTGTGGGCTCTAGTTTAGATTTTTCTAGATTCAAGAGCCACCTTAAGTCTTTGAGGTGAGCCTGAGACACCTGCAGATTTGTCAAGACTTGTTCTTTGAAGTCCATGAAAAACAACAGGTCATCTAGATATGGAATGACTGAAATCCCTATTATCTTCAGAGGTTCCAGAGCTTCAGCCATTATCTTTGTAAAGATTCTGAGGGAGGATAAAAGTCCGAACAGCAGAGCTCTGAATAGGAGATGCCAGACTGAAGTCCCCACAGTATGAATGGAAAGGACTCCAAAAGATCTTTCCGTGATGTGCCTGCCTCTACGTGGCTTTTCAGCTATTCCAACCCAGAATTCAAGGTTTCTTGCAACAACCGTGGAAGCCATAGCAGGTTTGAGGCTGACTGATGTGGAATCCCATGCTTTTTTAAAGGAGGGAGTCCGCTCTTTTATCCATCGCATCCTTCAGCACCCCCATGTCCTTGAATGCTAGGTTTGTGTGACGGGAAACCTGCAAGAATGCGGCATCTACCCATAGTTTCTTATTCCATAGCTTTGATTCCTTATCTTCGTAGGGAAACCTTCTCCTAAGGGTCTTGGAAAAGAAGGGGCCACCCTCACTGTCCTTCCATTCCTTCTTTACCATCTCCGAGAGGATTCTATGGACTGGGAACACAATGTTTAGTGTCATCTAATCCTTGGTACATTTTGTCATGAACCGACAGTTGCAATCCTCTTGGATTTCGAGGGTAGCATGGATTGCTCTCAGAAGGTCGTCCACTTCCTCCAAAGATAGCCGAACCTCTAGGTACAAGCCATCGTCTTTCTCCTCCTCCTCCTCCTCATCTGAATGCCTGAGGGAGGGAAGAGTACTTGCACCCTCATCCCGAGTCCATGACCTCCACTGCTCTGGAGGAGGGTGCCCTTGGGCTGGATGGTGGATGCTGGGGCTCAACCTGGACTTGACTGAACCCAGTGAGTTAGTAAGTTCCCGTACTGAAGAGACCAAGTCCTTGTATTGCTGGGACACTTTCTCTTCAACCAAGTCCTTAATACAGGACCTGTACATCGCTTCTGGCCATGAATGTCTAAGGGGGTTTTTGCAGGAGGGACATTTCCTCTGACTTGGTGGATTTGAACGTTTGGACTTCCCTAACACTTTTTCTTGAAATGAGAAAAAAAAATTAAACCCACCTAGGGCCCCTAACACAATTTACCAACCCCTAGTGCACAACTAGACCACCACTAGACAGAAAGGAAACAGTGCCCCGAGCAGTGTAATCCCAACAGCAACCATCATCCAGCCCGAGGGCAGGATGGTGGTTGCTGTTGGAAGTAACCTCTGACTGTGCAGCTACAGGTTCCCCGCAGGGAGGATCCAAACAAAACAGCAAAACATAAGCCCATATGGATCAGAATAAAGGCACCACTGTACCCCTCTTACCTGGGCCCGACTGGTGCTTGGGGCGCCTGCTTCTGCCCTAGCTGTCGGTCTCTCCTCCATCTTGGCAGAGAACGCAGCGGGGTACTGAGAAACCATCAGTTTTTTAAAATTTTCTGGTCCTCAGCGTCATCGAGGGCCAGAACCGGAAGCATCAGTCGACAGACCCGCCCCCTAGCCTCTGCGTTCCAGGCGCTTGGAAGCTGCGTCACTGGACATGACATCACCCGCCGGCCGGGACCCAGAACCGAGATGTGGGACACGCCGCTGACCAGCAGCGGCAGCCACCCACCCTCCCACCAGAGCCATGACAGCAGACCCTGGGCACACAGACACCATGCCTCCTGTGGGCCCTTGCATCCCCTGAGAGCTGGAGAGACCAGGGACTCCGGAACACCCCCAGCTCGTACTGAGGGGATTGGGGGGTGCTGGTATGGTCACTGCACTAAATACAGAGGTAAGCTAACATCCTCCAACTTGAAGAGGGCACGGCTCCCTGGCTCCAGCATGTACTTCCACCATGGTGGAGGAAACACAACTGAAGCCATGGTGGAAGAGGAGGGATTTAAAGACTGCATGTGTTCCCTGGAAAATGGTCGGAGTTGCGCTCTTGCCAAGGTTGTCCTGAAAGGCGATTTGAGAAAAAAATAGACTGTTTATTAAACATTATCATCAAATTAACCACTGAGAACTGTAAATTATTATTCAATTTGATATCACACTTAAAGAGGAAGTAAACCCCGGACTTTTCTTTAAATATAATGATCCAACAATGTACTAGTAAGCCTTAGCCCTTTAAACACGGTCGGACATTCCGACAGAAAATGTCCGATCGGACCGTGTTGTCGGACTTTGTCCGACTGTTGTAGAGAATCTGATCGGACAAAGTGCCATGCATGCTCAGATCAAAGAACGAGAGCAAAGCTATTGGCTACTAGCCTGAACGTAGTCCCGTCGAAAATATATAACGTCATCCCGTTACGCAACTTTGTCCGACCGTGTGTATGCAACACCAGTTTCAGACAAAATCCGAAGAATTTTGTTGTCCGAATTTCCAACTGTGTGTACAAGGGCTTACACATTGAAAGGTGACAAATTAGGTTTTGAAAATGTAAAATTTCTCTTCTTCCGGGTATCGCCTGCGCCATCCTTACTAGTGATTGCTGGCTCTTGCGTGGATGTAATTCTTCCTTCTTTACTTCCTTGTCTAAATCTCGCGTATGCACGATCGCTTCTAAACCAAACCTCCATCTCTATGCTTTGATTCACTCCCCGTATGCAATGTCTTAGCCCTTGTACACACGGTCGGACATTCCGACAACAAAATCCGTTGGATTTTGTCCGAAACTGGTGTTGCATACACACAGTCAGACAAAGTTGTCAGAAAATCTGATCGTTCGTAACGTGATGACGTTATTTCATTACGACGGGACTACGTTCAGGCTAGTAGCCAATAGCTTTGGTCTAGGAATTTGATCTGAGCATGCGTGGCACTTTGTCTGATCGGAATTCTCTACAAACGATAGGACAAAGTCCGATTGGATCATGTGGTCGGAAAATTTTTATATCCAGCTCTCAAACTTTGTTGGTCGGACAATCCGACGGAAAAAGTCAGATGAAGCCCACACACGGTCGGATTATCCAACAACGCGGTCTGATCGGACAGTCACAAGGGGATAACCAGGAAGAAGAGAAGGAGAGCTTAATATCATGAGGCTTCCTCTGTGCCGTCCTCAATGCAAGTAAATAACCCGGCATGCAGAGGATAGTGAAAATGCACACATAGTGCTTCGTTAAAGAAGCTATGGACTGCGCTGGCACTTCTTAGGTCACTAGATTGCAGGACGGATTCTGAAGAAACAGAAAGAGTAAGCAAAATTTCACAGGCAGCGATAAGCTGCCTGTTCTATATAGATTAGTGAGCTAAAGTGAAAATTTTGAGTTTACAACCATTTTAAAAAAGGAGAAGTCCAGCTTGAGCTTTTTCAGCTGAGCTTCTCCTACGGGTCACAGGAGTGCAAATTGATATCTCTATATATTGTTATTTGCCAGTATATAAGGACATCTTTGTTGGTCATATATGGAGGTCATGCATACC
Source organism: Lithobates pipiens (assembly GCF_037356315.1). Taxonomy (NCBI): domain Eukaryota; kingdom Metazoa; phylum Chordata; class Amphibia; order Anura; family Ranidae; genus Lithobates; species Lithobates pipiens. The sequence continues at coordinate 464,659,485 of NW_027507718.1, read as the reverse complement.
AGAGCATGTTTTTAAAGTGTCATTGATATTTTAGGTAATTTTGTACCAAAAAATATATTTTTATATCCATTTATGATTTCGTTTGAACTTTTCCGCTGCCTAAAAGCCCTTGGGAGCATTTTTTCTTGGTTCTATTTCCAAAAGTTTTGGGCGAGTAGTAATCTCTTTTTACCTAAGTGGGTGGGTTCCTCTTTATCCTATTCTGAAACTCTTGGCATGCTTCTAAAGGGGCACTTCACTCAAAAAATGAAGTGCTACTGGTTTGGGCCCTCCCAGTGTTTTTTTTTCCAGGGTGGGAGAAGATTGAGTATTCATTTTTATGGGTACCTGCTCCCACTTCCACAATCCTGGCCTGGGCAAGGATGACACCCCTTGCCCAGCTCTCTTCCCTCCCACCGACCCCTGGGACATGTCACTTGTCCCGGGAGGCTGCAGGATCATTCACAAAGTACAAGGCAAGCTCTCACATGCAAAGTAGGACACCGGATCTGGTTCCTCAGAAAGCCATAGCTGGCTCCTGTATTCACGATGGCAGAAGACCAACAGTGGTAGGAACAACCGACTTCAGAAGACATTGCTAAGTACCTGCTATTGTATTAAAGAATGTATGAAGGTAAAAAACCTTTAGCCTTTAAAACAACTTTAAGTATGGTCTATATTTGCTTTTGTCCCACCATAGAGGATTCAAAGTAACCATTTCAGACTTTTGGATTCATACACAATGTTGCTCCTTGTCATTCCTCTGTATCAACATAAAAAGAAATGGCTATATATATATATATATATATATATATATATATATATATATATATTATTTATATATTTATTAGGGATGCACCGAAATTTCGGCCGCCGAAACATATCGGCAAAAAGCCGAAAGAGAAATTTTGGCTGATACTGGTTCCGAAAATGGGGGTGTCATTCCGTCTTTACTCTCTCCTCCTCCCCTCCATCCTCACCCATGCTGCAGTCAGCCCGTGGGGTCTCACTGTAAAGCCCCCCCTCTCCACAGCGGTGGCTGCATATGGCTCCTCAGCCGATGTGTAAATGGGCTGTGCAGGAGCCCCGTCACGCTGTTTACTGTGAAAGTGAAAGCAAAGGAGAGGCTGTAGCAGTGTGTGCTGTGCTCTCTGCCTCCCACTAGAGTGCAGTAGCCAGTATGGAGATTAAAGGGGTTGTAAAGGTAAATGTTTTTTCACCTTAATGCATTCTATGCATTAAGGTGAAAAAAACATCTGACACTGCCTGCACCCCCAGCCCCCCCCCCCCCCGTTTTACTTACCTCACCCCTCGAAAATCCCGCGCTTGCCCCGCCGTCCTTTTCACCATTCAGCCTGGCCGCTGATTGGCTGGAGTGGATGGATGGAAAGCAGCGCAGCCATTGGCTCGCGCTGCTGTCAATCACATGCACTGACGCAGAGCGCCGGGGGGCAGGGCCGTGTGATACAGCGAGCGGCTATAGCCGCCGGCTATATCACGGGAGCGCGCCCGCAGGTGCTTCTCACCATGCAAGGCAGCTCGCATTAACGTGAGAAGTACCTGCGGGAGGAAGCCAAGACAGGCGCCAAGGGACCCCAGAAGAGCAGGTTCGGGGCTACTCTGTGCAAAACTAGCTGCACAGTGGAGGCAAGTATAACATGTTTGTTATTTAGAAAAAAAAAAAAATCGCTTTACAAAGCCTCTGTGTGTGTGTTGTGTGTGTTATGTGTATGTGTTAAGTGTGTATGTTTATATATGTGTGTATTATATGTGTGTGTTTTTTTTATATGTTTATATGCACTGGTGAGGCACAGGCAGACTACATGACGGGCACTGGTAGGCTGCTGGGCACAGTGAGATTGCATATGATGTGCACTGGTGAGGCTGCATTGATCTCCTGTAGCATGCCTGCAGTCTCTGACCATCTCCTGTAGCATGCCTGCAGTCTCTGACCATCTCCTGTAGCATGCCTGCAGTCTCTGACCATCTCCTGTAGCATGCCTGCAGTCTCTGACCATCTCCTGTAGCATGCCTGCAGTCTCTGACCATCTCCTGTAGCATGCCTGCAGTCTCTGACCATCTCCTGTAGCATGCCTGCAGTCTCTGACCATCTCCTGTAGCATGCCTGCAGTCTCTGACCATCTCCTGTAGCATGCCTGCAGTCTCTGGCCATCTCCTGTAGCATGTCCGCAGTCTCTGACCATCTCCTGTAGCATGTCCGCAGTCTCTGACCATCTCCTGTAGCATGTCCGCAGTCTCTGACCATCTCCCGTAGCATGTCCGCAGTCTCTGACCATCTCCCGTAGCATGTCCGCAGTCTCTGACCATCTCCCGTAGCATGTCCGCAGTCTCTGACCATCTCCCGTAGCATGTCCCCAGTCTCTGACCATCTCCCGTAGCATGTCCCCAGTCTCTGACCATCTCCCGTAGCATGTCCCCAGTCTCTGACCATCTCCCGTAGCATGTCTCCCAGTCTCTGACCATCTCCCGTAGCATGTCTCCCACTCTCTGACCATCTCCTGTAGCATGTCCCCAGTCTCTGACCATCTCCTGTAGCATGTCCCCAGTCTCTGACCATCTCCTGTAGCATGTCCCCAGTCTCTGACCATCTCCTGTAGCATGTTCCCAGTCTCTGACCATCTCCTGTAGCATGTCCCCAGTCTCTGACCATCTCCTGTAGCATGTCCCCAGTCTCTGACCATCTCCTGTAGCATGTCCCCAGTCTCTGACCATCTCCTGTAGCATGTCCCCAGTCTCTGACCATCTCCTGTAGCATGTCCCCAGTCTCTGACCATCTCCTGTAGCAGGGGTTGACAAATTTGCTTGGAATCTAGGAGCCAGCTAAAAAAGTTAGGAGCCGGGTCCGTGACGGCGATCTGGACCTGTCCCTGGCCTGACATGGAGACAAGTGAGGGGAAGATAGCCCCAAGCCCCTCACCTGTCTCCAAGTCATTGCCCCCCATAGCTCTTAGGGGGACATTTTATTTATTTTTCTCTCTGACCCCAGATCTCATATACAAGAGGACCTGTCATGCTTTTTTCTATTACAAGGGATTTTTACATTCCTTGTAATAGGAACAAAAGTGACACATTTTTTTTTTTTTAAAGAACAGTGAAAAAAATAAAAATAAAAGTTAAAATTAAAAAAAAATAGAGACCTCCTCTGTAACTTAAAAAGTGCAACCTGTAGAATTTTTTAAATGTCGCCTATGGAGATTTTAAAGGGTAAAAGTTTGTCGCCATTCGATGAGCGGGCGCAATTTTGAAGCATGACATGTTTGGTATCGATTTACTCTACGCAACATTATCTTTCACAATATTAAAAAAAATTGGGCTAACTTTACTGTTGTCTTATTTTTTTTTTTTTTATTAAATACATTTTCCCCAAAAAAGTGCGCTTGTAAGTCCGCTGTGCAAATACGGTGTGACAGACAGTATTGCAACGACCACCATTTTATTCTCTAGGGTGTTAGAATAAAATATATATATAATTTTTAGGGGTTCTGAGTAAAGGGAAGGAAGATAGGCTGGCAGGCAGGGAAAATTAGCATTGCATCCATTAGCATTGCTGGTTGTAATTCCAACGGCCACCACAAGAGGGCGCCAGATTACAGAAGGAACCATAGGATCGTAGAAGGCCTCAAAGCCGGGGGCTAAATTACCGGCCGGCGGCGGCGCGGCCCGACGCGATCGCGCCGGGGGGGGGCGCGGAGACAGCATACCCCCAGCTGTGCTGCCCCAGGCGCCAGGTCTGGAATTCTAGTCGCAAATGCGACCGGGCGCCCGGGTTTTGTCGAGCCCTGTCCTGTAGCATGTCCCCAGTCTCTGACCATCTCCTGTAGCATGTCCCCAGTCTCTGACCATCTCCTGTAGCATGTCCCCAGTCTCTGACCATCTCCTGTAGCATGTCCCCAGTCTCTGACCATCTCCTGTAGCATGTCCCCAGTCTCTGACTATCCCCTGTATAAAAATATTTTTAAAAATAGTCAATTTCGGTATCGGTGTTGTTTCGGTATAGGTTTTCGAGATCAAGGAAGATTTATTTTCGGTATCGGTTTGGCACTAAAAAAAACATTTGGTGCATCATATATATATATATATATATATATATATATATATATATATATATATATATATATATATATATATATATATATATATTATATATTAAAAATGGGGGAGGGGGGAAAAAGGGAAGATGGTGGGACTTTAGATGAAGCACACAGCAAGTAAAAAAGTTGGTCAAGCGACTAGAGAATGACATTTATTCATATTTCATAATCCATAATCCACCATAAAACATTTTGGGCATCAAGCCTCTAACAAACATTTTGGGCATCAAACCTCTATAAGGTGGATCTTAAATAGACATACAATGTATAAAAATGTATCACAATCCGATAGATCTTAACATTTGAAAAAAGCAGCAATGACAATTAATGCATAAAGTACACAGAGTGATAGTAAATGATATTGAATACACATAAAATCAAATGATGTCTTATTATTCCATGATTAATGTAGAAATTAAAAAACGATAAAGGCTCGACGCGTTTCGCGGCATGACAACCGCTCATCAGGAGCAAAATCATGGAGTAAATCTAAAAGAATATAATAAAAAAATGAACAAAAGATAAGAAAATAAAATAACAAGGATTGAATAAGAAATATAAAAGGAAGAGAAGTATAATTTTATAATTAATGAGAGCTATACAGTTTTGCTCTGCGATGCTGTGGCAATCCTCGATGCTAATCTGCTGGTGTGTGGGTGCAGACGTGAGTTGGATGTATAGCTCTCATTAATTATAAAATTATACTTCTCTTCCTTTTATATTTCTTATTCAATCTTTGTTATTTTATTTTCTTATATTTTGTTCATTTTTTATTATATTCTTTTAGATTTACTCCATGATTTTGCTCCTGATGAGCGGTTGTCGTGCCGCGAAACGCGTCGAGCCTTTATCGTTTTTTAATTTCTACATTAATCATGGAATAATAAGACATCATTTGATTTTATGTGTATTCAATATAATTTACTATCACTCTGTGTACTTTATGCATTAATTGTCATTGCTGCTTTTTTCAAATGTTAAGATCTATCTGATTGTGATACATTTTTATACATTGTATGTCTATTTAAGATCCACCTTATAGAGGTTTGATGCCCAAAATGTTTGTTAGAGGCTTGATGCCCAAAATGTTTTATGGTGGATTATGGATTATGAAATATGAATAAATGTCATTCTCTAGTCGCTTGACCAACTTTTTTACTTGCTGTGTGCTTCATCTAAAGTCCCACCATCTTCCCTTTTTCCCCCCTCCCCCCATTTTTTATATTTTGATAGGGATGGAGGCGGGCACCTCTTTCATGCTCGCTTCATTTAAAGTCCCAAAATTGTGCTCTGCTTATTTATATATATATATATATATATATATATATATATATTTATTTATTTTTTTTGTTTTTGATTGTATTTGAGGAGGTAATATTGTGTAGCGCGGCACCAGCAGGTTAACATATTTAAATACACAATTAAATACCATACTGTTGCTGTGACACTGTCGGTTGGAGTCTAAGCAACTAATGATTCTGTGTTACCAGGGTTGAACACTCAATGAGGACAGTGGTGTCCACAATTAGGACCGAGACACCTCAGTGCCACCCCGTACCATGCCTCCGATAAATTCACGTATCGGTCTCGGACAGGTGCATCAGTGTAGTATTGGGAGAAAACTAATCTAAGGTCTCTGAAGATGACACGTGGCCACAAAACTAAACTGGACAAACATTAAGACCCCTTTCACACCACACCGCCAATAGCGTGGGAGTTAAAAAGCTGCTATTTTTAGCAGCGTTTTACCGCCGGATTTGGGGTGCATTTCGGCTGCTAGCAGGGCGCTTTTACCCCCTGCTAGCGGCCGAGAAAGGGTTAAAACCGCCGGCAATATGCCGCAATAGCAGCGTTTTGCCGGCAGTATTACAGCGCTGCCCCATTGATTTCAATGGGGAGCAGCGGTGGAGGAGTGGTAAACACACCGCTCCTTCACCACTCCAAAGAAGCTGCTGGCAGGACTTTTCCCTGACGTCCTGCCAGCGCACCGCTGTAGTGTGAAAGCCTTCGGGGCTTTCACACTACAGACAATGGTGCAGCTTCTTTAGGGTGGATTGCAGGCGCTATTTCTAACGCTCTAACGCTATAGCGCCTGCAAAACGCCCTGGTGTGAAAGGGGTCTAAGTGGAACTTTACCCATAAAAAATTGATAAAAAAAAATAATGTTCTTTAGCAAGGAACATACAGTCTACATTAATAATGCTACCATAATGAATGTGTGCTGTAAATTGCCTCCAGCATTGCTCCTGTTTCTTCTTGCTGGAGGCCGCCGCTTTATGATTTACTGCTGTTCAGAGCCCCTGAACAGCAGTTAGGCTTGATTCACACTAATGCGTTTTTTCATGCTTTTTGTAGGAATCCAGGACGTTTGTTTTTTGTTTTTTTAACATGGGAACCTATGGAACATGTTCACATCAAAGCATTTTTTGTGCCTCTGCATTTTTTGAAAGGGTCAGGGACTTTCTGAAATGCAAAATGTTGTATTTTTAGGATCACTTGATTTCAATGGAGAAGTTGCAGATAAGCATGTAGTGCGTTTTTGCCACAATTTGCATTTTTAAATCTGCCCAACAACAAATTTTCCCCCCAAAAAACCTTTAAAAAAAACAAAAAAAAAAAACATGAAAATGCAAAACACAAATTGTGGCATAAAAACACAGAAAGCACAGCAAAAAGCACTGCAGAAAGGCTCAAAAACATACATAGATGTGAATTGAGCCTTAGGCTGGTTTCACATTAGTGCGGATTTCCCTGCATCCAATTCACATGACAGTAGAGTGTGTCCAGCTCACAATGGAGCCGATCCACACATCTCCATGGCGGCTGCGGAGCGAATTGCGCAGAGGTCCTGTGCGTCTTTAGCTTCATTTCAGGTCCCCTAAAATGAAGAACAGTGATGCACCGGACCCCTGCTGTGAGCTGTGTGCAAACCCAGCCTTAATCATATAGCGGAACTAAACCCATTGATTTAATGGTTTCAAAAAATAGTTACAAACATTCCGGAATTGCTAACTGTCACATTTGCTTGTACCCCCAACCAAACTGTCAAAACATCAAATGTCTGGTGTGGGTGTCATAACTGATCACATGTGCAGCACCATGGCAGTTGCAGATCAAACAGAAGACGTTCCTTGGCTGTAAGGGAAGTTCGGCCTCTGCAAACTCAGCAGTGCCTAAAAATAGAGCTCAACTGAGCATGTGCAGAGCAGAATGAGACAGTATATTACTGGATTTTAAACAGTATAGGCATTATTATTAATATTTTACATAACTATACCTGCAAAAGTGGATAGTATGAAGTGATCTAGCATGACTTCATTTTCTGACTAAAGTTCCGCTTAACCAATTAAAGACCGCCCAACGCACATATACTGCGGCAGAGCAGCTCTGTTGCGCAAAACAAGGTACCTGTATGTCATTCCCTGCAATAGTTAGTGTGGGCGGAGGAGGAGCTTATGTGCATGTCCACCGGCCACCCGCAATCGTGGTAGAGAGGCAGAACGGTTATCTGCCTATTTAAACAAGGCAGATCCCCGTTCTGACAGGGGACAACATGGAGATCTGCTGTTCATAGTGATCAGGAACAGCAATCTTTGTGTTCTTCCTGTCAGCACTTCCCCCACACATCAAGGCTCCACACACACTATTAGATTTTCTGCTGATTTTTGTCTTCAGACTTACCAAAACCATGTAGTGGAAGGGCCTGCCTGATATGCATACACATTGAAAATCTTAAAGCGCTGTTTTAGCCCTAAACATTTTTTTTTAAAAGTCAGCAGCTGAAACAAAAGTAACTGCTGACTATTAATAAGGAGACTTACCTCTCCAGGGCGCCCGCAATGTCGGCCACCAAGGCTGACATGTCCCTCGGCTCTCGGGTCCCAGCGCTGCCATTCCAACTAAGGGAAACAGGCCGTGGAGCCTTGCGGCTTCACTGCCCGTTTCCTACTGTGCATGTGCGAGTCGCGTGGCACTTTGTGAATGGGGCGTGCTGTGTTAGGGAACACACAGTTCCCAGAACACAGCGCGCCCCATTATCCAGAAGACAACGCGGAGGAGGGGAGAAGACCGAAGATCACCGAGGAGCAGGAAGAAGGCAGATTAGGAAGACTGCCTAGCAACAGGGATTTCTGGGCAGGTAAAAATATATATATTTTTTTTTAAGAATATTAATGCTTTTTTTTTTTTTATGGTGGCCCTCCACTTTAAGGCTTGACCTCATATTATATGGTTTTGGTAAATCTGAAGACAAAAATCTGCAGAAAATTCTAATAGTGTGTATGGGGCTTTAGAAACACACTGAGGATACACAGTTAACCCAGTGTCATTTAAACAGTAGTGATGACTAGTGTCATTTATACAGTAATTAGTGCATTTTTATAGCACTGATCACTGTATTGGTGTCACTGGTCCCCAAAAAAAAGTGTCACTTAGCATCAGATTTGTCCACCGCAATGCTGCAGTCCCGCTAAAAAACGGCGCCATTACTAATAAAAATATCCCATAGTTTGTAGATACAAAATTTTGCGCAAACCAATAAATAATCACTTATTGGGGTTTTTTTTTACCAAAAATATGTAAAAGAATACATAACAGCCTAAATTGATAAAGAATTTTTTTTATTTTTTTGGGATTTGTATTATAGCAGAAAGTAAAAATTTTACATTTTTTTTTAAATTGGCAGTCTTTTTTTGTTTATATCGCAAAAAATTAAAAACGCAGTGGTGATCAAATACCACCAAAAGAAAGCTCTATTTGTGTGGGAAAAAAAAAAAAGGACATCAATTTTATTTGGGTAGAGCGTCGCATCGAATGTACAATTTTCAGTTAAAGTAGCTCAAAAAACAGCCTGGTGATTAAGGGGGGTAAATCCTTCCAGGGCTGAAGTGGCTAATCACTTCAGCCCCGGAAGATTTTACCCCTTTCCTGACCAGAGCACTTTTTACAATTTGCCATTGTGTTCCTTTAACCGACAATTGCGCGGTCTTTCAGACGCTGTACCCAAATCAAATTTGTGTCCTTTTTCTCCCCACAAATAGAGCTTTCTTTGTTATTATTTGTTATTTTCTGCACTATAAACAAACAAAAAAAAAAAAAGCAAACGTTTTGGAAAAAAAATAAAATATTTTTGACCTTTTGCTATAATAAATATCCCACAAAAAAAATTTAAAAAACTAATTTCTTAATCAGTTTAGGCTAATATATATTCTTCTACATTTTTTTTTTTTTAACCAAAAAAAATATTACAATATGCATATATTGATTGGTTTGCACAAAAGTTTTAGCGTCTGCAAACTATGGAAAAGATTTATGGAATTTTTATTATTATTTTTTTTTTAACTGGTAATGGCAGTGATCTGCGACGAACAGATCGGGGATTTTTTTTTTTTTGAGACCACTGGCATTTATACAGTGATCAGCGCTATAAAAATGGACTGATTACTGTGTAAATGTCACTGGCAGGGAAAGGGATAACACGAGGGGGCGATCAAGGGGTTAAATGTGTGTTCCCTCAGTGTGTTCTAACTGTGCAGGGATAAGATTGACTAGGAGAGGAGACATTGTTTTTCCTACTTAATAGGAACAAACGATATGGCTCCTCTCCTCTGACAGCACAGGGATTTGTGCGTTTACACACAAGTCCCCGTGCTGGCACTCGTGCGTGGCTGATCGTGCCCGCTGGCCATGCACATCGGGTCCCCCGCCACGCAGCGGGCGCCCTCTGGTGGCTGAAAAATGGTAGGACGTATCCGTATGGGATTTCGCCCAGGAGAGCCATTGTGCCGCAGTATATCTGTGTGACATGGTCGGGAACCGGTTAAACTGAGTAAGGGGTTCTTTACTGTAAGAGCAGAAAGGATGTAGCGGTATCTGTGGGGACTTTTGTACTGAATATCAATGGCCATCATGACGCATTGTCCTGAACGTTGGAAAAGACTTCAAAAGAGCCCCAAGCCTGACTGTGGATCACAGAGTGGGTGACACCATTACACATGGGGGACACCGCTGACCTTTGATGATGAGCTCCCTCTGGGGATCCGTGGAGGTGTAATGGGGGTTGGATTTGGGGATGAGGATCCTCAGGAGGAGGAGGAGCCTGCCCTCTCCTGGCTCCTCATTGGCTGTGATGGCTCTCAGCACCTCCTCATCTCCTCCAGGGCAACTCAGCCCGGCCAGTAGGGGGAGCAGCTCCAGCAGAGTCCCATCCCCTGCCTCCTCTTCCTTCCTCCAGCTCCGCTCTATACACGAGCCGCACAGCCTCTTATTCAGCACCTGAGCCTTCTCCAGCCATACCGACACCGCCGCCCAAAACCCGCCCGGGAGCACCGAGCCCCCAGCATCCCGCACACATACACGGCTCAACTCCGGCATGCCTAACACCACCGGCGCTGAGAGACAACGTGTCCGCCTGTCAGTCTCCAATACGGAACTCACTCTATGAATAAGAACATTTGGTCTACACAAAGATGGCCGCCGCGCATTCTCTCTTGGCAGGCGCATGCTGATGATGCCTATTACATAGTAATATCACGCAACAACACAATCGTTAATAAACTCGCTGTAAATTTATGTAGCACTGTTTACAGAAGCGTTTGAAACGCAAATGAGAAATAAATAAACAAAGACCTGCAAAAAACAATGGGCGATTGTACTGTTTCCCTTATTAAAGATGGCGGACGAGGCTCCGCCTACAGGAACTAACTGGAGTCGGGTCCTGGCAGCTGACTGGTACTGGCAGAGGTTGTGTTGTGTACAGGTGAGTAGTATGGGGGAGGGTGCCAAAAGCCAGGGCAGCCAATCAGAAGCTACTTCTACAATCACCATTGCTGCAAAAACTGTTTGTATTTAAAGGTATTTTTTGTGTAGTCAGATGTCTATAGAGCTGACAATGAATGAAGCACCTGACATATACCTTGTCACATCACACACATACTAGGGCCATTTTAAACAGGAGCCAATTAGACAGGCTGAGGCGTGTTTAAAACGCGCAGCTGCAAACACCGGGAAATGTCTCGCTGCCTATGATTAGCTGTGGGCAGCGCCAGCTTCCACGTGGGGTTTCCAACATGCCCGAGCCCATCTCTAGAGCTAATTAACCTCCCAGTATGTGTTGAAGGAAATCGGAGCACCCGGAGGAAACCCACATGGCCACAGAGAGAACATGCAAACTCCAAGCAGATAGTGTCCAGGTTGGGATTCCCATTGAGGGAGCAGTAACGTCACAATCTCCACCTCATCCAGGCCAGAGAATGCTTTTTATTCATTGAGTAATATACAGGGCATTGTCTGAATGGCACCCATTCCAAAAGCGTGACATCCCCCCCCCCCCAGTTACTATTCATTAGGGCAGCGGCTTGGCATGGGACTCAGAAGACAGAGGTGATCACTGTAGTAGTGGCGGCTTCTACAGTGATTGGCAGGGTATGGAATATGTTTACCTACACAGGTCTAAGTTGGAACAATGGAGTTGATTTGTGCACTTTGCAAGTGCAGTTGCACTCTGCAAGGGCATTTTCCACCAGAGCTTCCTAAATGTGTTGAAGTTTCACTTTGCAAAGAATACCCATTAAAAAAAAAAAAAAAAAAACAGCATTCTTGCTTGCACATGATTGGATGATGGAAGTCAGCAGAGCTTTTGCTCATTGACTAGACTTTGGAGCTAATGCGCTTGCAGAATGCAGTCTGTTTGCCTTTTGTAAATCCAGCCCAATGTAACTATGCAAAAAATTCCATCCCTGGAATTCAGTTTTTCTTTGTGCACTGTTCCACATCACACAGCTGGAACCTTTGGAAACTTAGCAGAAAATAAAAAGCTATTAAATCTGAACTGGATTTCTGACAGGATAGAGATCACATTAGGAGCAGACATTTCTTGTAATTTAGGTATGCATATTCTGGCTTAGCGGTGTATACACTACAGTTGTGTTTTGCAACCCCCCCCCCCCAAAAAAAAAACAGATCCTGTTCCCTTAAAGCATGCATAACAGCACAGTGCTTGTGATGTGTTATTTGGCCCCTTCTATCACCTACAAAATCTGTCTGATCCTTCCTGGCTATACCCTCCCCCTGTAAACTGACCACAGTATATCATGGCTGCTGAGCCCTGACACCGTGGTCAGTTTACCATCAGTTTTCCATCATCCGCAGCTCTGCTCTCCAGTCTCTCCTCTGTCCTATCTCCCCCTCCCTGCCTGCCTGCCAGCTAGTCTGTGCCACTATGCTCCCCGCCCCTTCCCATCCTGCTGCTATCATAACTGTACTACAAAAAGCCCATCCCCTCTGTTAGCTAACATTATCTGTCCCGGTGTCGATGCTGCAAAAAAAATGCTGATTATACTTTATAGCAGACGTCTTCCAAGGCTCACGTGACTCCTCGGATCTCTCTCCTCCCTGGCTGACGTCAGAAGCAGTGCTTGTCCCTGCCCACTATAGCTGTCAGCCGGGCAGAGGAGAGCGGAGTCACGTGAGACATGGAAGATGCTCTGCTATAATGTATAATCTGTAGGGTTGCTGAAATGAATCGATGCATTGGGATTCTGGTGTACCCGATGTGGCATCTATGCATCCGACCGGGGGGATCCCATGCACTCCTCTGATGGTCTCCTGTGCCCCCCCCCCACCCTGGCCGCCGCCATAATGGTCCTATGCGCATGTGCATGGGGAGTGCTTTTACAGCAGGGAAGGAGGGGGGCATGGTTGCAGTGCCGTGCACGTGTAGCGTGCCAGTGCGCAGGCGCAAAGCGGCCGTTTTTAAAAGCCCAAAGCGCCAGAGCTCCTGTAAGCGGTAGGACACAGAGCTGTGGGCTTAGTAAGCATCCCAGTGGATCAGATCATGGCAAACTTAAGACACCTACTCGCCATCAGGTTGTGCAGTGTATTGAAAATGTATATATTATAAGACTATAGCACAACAGTAATTGCGCTTTCTTTTTTTTTGGGGGGGGGGAACCAACTTTATTAAGTATATGCGGTTACAAACATATTCAACACTCAATAAAACAATCTCATGAAACAGAGTAATGGCATAGCAGTACAAGCCAATCAGATGTTACAGAGTCATCAGAATACACAACTAACACACCATGCCGTGATCGACCAGGGGAAAATGCACTTGTTATACCATACCCCTACCCCCCCCCCCCCCCCCCTTCAAGCAGGTAGTTTTCCTGTTGCCTTCTTTCGCTCTGTGTCTCATTGCCGATTCATCCTGACGTTACTGTAGTTAACCCCTGCATTTATCCAATTTTTACATACAGGTTTCCCCATCACCTATCCATCTGTTCCATATTTTGGAAAACTTTTGTAAACATAACCTGTGTTGATATATCAAATTTTTAAATGGCAGCATGTTCTTGACATCCCTTTTCCAGTCGCCAATAGTTGGAGGAGAACTCCTCATCCACATACGGGCCACTGCCTTCCTAGCTACAAACAGGGTTTCGTGAATAAATGTTGCCTGATAATTGTCGATGTCGATATCGGGCAGCAGTCCCAAGATACATAGTCTTGGGCCTGGTGCCACCGGAGAGCCCATGACATCGTGCCGGGGTTGTGACCACAAGCGGGACAGCTGGATGATTGGTCCGGTCTGAATTTAGCAAGTCTCTGTGGTAAGAGGTATGATCTGTGGATAATGTATAGTTGTGTCAATCTATCTGAGAGCTTGTGAGACATCTTCGGGACATTATCTAGGATTTCATCCCAGTCAGTGTCGGTAATGTCCCCCAGATCTGGTTCCCAGTTTGCCTTGGCTTTCTGGATGACTGCTACTGTCTTGGGGAGGTGACGTGTGGAGTAGAGATTGGAAATCAGTTTTCTGGAGTCTGCGTCTAGGAGTATATCAATGAGCGGGGGGCGTGTAAGAGACAGCTCTGTATTTCTAAATTGGGCTTTCAACGCATGGCGCAATTGGAGGTAGCCAAACTGTAGGCACTGCGGTAGTTCAAATTCCTCCTGGAGAGAGCGAAATGACTTCGGACCCAGCTCCGTCATCACCTGATATAAATATACCACCCCGTACGAGGCCCAAAGTCCCGCGTCAGGGAGCTGTTGTAGTTCCACCAAATGGATGTTGGCCCAGAGTGGTGTGTGTGAGTGGATGTGCCCTATATTTAATTTCCTTAAGGCCGTTTCCCAGGTTTTTTGATGGTGTTCCAGCATGCCATCATTATATCTACAAGGCCGCCTGTGTATTTGTCCGCCCCTGAAGATGGCCTGCAGTGGGGTCATTATAGGATTACCCGGGTTGTCTCCTACCAGGGCTCGATATCTAGAGGCCTCTGTTGTATTAAAATAGTGAAGATGGGATAACTGTGCTGCAATGTAATATTCTTGTAAGTCCGGGAGCGAGGCTCCCCCCATGTTCGCGGGATTTTTAAGCGTCTGCCAGGCCGATTTATGCTGGCCGTGACCCCATACAAAAGTGTTGAGGATGCTCTCCAGTTTTTTAAATAATCTAAGAGGGAGACGTAGCGGGGCGTGCCAGACCATGTATAGAATTTTGGGCAAGAGTACCATTTTCACTAAATTGATCCTGCCCATAACCCCCAAAGGCAATTTGGTCCAGGCCTGTGTCTTAAGTTTGAGCAGCGTAAATAGGGGTTCTATATTACGTGTGCAGTAGTCCCTCAGGTCTCTTGTGACCTGCACCCCCAGGTATTTAATCTCCCCCACCCTCTGCAAAGGAAGTTCTGGGGTGTTCTGTGGTGGTGGAAACTGGTCAATAGGGAGAATTTGGGACTTGTCCCAGTTCATACGTAGCCCTGAATAATTGCCCATGCGTTCAATGATGGTCAGTGCAGCCCGGAGAGATGGACCTTGGTCAGCCAAATATAAGAGCGTCGTCCGCGTAAAGACCTATTTTGTCCAATGTATTTCCAACACGCAGGCCCTCTATATCTGGGGATGCCCTAATAGCCATGGCCAGAGGTTCTGCCACCAGGGCGTACAGGAGAGGGGACAGGGGACATCCCTGTCTAGTTCCCCTCTCCAGTGGGAACTGCTCTGACATCCACCCATTGACAAAGTGTTAAGAACTTCGGGTATTGAGTCTGACTTAGTGGAAGGGGACCTCTCTTACGGCTCTGGTTCTGGTCTCACTGGAATGGGAACAGGGAGACCGGAGCGCAGTGGGGTAGGAGAGTCCAGCCAGGTGCAGCAGCAGGTGTCAGGAGATGAGGATCCTCTGAAGCAGGAACTCTCTGTAGCAGGGAAGCAGAAGACTGCAGGCCACTGGATCAGGATGGATGGATCCTCTGGATACAAGGTAGCAGATACAGGAACAGGCAGGAGACAGCAGAGGTATCAGGTACAAGCAAGGGTTCGGCAACAGGAAATCAGTCCAAGAAGGGTCAAACAAGCCGGGGTCGGAGCAGGAGAGGTCAGCAAGGTCAGACGGAGCCGGGTCAGATATCAGATGGGTAGCAGGCAGATAAGCAGGTATTTTCAGGCACTAGCTGCAGACGAGACAGCACAGAACCACTGTAACTGCGCCTTTAAAAAGGGCCACTGGCGCCAATCGAGCTAACGCTCGTCCGTGCGTGCGTGTACCGCGCACACATACGATCGACGTGCACCCGCGCGCGTTGGAAGACGCTCGTGCCCACGACGACCCGCGGCACGAATGCGCGTGCGCGTACGGAAAGTCGATCGTACGGAACGGACGGATTCCTGACACAAAGACTCTGGCCTTAGGCGACTGGTATAGAATACGTATCCATTTCTGGAAGTTGGGTCCAAATCCGAAGCTACCGAGGCATTCCCACAGGTAGGGCCATTCTACCGAGTTGAAAGCTTTCGCTGTGTCTAACGCTGCAATGACTCGCGAGCCCGCGTTTTCATGGCGCGCCTGTAGATTCATAAACAACCGCCGGATGTTCATAGCCGTGTTCTTCCCCGGCATAAATCCGGTTTGAACGGGGTGGACAAGAGACAGTATGACTCGATTTAGCCTAGTGGCTAAGATCTTCGCCAAGATCTTGATATCCACTTGTAACAGGGATATAGGTCTGTAGGATTCAGGGTATCCCGGATCCTTCCCCGGGTTGGGGATTACTATAATTTGCGCCTCTTGCATAGATGGGGGGAGAATCCCTGCGCTAAATATGTTATGGTATAGTTTTGTCAGAGTGGGGGTAAGAACTTTGGAGAAGGTTGAATAAAATTCTAGGGGTAGGCCATCTAGGCCCGGGGCTTTGGACTTGGCTAGTTGAGAAACTGCCTCTGCTACCTCCTCACTAGATATAGGGGCTTCCAACATCTTAACTTGGTCAACATTGAGCCTCGGGAACTCGATCGCGTGTAGTTCTGCTTGTATGTCCTGACTCGTGTGCGCGAGGTGGGTCTGATACAGCTCCCGGTAGAAAGTCCTGAACATATCAGCCACAGAGGCGGGGTCGGTGACCCCCACGCCCTGTGGAGTCCGTAAGGATACTACCACCGGGGGTTTGTCATTTAGGTTTGAAAGGTATGCTAGGAGTCTTCCGGCCCTCTCCCCGTGTTCAAATACCCGCTGTCTGCTGAAGAATATATGTTGTTTAGCTTTCTCCATATGGAGCTGGGATACTAGTCTAGACTGTAATTTAACCTGTCTTAGTTTGTCTGCATTGGGGTCAGCATTGTAGGCCAGTTCCAGCTCTTGTAATTTGGTCGTGGATAGCTGCACAGCTAGGCCCGAAGAGCGTTTCAAGCGGTCAATTTTTCTGGACAGTAGCCCACGGACATGTTCCTTAAACCCATCCCACTCCGTCGGGTCAGTGTATGTAACTCCGGTCCCGCACAGTATATGGCTGAGCTCTCCTGCAATGGCCTCTATATCCAGTAGGCTAGACAGCCAGAAAGGGTTGAGCCGCCATACCCGTTTAGGCGCTGATCCCGGGAGCACGATAGTCACCCAGCACGGGGAGTGATCCGAGAGGGCCCGCGGTGCCATCCCCGATCCCCCCACCCTGGGCAGCAGTATATTAGAGAGCAAAATGAGATCTATCCTAGACATCGTGCCATGACTTGTAGAATGGCAGGTATATGCTCTGGTGGTTGGGTGTTGGTGACACCAAGCGTCTGTTAATGCAAATTCCGACATCAGTTTGCCAAATCGTGTCAAGTTATGTCCGTCAGACTGCTGTGTCCCCCCTCCCGACCTGTCCAGCCCCAGATGCATAGTCATGTTGAAATCCCCCATCCATACCGCCGGTATCGAGGGGTTCTGAGCCATATACACCAATCCCTTTGTAATCACCTCAAACGTAAATGGGGGAGGAACTTAACAGGCCAAAAGGAGAAATGGGCTCCCCCCTAGTAGGGCGTGCAGAAACACGAATCTGCCCTGTTGGTCTGTCTCCATTGCTATCAGTTCAAAAGGGGCCTTTTTAGCCACCAGCACCGAGACCCCCCCGGGATTGGCTTGTGTGGGTGCTATGAAACACCCATCCCACCCACGGCCGTCTCAATGCCGCCTGGAGGTGGCCTGTTATATGCGTTTCTACTAGAACTATTACATCGGCCCTCTGTGTCTTGAGGAAGTTCAGAACAGCAGTTCTTTTAATTTTTTTATACATCCCCCTAACATTCCAGGTCATAAACTTCATAGATGCCATATCCCTGTCCATCGTATACTCGAGGGGCAGGTGCGGCTCCGGTGCGGCCAACCCAGGAGTGGCGCAAATCGCTTGCCCCTCCCCGGCCGTACACACCCCGCCCCCCCTTCCCCCTTCCCTTGGTCGTTCATACCGCATCCAGCATACAATTAATAGGTATTTCCCGTGTAAATAATAACCAAACAATACAACCCAACCCCCCCCACCCAGCTTTACACCGCCCCAACATGGTGAAAGCATATCATCCCGAACTATAGTCTCAACTCTAATCATCCAGTGCAAAAACGCAACTGGAGGTACACCATATTGAACAATATTGTGCATATTGCACCTAGTTGAGAACAGTCCTCTGGAGGCAGCTCTTCACGCTGTCAATCAGCGGAGCTCCACGGTGTGTCACAGTGATTGCGCTTTATACTAGTACCTCTGCTTTGCCACTTAGGACTATGTCTCCTCATAAGAGGGCTTCAGGGGGAGGTAAAAGAGGCACCAGGAAATCACCGCTCACATCTAGGGGTTCTGGACACGTCTGCCGGATACCACCCCCCCCCTGCAAGACTGGAGGCAGCCTCTCTGTACCCCTGTCAGGTTTTGCAGCCTCTCCCCATGTTTCAGCCCCTGATAATGTTACAGAAGACTCTTTAGCAGGCATCAGAAGCCATCTCGCCTCACTCTCCTACTGGTACACATGCACAGGGCCCTTTGGCTTAAGCATTGGGCAGCTGAAGCTTCATGCAAAAAGTTTTTAACTGGTATCCCGTTTCGCGGAGAACGCCTGTTTGGGGATGACCTGGACAAATATATCCACGTTGTTACTGATCAAAAGGAAGAGTAAATGTCCTTAATTTAGTAGTTCTCTGTCCCCAGCCCCTAGAGCCTCATGGAGCCTCCAGTGGTGATGACCTCCCCAGCCAAATACAAGGGGAAAGATCCAAAGTCAAGCCCAAGGACAAAAGAAGCCTTGGGGCCCAAGATCTGGTAAATAGAACCCCAAAGCCTCCCTATGAAGGGGTGCCCCCGCTCGGCTGAGTGCGGGGGAGGCTGCTGCAGTTTGCAGGCACCTGGCGGGAAGAGATTCAGGACAGATGGGTAGCCTCCACAGTGTCTCTGGGCTACAAGCTAGAGTTTTGGGTGCTTCTGCTATCTTGTTTCCTAAAGTCAAGAGTCCCCAGGGATCCAGAAAAAAAGAAGGCCCTTACTTCTGGCCTTAAAACATCTGTTATCCCGAGGGGTAATTATAGAGGTGGCCCCGGAAGAGCAAGGCTCGGGGTTCTACTCAAACCTCTTCACGGTTCCAAAACCAAATGGGGATGTCAGACCTATTCGGGATCTAAAAGACCTGAACCAATTTCTAGACATCTGTCCTTTCCACATGGAATCTATCCACTCAGTAGTCTTCACCCTTCAGGGGGAAGAATTTCTGGCATCAATAGACATCAAAGACGCATATTTGCACGTGCCAATATTTCCCGCTCCCAAAGATTCCTAAGGTTTGCGGTGGATCAGCGCCACTTTCAATTTGTGGCCCTTCCTTTTGGTCTTGCTACCGCCCTTCAGGTGTTCACAAATGTTCTAACCCCGCCTCTAGCAAATCTAAGGGCTCAGGGCTTAACTGTGATAGCTTATCTGGACGATTTGCTACTCATAGAACATTCCGTAACATGCCTAAGCCACAATGTGCTCTGCACGGTAAAGTACTTAGAGTACCTAGGTTGGGTCTTCAATCTAGAGAAATCCTCCTTGCAGCGCCTAAAGAGGCTGGAGTTCTTGGACATGTTCATAGACACAGGCCAAAAGCCAGGGCCATAAAGGATTTGGTCCGCGTAGTCTCAGCAAAAAGAAAACCCTCTATCTGACTATGTATGAGACTATTGGGGAAGATGGTCGCCTCTTTCGAGGCTGTCCCTTACGCCCAGTTTCACTCGAGGCCTTTACAAAACAGCATCCTCTCTTCCTGGAACAAGAAGGTTCAAGCCTTGGATCCTCCAATGTGCCTACCCCCAGGGGTATGCCAGAACCTCAATTGGTGGTTACTGACCAAGAATCTTCTGAAAGGAAAAACCTTTGTCCCAGTTACTTGGAAACTCGTTAGCACAGATGCCAGCCTAATAGGCTGCGGAGCAGTTCTGGAAGAAGCTTCCACCCAGGCAAGATGGTCCAGAGCCGAAAAACTCTTGCCCATCAACATTCTGGAAATTCGTTTAGCCCTCAGGGTCTGGACTTGCAGACTACAGGGTCATCCTGTCCGGATACAGTCCGACAATGCCACGGCTGTGGCTTATATCAATCACCAGGGAGGCACCAGGAGCCTGGATGTCCAAAAGGAGGTGAATCGCATTTTTTTTCTGGGCAGAAAGGCATATTCTTTGCCTATCTGCGGTCTTTATTCCCAGGGTAGAAAATTGGCAGGCAGATTTTCTAAGCTGCCAGCAGCTGTGTCCAGGAGAATGGTCTCTACACCCCAATATATTTCAGACCATATGTCAACCCCGGATGTAGACCTGTTTGCGTCCAAGTTCAACAAAAAACTGAACAGCTTTGTATCAAGGACAAAGGATCTGATAGCACATGGGTCAGATGCCTTAACGATTCCATGGGATCAATACACTCTGATCTATGCCTTCCCTCCAATTCCGCTTCTTTCGCGGTTCCTTCGGAGGGTCAAGAGGGAAGCAAAATTGGTCATTCTGGTGGCTACGACTTTGCCCAGATGACCTTGGTATGCAGAGATGGTAAAGATGGCAGTAGGGAGACCTTGGGTTCTTCCGTTGCATCCAGATATACTCTCACAAGGTCCAATATTCCATCCTGCCTTACAAAGTCTAAATTTGATGGTTTGGCTGCTGAGACCCACATTCTAAGGCCGTGGACTCTCGGAATCAGTCCTTTCCACTCTGGTTAATGCTAGGAAGCCGGCCTTCAGCCTGATCTACTACAGAATCTGGAAGGCAAGGCATATGTTTTCTGGTGTGAACCCAGGGAATGGCACCCTAGAAAGTATGCCATTAGCAGGATGCTTGCCTTTCTTCAATTAGGCATTGAAATGGGACTGGCTTTGAGCACGATCAAGGTCCAGATCTCGGCCTTATCGTTATTCTTTCAAAAGCCACTTGCCTCACATTCCCTGGTCTGGACCTTTGTTCAGGAGGCACTATGCTTGAATCCGCCAGTCAAACCTCCTGTGTGCCCATGGGATCTGAATTTGGTTTTGTCCGTTTTGCAAGAACAACCCTTTGAACCATTACACCATGCTTCTTTAATTCTTCTGACAAAGCAATTAGTCTTTATGGTAGCTATTTCCTCGGCTAGAAGGGTATCATAATTAGCGGCTCTTTCTTGTAAAGAGCCATACTTGATTATTCACAAAGACAGGGTGGTGTTGCGTCCTCGCCTGACTTTCTTACTTAAGGTAGTGTCACGATTCCATCTGAATCAAGATGTGGTCCTACCGTCCTTTTTTACAGATCCGCAGTCCACAGAAGAGGAGTGGGCATCTGCAGGCAACCGCGCACATAAGAAAGTCTGATTGTCTATTTATTCTGCCAGAAGGCCCCAGAAAGGGCCAGGCAGCTTCAAAATACACTATTTGTAGATTTCTAGATGGATTCGACAAGTTATTATTCAGGCCTATGGTATAAAAAAAGAAGATTCCTCCTTTTCAGGTTAAAGCGCACTCAACTAGAATGGTCAGTGCTTCATGGGTAGTGCATCACCAGGCCTCCATGGCTCAGATCTGCAAGGCTGCAACTTGGTCTTCAGTCCATACATTCATTAGATTCTATCAGGTGGATGCAAGTGTGCTGCAGGCAGCAGTTTAGATCCTCTTGTCTGTTGGCGGTCTATGTATTTTCTGATCTGTGTCTCCCTCCCCTCAATTTGGGCATTTCTTTAGGACTTCCCACTAAGTAATTAGCAAGACTCTGTGTCCCGTGATGTATGAACAAGAAAATAGGATTTTCAGGGTGGGGGTATCTGGGAGTGTGATCAGGGTGGGGTTATCAGAGTGGGAAGATATCTGGGGGTGTGATCAGGGTGGGGGTATTTGGGGGTGATCAGAGTGGGGGGGTATCTGGGGGTGATCAAAGTGGGGGTATCTGGGGGTGAACAGAGTGGGGGGGGGGGTATCTGGAGGTGTGATCAGGATGGGAGTATATAAAATTCCACGGTTATGGATCGCAAACTACTTGCTGACAACCCATGCTTCACCACTGGATGGGGGGGGGGGGGGGGGGGGGGTTACTTTTTCTGCATGGGAAAATCACAAGTATGCTTTAATGTAGGTTATAATAAAATATTTATTATTTAAATATTCATGCTTCCATTGCATTCTCTGTGCAGCTAGGTTATGCTGCTTTTGATAAAAACATCTTATTTTTTCATGTGCACATTAATATTCACAGCTATCTCAGCAAATCTATGTAAATGAATCAATCTGTCTTAGGTTGGAGAAGTGGGGAAGGACCTTTAACCTGTAGAGTGATAGAGTCCTAAGTCCGGGCTTTATCAATATGATCAGTGTCAGCAAATAATATTCAGGAGAAGAGTAATCATTGTGGTGCTCCTGATATCGCCTGTATTCAGCTCCTGCCGGACTGCTGTCTGTCACTTTCAGAAATCCCTGATTGGTAAGTATAATGTTATTTATGGCTCTTGCTTGTTTTTCTATTAAATCGTATGATATAAAGCTGTATGACAAAGCTTTTGCTCCGATGACACGTCGTGCTGCTTCTCTAATGTATGTCAACACAAGATCTACAGGGAACAAACATGATAGAGTTTTGTACATTTAGGCCTAATGTACACGGGACGCGGAGGCAACCTCTTCTGAACGATGTTTTTGACAGCCTGAAACCGGCATTTAAAAACGCCAGTTTAGCCGCGTTTTTCTGCATTCCTGTCTAGGAGCATTTATTTAACCACTTGCTTACTGGGCACTTAAACCCCCCTCAGTCCCAGACCAATTTTCAGCTTTCAGCGCTGATGCACTTTGAATGACAATTGCGCGGGCATACAACACTGTACCCAAATGAAATTTTTATCATTTTTTTCTCACAAATAGAGCTTTCTTTTGGTGGTATTTAGTTACAGCTCGGAGTTTTATTTTTTGCTAAACAAACAAAAAAAGATGCAAAAAAAAAAAAATCATGTTTAATAGTTTGTTATAAAATTTTGCAAACGGGTCATTTTTCTCCTTCATTGAAGTGTGCTGATTAGGCGGCACTGATAGGCTGCACTGGTGGGCACTGATGGGCTGCATTGGTGGGCACTGATAGGCTGCATTGGTGGGCACTGATAGGCTGCACTGGTGGGCACTGATAGGCATAGTTAAGGCGGCACTAATAGGCACAGATAAGGCGGCACCGATGGGCACAGATAAGGCGGCACTGATGGGCAAAGATGGGCACAGATGGGTGGCATGGATGGGTGGCACGGATGGGTGGCACGGATGGGCACTGATAGGTACCACTGATAGTTGGGACTGATGGGCACTGATAGGTGGCACTGATAGGTGGCTCTGATAGGTGGCACTGCTGGGCACTGATGGGCGGCACTGCTGGGCACTGGTAGATGACACTGATGGGCACAGATAAGTGGCACTGGGGTGCAGCACCTTTGAGGCAGATTGTGGGCACTGCTGGGTGGCACTGTGGGCACTGCTGGGTGGCACTGTGGACACTGCTGGGTGGCACTGACGGGGGGCACTTACTTTTTAAACATTTGGCACCGCAGGTGGGCACTGGCAGGGGGCAGGTGGGCACTAGCAAGGCTGGCCGTGATCGGGACTGATGTCCCGATCACGGCCGCCGGTGATCGGCTTCTTTTTTTTCTCCTCGCGCTGTCAGCGCGAGGAGGAATAATAGCCGATTACCGGCTTCGTTATATCACATGATCAGCTGTCATTGGCTGACAGCTGATCACGTGATAAGGGGTCGGGATCGACCCCTTGCACGGATCGGTGATCAGGCGAGTCTCATGGACTCGCCGATCACAGAGCGCGCCGTGCGCGCCCCTCAGGGGGCGCGCAGGCCGCTCGTGCACAGGACAAAGTCAATAGACGTAGTCCCGGCAAAGGAGATCCGCGCTGTAGCCGTCATTTGGCTATAGCGTGGATCTCAAGTGGTTAAGAAAACATCATAAGACGCTCCCAAAGCACAAAAAACAGTATTATTTACCAATTTCTATGAGACCAGAGCGAGTAGCAGCAGCCGAGAGAGCAGTGTACTTGTATCTACCTCAATGTCTGTGCTTTTACTATGGATGATGTTTGATCAGGTTGGCGGTCAAGCTGGGGTCAGGTAGGGTCATCTGGTTCAAATCTAACAACATATGGGTCAAATTTCAAATCTACTTCGGCTAACAGCAATGCTAGTGGTGTATTGGATTGGATCATGGGCTCATTAGGGGTATATAAATGGTCTATGAAGCATTGCAAGCAATTACAAGTTTTAAAAATATTTTTTTAGTGTTTTTTCATAATTTTGCTATCATTTTATACGTTTTTTAATGTAAAAAAAATGTTTCTAAGCTAAAACGCGGATAAACACCGGTGCTTGGCGTCTGAACTAATTTTTTTGCCTTCAGAGAAAAGTCTCTAAACGCAACTGTCTAAAAACGACATTAACCAGTTGCCGCCTGCCATATAGCAAAATGACGACGGCAAAGTGGTTTCGATATCCTGACCGGATGTCATATGACGTCGCCAGGATATCAAGCTGCTGCGCGCCCCCGAGGACGTGCATCACGGCG
This sequence comes from Lithobates pipiens, assembly GCF_037356315.1. Taxonomy (NCBI): domain Eukaryota; kingdom Metazoa; phylum Chordata; class Amphibia; order Anura; family Ranidae; genus Lithobates; species Lithobates pipiens. The sequence goes on along the minus strand of NW_027507718.1, from coordinate 464,635,052 downwards.
ATCGTTGTTGCGGCGTGTCAGTCTGATACACCGCAACACCGATATAGGTAAAGAGTCTCTGTCACGTGATCAGCCTTGTCCAATCACAGCTGATCACAGTGTAAACAGGAAGAGCCATTGATCGGCTTTGCCTCACTTGCATCTGTCAGACACGAGTAGAGGAGAGCCAATCAGCTGCTCCTCTGACGGGGGGGGTCTTTACTGATTGATTATCAGCTCAGACACCCCGCCCCCCCCCCGAGGAAGCACACACTGGACCACCAGGGATGTCACCAACAGATATGCCACCCTAGACCACCAGGGATGCCAATCAGTGCCCACAATGGATGCCAATCAGTGCCCACAATGGGCATCACTGATTGGCAGGCATTATTGTTTGGCACTGATTGGCATCCATCAGTACCATCTATTAGTTTACATCAGTGCCACCTATCAGTGCCCATCCGTGCCAACTATCAGTGCTCATTCGTGTCACCTATCAGTGGCCATCTGTGCGGCCTATCAGTGCCCATCTGTGCTGCCTATCAATGTCCATCCATGCCGCCTTTCAGTGCCCATCAGTGCCACCTATGTGTACCCATCACTGCGGCATATCAGTGCCCATCAATTGCGCCTATCGGTGCCATGTCATTGGTGACACCTCATCGGTGCCGCCTTGTCAGTGCAGCCCCATCAGTGAAGGAGAAAACTTACTTATTTACAAAGTTTTGTAAAAAACAAAACAACATTTTTTTTCAACGTTTTCGGGCCTTTTTTTTATTTGTTGAGCAGCAAATAAAAATCCCAGAAGTGATCAAATACCACCAAAATAAAGCTCTATTTGTGGGAACAAAATTATAAAAATTTAGTTTGAGTACAGTGTAGCTTGACCGCGCGATTGGCATTCAAAGTGCAACAGCGCTGAAAGCTCAAAATTGGTCTGGGCAGGAGGGTTTATAATTGCCCGGTATTGAAGTGGTTAAACGAACCTGTGTACATGTACACATAATATAACATTGGATGAGTTCAGGGGCAGCTGAAAAAAGCATCCAACTGCCTCTGAACGTCCGTTTACCATCAGCAGTGTACATGAAGCCTTGGTGCAGAAGAATTTTTTATTTTTTTTTCTCTGAAATTTAAGGGGAAAACTTAGCATTAATAATATTGCATGTGCAAATGTTTTTAGGACTTCAAGCAGTTTTGCTTTCTACCTTGCAATATGTTTCTTAGGCCTGATTCACACAAGCGTAAGCAAACACCTATGTGAGGGCCGTGTTTACCTGCATGGAGATGCACAGGTGTTCCGTGTATCCCTGTGCAGGCAGCCCCATTCATGTCTATTGGGATGCAGTGGCTGCACAAACATTGGGGGTTATTTACTAAAGGCAAATCCACTTTGCACTGCAAGTGCACTTGGAAGTTCAGTCGCTTTAGATCTGAGGGGAAGTTCTGAAATGCGGGGAAGCTCTGCTGATTTTATCATCCAATCATATACAAGCAAAAAGGCTGTTGTTTATTTTCCTTGCATGTCCCCCTCGGATCTACAGCGATTTTACTTCCAAGTGCACTTGTAGTGCAAAGTGGATTTTCCTTTAGTAAATAACCCCCACTGTTTCCAATTTAACATTTGTGTGGGTGCATTCCGGGCATGCTGTAGTACGCCAGTGTAAGTGAGGCTCCATTCAGATATAAACTTAGATCATCGGGCATTCACTGCATATTTCACATCTACCTATAGGCTTTCAGTAATTGCTAACAATTAAATGCCACATTGTGGATTGTTTTTATTGCACATAGTTATGTGTTGACAGTGCATGAAAATGCGTGTAAAATGACATCAATGAGTTCCTTGATGTTTGTCAATGCATCAAAAAATAGACTTTTTTTAGAACTTTTTTTCTGCAATGCGCCTTATGAACCAATTCAGTTGAAAGAAATCATACCTCCCAACTGTCCCTGATTTGGAGCAATGTCCCTCTGTCCCTCATTCCTCCTCATTTGTCCCTCATTTTGGTCTGATCTATATAGTTGTATATAAAATGCACTTTTTATCTATCAAAAAGTGTTTCCGAGTGCTAAACCTTTCATATGATTTCTAAATTGCTGCATTTGTAAATTCCAAAAGCCAATATAAAGGAATAGTAGTGGTAAAAAAGGGACTTGGGTTTAACCAATCTTGTTTTTTTGTATAATTCTCCTTTAAGAGGGCGTGGCAAGGGGTGTGTCCTATGCCTGCAAAATATTGCTAATAGGTGTCCCTCATTTCCATTTCAAAAAGTTGGGAGGTATGAATAAATGGCTACCTTGTGTATATACATTAAAATACATAGGTTGGTTAGGACCCTTAGTCCTCGTTCACACTGGTGCAATTTGTCATGCAATTTAACCGTTCGAAATCGCATGACAAGTCGCACTCCATTGCCAGTAATGGAAACATTCTTATGACTCGGCTCGCACCGATTATGAAAAAGGCTACTGCACTACTTTTTGCTGATTTCTTGCATAGACTTCTGTTAAAGAGAAGTTCCAGTAATTTTTGTGTTTATTAACCGCTTCCCGACTGCCTAACGCAGATATACTGCGGCAGAAGGGCACATACAGGCAGAATCACGTACCTGTACGTTGCCCTATAAGAGGTGGGTTATGGGCGCGAGTGCCGCCTGCCGAGAGCTTTGTGAGCGTGATCACGAGTCCCACGGACTCAATGTCCGCTGGGATACCTGCGATCGTCTCACGAAGAGGAAGAATGGGGAAATGCTAATGTAAACAAACGTCTCCCCGTTCTACCTAGTGACAGTGACACTGATCACAGCTCCCTGTGATCGGGAGCACTTATCAGGGTCGTGTCACACACAGCCCCTCCCCCCACAGTTAGAATCACTCCCTAGGAGACACTTAACCGCTACAGCGCCAACTAGTGGTTAACTCCTTCACTGCCAGTCACATTTACACAGTAATCAATGCATTTTTAATTGCACTGACCACTGCATAAATGTGAATGGTCCCAAAATCACACCAAAAGTGATCGACCTGTCCACCATAATGTCGCAGTCACGATAAAAATCATTGATCGCCGCCATTACTAATAAAAAATAATTATTAATAAAAATGCCATAAAACTATCCCCTATTTTGTAAATGTATAACTTTTGCACAAACCAATCAATAAACGCTTATTGCGATTTTTTTTTTTTTTTTTTTTTACCAAAAATATGTAGAAGAATACATATCGACCTAAACGGAGGAAAATAATTTTTTTTATATATTTTTTGGGGATATTTATTATAGCAAATGTAAAAAATATTGCGTTTTTTTTTCAAAATTGTGGCTATTTTTTTGTTTATAGTGCAAAAAATAAAAACCGCAGAGGTGATCAAATACCACCAAAAGAAAGCTCTATTTGTGGGGAAAAAAGGACATTAATTTTGTTTGGGAGCCATGCCGCACGACTGCGCAATTGTCAGTTAAAGTGACGCAGTGCTGAATCGCAAAAAACACTCTGGTCTTTGGCCAGCCAAATGGTCCGGGGCTTAAGTGGTTAAAAGTCAGCAGCTACAAAAAGTGTAGCTGCTGACTTTTACTAAACAGCCACTCACCTGTCCCATGATCCAGCAGTGCACTCACCCCTGCCATGTCTTTGCTCGGCGGCACCAGCATCTTTACTATGGGCACCCAGCTGTGACAGCTTGTGGCTTCACAGCCGGGTACCCACTGAGCATGCACGAGCGGCGCTGCTCGTGCATGCTCAGTGGGTACCCGGCTGTGAAGCCACAAGCTGTCACAGCTGGGTGCCCATAGTAAAGATGCTGGTGCCGCCGAGCAAAGACATGTTCTGGGACCTGTCATATGTCCCAGAAGACTTTCGGGAGTGGGGGAAAACTTCTGCTTTAATTAGCCTAGGGCGACCATAACGGAAGTGGCAACAGTTACCTGTCAAAATCACACTGTATTTGCGCTGCGATCTGTCAAATGCAATTTGTTTGGAAAAAATTACTTTAATGAATAAAAAAACAAAACAAAGGTAGCCCAATTTTTGCAAGATTTGTGATCTTTTTATTCTAAGCAAAAAATTTGTGATTCTCATTTTGACCAGAATCATGAGGCTCTACAATGTAAAATTAACAAGGGACACCAACATAGTTGTATCTTTGATCTTAAAAACTACGGGATAATGGTGTTGTGGTAACTTGCACCAAAAATAAAAAAAATAACAAGCATAATAATACTATTCTTGATATCACTAGAAAAAAAAAAAAAGCCTTTGAATTTTTTTTTGCAATAACTCCATCAGTATCACCAGGAAAGCAGCTTCATTATTATCCCATTAAATAAGAAGAGAATGTGCGTTGCATTTCAAGATTTCATAATTTTCCGGATCACGAATGTTAATTCTCCATTACGAGCGCTAGTTTACAAGACCGACCACTTCTGACTCGTCCTTGCTTCCGAGCATGCGTGCTTGTACTTTGGACTTTTGTCTGACGGACTTGTGTACACACGCTCGGAAAATCCGACAACAAACATTTGTCCATGGAAAATTTTAAAGCCCGCCATCCAACATTTGTCCACGGAAAATACAACAACAATTATCCAATGGAGTGTACGAATGGTCGAATTTTATGCCAACTGCCTGGCATCACACAATTCCGTCGGAAAATCTGATCATGTGTACAAGGCTTTATGTCTAAACCGCTGGCAACAAAAGGGAGTAATCGCATCTTCACTCAGTGGAAGAAAACCTACTAGGTCCCCCTCTGCCACCCAGGGCCCTCAAACTGAGGAACTCTGGGAAAAAGGAGAGTAATCCCCCTCAGAGGTTCGGGATGAGTCTGATGATTCCACTTCTGAGGAATCTAGTGGAAAAGGGTCCTCTTCAGCTTCTCAGGATGAGAAGGTGTTGGTGCAAATTCTTGCTGAATTGGTCCGCTCCACATTTAAGTTGCCCGTTTCTGAGTCAGTTAAAGAACCCTCCTCTTGTTTGGGTTCGCTGAAGCCTCCACAAACTGCACATGCCTTTCCTGTTCATGGGTTACTGAAAAAGCTTATTTATTCTGAGTGGGATCTCCCAGATAAACATTTTTTTCCTCCTAAAAAGTTTTCAACATTTTATCCTATGGAGGGAAAATTTACTAAGATGTGGGGTATACCGGCGATTGACACGGCCATTTCCTCCGTAAATAAAAGCCTGACTTGTCCTGTTGACAACACTCAGATGCTTAGGGATCCAACTGATAAAAAGTTGGAATACCTATTAAAAAACATTTTCTCCTTGGCAGGTTCAGTAGTTCAACCTGCAGTGGCAGCAATTGGAGTCTGTTAATATTTAAGAGACCATGTTAAACAGGTGCTCAAAGTTTTACCTGAACAGCAAGCACGGGGGTTGGCCAACCTACCAGCGGCTTTGTGTTTTACTGTTGATGCTATCAGAGATTCTATCCTCCAGACCTCTCGCCTTACACTTGGGTTGGTACATATGCGTAGAATCTTATGGTTGAAAAATTGGTCAGCCAAATCACCATGTAAGACACTCCTAGCTGGATTTCCTTTTTCGTGGTGCAAGACTGTTTGTTTGGGGAGGATTTGGACAATTATATCCAAAGGATCTCTAGTGGGAAAAGCACCCTTTTGCCAGTTAAGAAAAGGAGTAAATGTCCCTCCTGTAAATGGGCTCTTTCTCCAGTGTCAGGGGTATCAGCCTCCAGGCAGTCACGGCGGCCTCCTCTGTCAGGCTTAAAGGTTAAAACTCAGAGTCAACCCCAGGGACAAAAGAAGTCCTGGAGGAGCAAGTCTACAAGACAAAACGCTAAAGCTTCCTTATGAAGGGGCGCCCCCGCTTGCTCGAGTTGGGGGAAGACTACTAAAGCTCTCAAGGCTCTGGCAGGAGGAATTTCAGGACAGATGGGTGGTCTTCACAGTAACTTTAAGTTACAAACTAGAATTCCGAGAATTCTCCGCTCCTTGTTTCCTCAGATCAAATGTACCCAGACAAAAAGAAGCCTCTCTTTATAGCGTTGGAGCAACTATTGTCGCAAAAGGTTATCGTGGTAGTTCCCACGCAAGAGCAGGGATTGGGGTTTTATTCAAACCTTTTCATGGTACCAAAGCCAAACGGAGATGTCAGACCCATTTTAGATCTCAAAGATCTAAACCGATTTCTAAAAGTACGGTCCTTTTGCATGGAACTGAGTCCTTTCTGAACAGTGTCTGGGAGGCTGTGGTTGCTGCTGCACAAATTTGATTGTCAGCAGATCAAGAAACTGATTTTTTAATTTATTATTTTAGGACAATCCATTGAGCCCTATGGAGCGGCGGATGTCAGTGGGCACATGTCCGCTGACTTCCGCCGATATCCAATCCTCTCTGCCAAATCCAGATGGATGATGGTCCTATTTACCTTCCATCTGGTGGATCAGATGAAAACAGATAGGTAGTCTGTGTTCATCTGATCTACCCATAGAGAACAGGACTCTAGCAGGTCCGTCAGGTCCAGCATAGTGAGTGAAGACAGCCCTGTCATCTGCCTGCTCAGTGGGGATCAATGGAGCGATCCCCGCTAAGCAAAGCGGATTCCGTCAAAACGGATCCACCCGTTGTGAAAGGGGCCTTGGTTGCATAATAATTATGCACACTAATAGTTGCCCAATAATTGTGTGGACATTCTCCTAATGCCGCGTACACACGAGCAGAATGACTGTCAGAAAAAGTCAGACGGAAGCTTTTCATCGTATATTCCGTTCGTATGTATACCCCATTGAAAATTCTGAGGGACCTAGAAATGGAACATGTTCTATATATTTCCGACAGAACCAATTCCTGTCAGGAAAACCGCTAGTCTGTAAAAAGGACGCATGTTCTGAAGCTCGAGACGGAAGCTATTGGCTACTGGCTATTGAACTTCCCTTTTATAGCCCCATCGTAAGTGTTGTACGTCACGGCATTCTTGACAGTCGGACTTTGGTGTGGTCATGTGTACGCAAGACCGTATCAGCGAAATTCCGATGGGAAAACCGGTGGTGTTCACGGGGTATAGGAAAGCCCAAACCTCACATTTACTTCCTTAAATATTCAGGTTTGAAGTTTATTAACATTTCAGATTGACCAAGAGTACTGTAATTGTTCAGGAATTAAATGAATCATCAAAAATACAACTTTCCAAATAATTGTGCATACAGGGTATATAATTATTATAACTATTGCTAAGTTTCATGTAAATCAATATCTACTAAATATCTACATGTATTGCACTTGCTTATCAACTTTACATAATAGAAAGTGGTAGCTGTGTCCTGGTTAACCCCTTCCCATCGTCTATTTTTAATTGGGCCTTTACACTCGGGGGGACAGGATGGACATTCTGATCACTTGACCACTGTGATTGGCTGTCACGGTGGTCACATGATCGGGAGATGGTCCTTCTGGCTACTGATCATGACTAGAGACTGAGATATGTCTATGACAGCCCTATAAGAGGCCCCAGCCATATTCATATTTGCAGTGTGTGGGCTTTAACCACTTGCTTACTGGGCACTTAAACCCCCCTCCTGCCCAGACCAAATCTCAGCTTTCAGCGCTGACACACTTTGAATCACAATTGCGCGGTCATACAACACTGCACCCAAATTACATTTTTATCATTTTTTTTTCCGCAAATAGAGCTTTCTTTTGGTGGTATTCAATCACAGCTGGGGTTTTTAGTTTTTTGCTAAACAAACAAAAAAAGATGGACAACTTTGAAAAAAAAAATCATGTTTAATAGTTTGTTATAAAATTTTGCAAACAGGTCATTTTTCTGCTTCATTGATATGCGCTAATGAGGCAGCACTGGTGGGCACTGATAGGCTGCAATGATGGGTACTAATAGGCACAGTTAAGGCAGCACTGATAGGCACAAATAAGGTGGCATTGATGGGCACAGATAAGGCGGCACTGATGGCCACTGATAAGATGGCACTGGTGGGCCCTGATGGGTGGCACAGATGGGTGACACTGATAGGTACCACTGATAGATGGCACTGATGGGCACTGATAGGTGGTACTGGCGGGCACTGTTAGGTGACACTGATGGGCACTGATAAGTGGCACTGATGTGCAGCACTGTTCAGTCACTGATTGTGGTCACTGACAGGTGGCACTGTGGGCACTGACAGGTAGCGCTGGTTGGCACTGGTAGGCAGCACTGTTGCTTACTGCTAGGTGGCACTTGTAGGGGGCAAAGGTGGGCACTTAGGAGCTGGCTGCACATTGCAGAGATCGGGACTGATGTCGCTCTCACTGCTATAACGCGGATCTCTAGTGGTTAAAGCTTTTATTTAGACAATATCTGTCTAGCTCAGAATTCAGCTTTATTCGTTGCTCTATTGAAAGCAAAATAAAACATTTTAGCTGGAGATGAGCTTTAAAGCAGACTGGTATAAACTTTGAACCCCTTCCCTCTTTTTTGTTCCTTTCAGTTTGATTCATTTTGTGTATAGCATTGTAGTATGTTTCTTCCTGTGTAATAAAAAAAAAGAATAACATTACGCTGTTTTCTTAAGCAGACTTACAATGATTGCTGCCAAAAACTGTGATGCCCCACCAGCAACATCCATTAAAAACCTGTTGCCAGATCTGCCTAATGGACCGCTCTCGGGATACAGAAGAAAGGCCTCCTTCAACTGGAAGGATATGGTGATGTTTCTGGATGATGAAGACATTATTGCTTTTAAAGTAAGTTATTAAAGAGAGTTCCCTGGTGATCCTAAGTATTGTCAATTACATTCAATTACATTTGCAGAGAAAAGTGAAAGGTAGTTAACTTCAGCACTCACATTAAAGGAGAGCTCCGGGCTGTAATACTAAGTAGAATTAAGTTTGAAAAAGCCCAAAGACATATTTGATAAAATTTATGAATTAACTTACTTAAATTTCTATGCATTCTTTATCATTTCAACATTCACATTATTCAACGCAAACCTTCTGACACATGTCTTTTATTTGTCGCAATTAAAGCTGAAGCTTAATCAATTTATATTTTACCTTCCCCGTTTTATCCCTCCCCCTTTATTAACAGGCTATTGACATTATTAACCATTTGCGGACCAACCGCCTGCTGTTTACTGCGGATGGGCAGCCCAACACAGGCAAAGCAATGTACCTGCCTGCTTCCGAGTTTAGGGCACACACATGGGTGGACCCCCCTGCCAGCACCCGCTGTGATTGTACAAAGCGGGAACCTGTCAACAAGTCCCAGCTTATAGGGATAAAAAACGTAGAGATCTGTTTGTAAAAGCAGCACACATTATACACATTACACATACTTAGGCACACATTTAACCCCTTGATCACCCTAGATGTCAACCCCTTCCTAACCAGTGTCATTAGTACAGTGACAGTGTATAATATTATTACTGATCACTATGTTAATGTCACTGGTGATGTCAGTTGCAGTTAGTCAATTCCCCCCAGGATCAGTGTCAGATTCCCCTTTGCACTATCGCAGTCCCATTATAAGACGCTGATCACCACCATTAGTAGTATAAAAAAAATGGGGAAAAAATATAATATATATATATATATATATATATATATATATATATATATATATATATATATATATATATATATATATAAATAATACAGTATACAGTGCCTTGAAAATGTATTCATGCCCTTTGAAATTTTCCACATTTTGTCATGTTACAAAAACCTAAAGGGATCTTATGTGATGACCAACACAAAGTGGCACATAATTGTGAAGTGGAATGTAAATGATAAATGGTTTTCAACATTTTTTACAAATAAATATCTGAAAAGTGTGGCATGCATTTGTATTCAACTCCCTTTACTATTTAACTAAAATCTTGTGGAACCAATTGCCTTCAGAGGTCACATAATTAGTAAATAGAGTCCTCCTGTGTGTAATTTAATCTCGGTATTAATACAGCTGTTCTGTGAAGCCCTCAGAGGTTTGTTAGAGAACCTTGGTGAACAAACAGCATCATGAAAGCCAAGGAACACACAGGTCAGGGATAAAGTTGTGGAGAAGTTTAAAGCAGGGTTAGGGTATAAAAAAATATCCCAAGCTTTGAACATCTCATGGAGCACTGTTCAATCCATTATCCAAAAATGGAAAGAGTATGGCACAACTGCAAACCTACCAAGATATGTCTGTCCACCTAAACTGACAGGCCGGGCAAGGAGAGCATTAATCAGAGAAGCAGCCAAGAGGCCCATGGTAACTCTGGAGGAGCTGCAGAGATCCACAGCTCAGGTGGGAGAACAACTATTAGTTGTGCACTCCACAAATCTGGCCTTTATGGAAGAGTGGCAAGATGAAAGCCATTTTTAAAAGATATCCATAAGAAGTCCCATTTGCAGTTTGCGAGGAGCCATGTGGGGGGCACAGCAAACATGTGGAAGAAGGTGCTCTGGTCAGATGAGACCAAAATTGAACTTTTTGGCCTAAAATCAAAACGCTATGCGTGGCAGAAAACTAACACTGCACATCACCCTGAACACACCATCCCCACCACAAAACATGTTGATGACAGCATCATGTTGTGGGGATGCTTTTCTTCAGTAGGAAAAGGGACACTGGTCAGAGTCGATGGGAAGATGGAGGGAGCCAGATACAGGGCAATCTTAGAAGAAAACCTGTTAGAGTCTCCAAAAGACTTGAGACTTGAGTGGAGATTCACCTTCCAGCAGGACAACGACCCTAAACATACAGCCAGAGCTATAATAGAATGGATTCGATCAAAGCATATCCATGTGTTAAGACTTGAAAATTGCTGTTCACAGATGCTCTCCATCCAGTTTGACAGAGCTTGAGCTAATTTTCAAAGAAGAATGTGCAAAAATGTCACTCTCTAGATGTGCAAAACTGATAGAGACATCCCCAAAAAGACTTGCAGTTGTAATTGCAGTAAAAGGCGGTTCTACAAAGTATTGACTCCGGGGGGCTGAATACAAATGCACACCACAGTTTTCACATATTTATTTGTAAACAATTTTGAAAACCATTTATCATTTTCCTTCCACTTCACAATTTTATGCCACTTTGTGTTGGTCTATCACATAAAATCCCAATAAAATAAATTTAGGTTTTTGGTTGTAACATGACAAAATGTGGAAAATGTCAAGGGGTATAAATACTGTTTCAAGGCACTGTATAGTCCATAGTTTGTAGATGCTATAACTTTCACGCAAACCAATCAATATACACTTATTGGGATTTGTAGCAGAATACATTTTGACCAAAAATTATGAAGAAATTAGAATTTTTGTTTTTCATTTTGATAAGTTTTATAGCAGAAAGTAAAAAACATTTTTTCCCCAAATCTTCTGTCTTTTTTCATTTATGACGCAAAAAAAAAAAAAACAAGTGGTGCTCGAATACCACCAAAAGAAAGCTATATTTGTGTGAAAAAAATTATATACATTTTGTTTGGGTAAAGCGTTGCATGACTGCGCAATTACCAGTTAAAGTAATGCAGTGCTAAATGGCAAAAAATGACCTGGTCGTGAAGGGAGTCAAATCTTCTGGATCTAAAGTGATTAGGCTACAGCTGTAGCATCTTGTAGTGTACACCTTCCTTTCACTTATGGTGGTTGAACAGAGAAGTATGGGAGGAAATGGAATGTAAGTATATGTATCTGTGGAGGACTGCACTAAAGTGAACATCCTTGCTTTACACGGCATTTGCAAATCATATATTTAGTTTGAATTAAATCCTGCACTTCTGTATATGTTATACCAGGGGTTGACAAATTTGCTTGGAATCTGGGAGCCAGCTAAAAAAGTTAGGAGCCAGGTCCGTGACGGCGATCTGGACCTGTCCCTGGCCTGACATGGAGACGAGTGAGGGGAAGATAGCCCCCAGCCCCCCACCTGTCTCCAAGTCATTGCCCATAGCTCTTAGAGGGACATTTTTAAATTGCATTTTAGTGTAAATATGAGATGTGAGTCTCTCTGACCCCAGATCTCATATATAAAAGAGGACCTGTCATGCTTTTTTTCTATTACAAGGGATTTTTACATTCCTTGTAATAGGAATAAAAGTGACACACATTTTTTTTTTTTTTAAAAGAACAGTGAAAAAAAATAAAATAAAAGTTAAAATAAGAAAAAAAAATTGTTTTAAATGTGCCCTGTCTTGCCAAGCTTGCGTGCAGAAGCGAACGCATATATGAAAGCGGTGTTCAAACCACACATGTGAGGTATCGCTGCGATCGGTAGAGTAAGAGCAATAATTCTAGCCCCAGACCTCCTCTGTAACTCAAAACGTGCAACCTGAAGAATTTTTTAAACGTCGCCTATGGAGATTTTAAAGGGTAAAAGTTTGTCGCCATTCCATGAGCGGGCGCAATTTTGAAGCGTGACATGTTGGGTATCGATTTACTCGGCGTAACATTATCTTTCACAATATAAAAAAAAAAAATTGGGCTAACTTTACTGTTGTCTTTTTTTTTTTATTAAATAAAAATTTTTTCCCCAAAAAAAGTGCGCTTGTAAGTCCGCTGTGCAAATATGGTGTGACAGACAGTATTGCAACGACCACCATTTTACTCTCTAGGGTGTTAGAATAAATAATAAAAAAAAAATTATATATATAAATATAATATAATATATATATATATATTTTTTTTGTTTTGTTTAGGGGTTCTAAGTAAAGGGATGGAGAAAGACTGGCCCATTAGCATTGTTGGTTGTAATTCCAACGGCCACCACAAGAGGGCGCCAGATTCCAGAAGGAACCATAGGATCACAGAAGGCCTCAAAGCCGGGGGCTCAATTACCGGCCGCCTGCGGCGCGGCCCGACGCGATCGCGCGGGGGGGGGGGGGGATCCATGGAGACGGGATACCCCCAGCTATGCTGCCCCAGGCGCAAGGTCGCTGATTCTAGTCGCCAATGCGACCTGGCGACCGGGTTTTGTCGAGCACTGTGTTATACAATGAACGTTGCATTCTGTTTCCAGAAAAAAATCTTCTCCACCCTGGAGAATGATCCACTTTTCCATCGCCAACCTGGAGAGGAGCTTGGTCTGGAGAAGTACAGAGAGCTGACATTTCTGCGGTGCAGGAAGATCTTCGAGTATGATTTCCTGACCTTCGAGGAGACCATGGAGAAACCTCAGAAACTTCTGGTGCTTATAAACTGCCTGGGCATGTACGACTGGTCCCTTGCTGCTAAACATTTCCTGAATACTCAGGTACTTTTATACTATGACCCCACCAAAGCCTGTCTCCCCATTAATGTTGTTCTTGCACAAGTGTCAGTGATTTGCTTTGTTTGTATCTCAGGTGTTTGCGGGTGCTGTTGGAAGTGGCGGCTCTGAGAGGCACCAGACCTTCCTAAATCAAATAAGGCGTATGGAGGTAGGTTCATCTGTGATGTCATACAAGTCTGCTCCTACATTATGTAAACATTTAAATAACATTTAACACCTTCAAAGCATACAGCCGTGTTCCCAAGTCATTGCTGCTCTGTGTGCCACAATCATGACTTTACAATCTGAATATTGCCTCTTCCATTATTTGAAAGCTAAAGACTTGTTCATACCATTGCATTGCAGTAATAACTCGTCCATTACTTTGGATTCAGAGAAGATCTCTTTGGTCATGTCACATTTTCATTTATGGGACTATATGTGTTTGTTTAACCACTTGCCGAATGGGCCATAGCTCAAAAACGGCTACAGCGCAGTTGGATAACTCTGGGAGGGCATACTATAACGTCCTCCCAGAATTGCACCCCCTGTGGCCCACACTGGGGAATGTACGTGACCGCCTAGACCCGACGTGTCACGGATTGGAGTAAAGGACCAATGATAGCAGCCCTTTACCACTTTACCACTTCAATCACGGAGTGATCACTTGTATGCAAACCGGAGCATGTTTGGTTCGGCTCCTCATGCTGATCGCTACAGCATGTGAGAGGAGGGAGCCAATGCAGCAGCGCTGTGGGCTGGATCTGAAGTGCTCACAGTGCTGATCTGTGCCCATCCCTCTCTCACCCATCCACAGTTATGCTCAGCCATGCTCCATCCCTGACTCATCCATCCACATTCATGCTCAGCCAAGGGGGTGAATACTTTTGCAAGGCACTGTATATGGATCCTCCAGTTCCCAAAGTCTGTAGTTTGGGGGAAACATGAATTTAAATCCGACTCCAAGGGTCCCCCAGGCACACACCTCCCAAAGAGTAGCACTCCCTTAAAAGCAGGGGCCTATAGTCAATATGCAAGAGTCTAGCCTTCAGTCCCCTTCAAAAGCCTCTGTCCTGGTTGGGGCTATCACACATATACTGTATAATGTCTTTATAAAAAAAAAACAGGTTTCATAAATAATCAAAAATATTGTTCTTTTGTGCATCTTTCAAATGTGAAAAAAACGACTGTTATAAATATGAAAAAGGACTGTAAACTCTATTGGCTGTTATGCCATTGCACATAATACCTGAATATTTTACCAACATTACATATTAAGAGAAATTTTTTTTTCTTTCAGCAGCTTAGTATATGCCCCCTACCGATTCTTATGTGGTAGTTCAGTGTTAATTTTGATGTCATATTTCTTAGTTCTAGTCATAGTCTTTTGACTAAAATGCCATTTATTTGATAAATGCCAATTATTTTATATATCTGAATTATTTTAGTTTTATTCATATTTTAGACGATTAAAATAGTGTTAATTTAGCTGCCGAAAATATTTTTGTTGAAAAAATTAACACTGGAAAACAACAAGTTAAGCAAGTAATCATAGGTAAACCTGCATCAAATTAGTAAACTAAAACTGTAATTTGTTAAATCAACATCTCTCAGAAATGCTATTTCTTGTCTTGTGATAAGCAGTGATATACACAATTGTGATTGAACAAATAGGAATAGGTAAATTTGCATCACGTTGGACAACTTGAACTATAAGTTGTTGAATCCACATCTCTCGGAAAAGGTTTTCCATCAGTCACACATTCCATTCCGGTGCACATCAGTTTTTTCAATTTATAAAAGTGTGTGTAGAGACACAATGGTTTAGTGGTTATTCCTTTAGCCATGGGATCCTTGGTTCGAATCTCAGCCAGGAAACTATCTGCATAAAGTTTGGGTACGCTGGTTTCCTCTCACACTCCAAAGAAGTCCTGGAAGGTTAAAGTAGATGTACAGCCAGCGCTTATTTGGCATTATTTCTCCTGTGGCTCACAGGAGTGCAGTTTGTTCTGCACTCCTGTGACCTGTTTTCAGCAGTTAGCGGGCTGAAGTCCGCTGTCTGCTGATATCACAGAGCCGGACCAGTCTCGGGAAAGATCGCGACCATATGAGTGATTCGCTGAGAGCCTGAGCCGGCTGCTCCCGCCCCCTCCTCAGTTCAGCGCTCCAGTGAACATGGGGGGAAGGGGGGCAGACAGAGAACCAGTGACTGACAGTCACCAGCTCTTTGCTCATGGAGCTGTGAGAACTGAGCGATCGGCTCAGTGTTAAAGCCTTTGGGGGACAGATGCAGCATCAGAGCAATGCTGCATCCAGCTAGGTAAGTACGATTCTACAAAAAAAAAATTTCCGTACTTCTCTTTTAATTGACTCTCGTCTATGTTGGCCCTGGCATGTGTGCGAGTCCAAAAATCCCAACTGCAGCCTAATATAACAGACCCTGGTAATACTCTGTTGAGTGGCTAATGCAGCTCTAGTATGCATTTCGGGCACAGAGACACAGGAAGATGTAAGGTTCCAAGGTTAGAATCAAACCAAATTTCACAATATGGTCATGCTAGTATGATTGAGAAGACAAGTTTTGGCCAGTGTCTGGGGAAACAGTGTAAGGGGTGGAAGGCCCTACCAACACTGAAAAGTGGACAGTTTGTTATAGCTTTTTTCTTGTTCCTTTTGTCTGAATACAACTGAACTAGACTGTGGATAAATGCTAAAAAATGATTGCGGAACAGGGTTAGTGCATTGCAGATTGTGGGACCATATCACTCTTTATAGTCCCTCACCACTAAAACCTTCTTCTCTACAAACAGGTTTAACAGATCAAATATGAACAATACATGTATCTCAAAAGCAGTGCCAAGACAAGGTCATCTAGCGCCCAGGGCAAAGATGCCAAATTGCCCCTCATGCATGATGTGCAAGCTTAGGGTATCCTATGCCTAGCAGTCAATTGCTTGTCAAAATCACTGTGCAATGAGTTTTACCATTGAACACATGCTTGTGTTGATGACACTCTCCTCCTCTCGCAGCTTTCTCCTTCATCACTGAGCTCTCCTGGGGACTTCTGCGCTCCGTGGTGCAGGCTGTGCTCTCTCTCGCACTCATCCTTTCTGCTGGTGAAGCTCCTGAGTGTTTGTGAACACAGCCATCTTGTTTATACGAGAGCACTGCACTGACAGGAGGGAGGAGAAGGAGCGAAAATACAACCCGCACCACCTCTCGGCTCTCTCCTATTCTCCTTGCTGCTCCCAGTGCTGGGCAGACAGGAGTAGTGATGCTGTTGTCATTACTCCTATCAGCCTTGTAACAAAAGGAGAGCGCCCCTATTTCTACAGTAAATCATTGCACCCAGGGTATCCGCCCCTCCCTGCCACCTGTTATCCTGGCCCTACTCACAAAAACATTTACATTTTCATTTATTAATTTTCCTGCTTAAGCTATGGATTTAAATTGTTGTTTATGATATAAACTTTTTTGATTTTACACTAATAATCAATTGCTTTACTTTAGATTTTTGGATGCTTTGCACTTACAGAGTTGAGCCATGGCAGCAATACAAAGGCGATCCGCACAACTGCAAACTTTGATGCTTCAACAAAGGTACGCAGCAGGAGATTCTCAACAAACTGCTGGCTTTGGCGTTAAAAGGAAATATAATGGTTTTGGCTCAGTTTTTTAGTAATTGTCTTGTGCAGTCATCTCTTCATTCACTGCCACTTCCCAACTGCTTCTTTCATGTCTTGCATTGCTCCTCTTTGGGTGCCTCTCCATTGGGTGGATGTGTACATGAGATACATCGTCCACAGCACCCAGCTCTATTATCGCATTACTGCATGTCTGGAATTCTGGAAGGGCGCATGAGAGAATTCTAAATTGCTAGGAGCATAAGGGGAAAATGTTTTTTTTTTTTTTTTTTTTTTTTTTTTTTTATATCATGGGTTGTAGGGCAAGAAAGAAAATTATGTATGCTGCTAATACCCAGAGCACTATAGATTTTTTTAAAATAGAAAGTAGTAATTGTCTTCTTTCAGACACAGCTGTCTGATGAGTCCCAGCAAGGAGTCATTCATTTGTGTGTGTGTATAGGTGGAGTTACTGAGCTCTGTAAAAAAAAAAATATTTCAAAGCAGATCGGGAGATTACTTTACCTTGCCACTTCTCCAGCATTGCCCCATCAATCCTTCCACCATAATATCTAGTGTTGGCTGGTGTCTGAGCCTTGAAGGACTCCCTCCCTAATGTGAAGGTAGAGGTTGCATGTGGCAGGGGGTTGCTGGAAAGGTGAGTTTCAGTAGGATAGGTTGAGAGCTTACACAGATATTGTTGCTTTTCCCTGACAAGGTCTATTTAATAATGCAGTGCAAAAATTTAAGTTGTAAACAGTACAGTAATCAAAACAACCAGATTTTAGTTGGCTATAGTCAAATTCTATAAGAATTGCTTTGATTTGCTTCTCTCTTTACATTTCTACTGTACTTTGTATGACATCAATAAAGAGTAACTGTAGGATCACAGCAAAATACATCTCTCATTCCGGTGATACAAACCATTTTTTTTATAGAAAAAACTGTGTCGCAGCTGTCAGTGCACCCTTGTCAGTGTCATTTGCAGCCTTGTCCATCATTTGCAGCCTTGTCAGTGTCATATGCAGCTTTGTCCATCATTTGCAGCCTTGTCAGTGTCATATGCAGCTTTGTCATGAAGCCTTGTCCATCATTTGCATCCTTGTCAGTGTCATTTGCAGCCTTGTCAGTTTCATGTTCAGCTTTGCCGTTTAAAAATGGCGCCGCTCTCAACCGCTCTTGGCAGCTTTTGCCTGCTCTCAGCGTCTTTCGGCCGCTCTCGGCAGCTTTCGTCCACTCTCACCCATTCTCTGCGGCTTTTGGCCGCCGAGAACAGCGGGGAACGGCTGAAGGTGGCCGAAACCTGCCGAGAAGTGCCGAAGGCAGCGGAAAGCCGACGAGAACGGCCGATGGTGGCCGAAAGCTGCCGAGATCGGCCGAAGGCCACCCACAGCCTCACAATCGGCGGGGGATGGGCGTATAACACACACCCCTGATTTTAAGGGGAAAAAAGTGCATGTTATATGCCAATAAATACGGTATGTTTAGCTGCATCCTCTCCAAAAAATGACACCACAAAGTGTTGTCCCAAATCGTGTGCGTAATAAGAACAGGGAAAATGGTGCTGCTAAAGAGTGATATGATATCCCCTCTGACCCATGGAGGGTAACGATAAAACGTAGGATTTAATCAAATCTAAATTCCAAACACATGTGAAGTGCAATACACTAAGCGGTGTATAAAAAGGCTTCTAGTAGGTGAAAGAGCCTTTCTCATTGAAAAACATAAACCAAAAAAAGATCATCAGACAATGAGTGAATCCTTAATTGCAATATGGGGTGTCCAAAATAGTTGATTGATAAAAGATCTGTGAATAACTTAAAATCCTACAGACAACACACTTTCTGTCGTAGGGTGACTACACTCCCTCTTCTGTATCTAAAGAGGAGCAGCATTGTCACCCTAGCACAGAACAACTCCCTTTTCATCATTATTCATCCTATATGGGTGAAGTGTCCTGTAGTTTACCGATGAGCACAGGAAAGTCTGTTAATATTGTTTGACATGTAGCCACCACATCTAAGGACTGGTAAATCGCATTACATTTTTTTCAGGCGTTTAGATACACACTGTTTGTAGCCCCATTAATCTTAGAGGGCGAGTTTGACAGGCGGTGCCATCTGTCAAACTCTTCAGCCTGAATTAAAACTGCAATGGCCGTAAAGCATTCCGACTGTGGTGATGTACAGTCCTTTGTAATGTGGGTAGACAGGAGGCGGTGAAACCGCAGCTCATGATTGCCCATGTAAAGGAGCCCTTAATGTAATACCAAAAGCTCAATTTTTTAAAAATAATGTATTGCTAACAAGCAGTAAAACATGCTCCAGTAATTTTAAATCCCCCCCTAGTGTGTGCTCTATGTTCTCCACTGCTCTCTCCTGGCTGCTTTTTAGAACCCCCAAGGAGACAGGAGATGGCAGGAGCGTGCTCACTGCAGGACACAGGAGGGGGGAAGAGGAGCGGCTAGCCACCCCAGGTAATGGCAGTGAATTGAGTCTGCACACAAGGGTTACACCATGGAAACTAAAATAAAGAATCACCAAACATCCAAGCAGCAGTGCCAGTGCTGAGGGGACAACCTGGATCAGACGGAAGAAAGATGTTTGTATCCGGGTTCATTTACTAAAACGGGAGAGTGCAAAATCTGGTGCAGTTGTGTATAGAAACCAATCAGCTTCTAACTTCAGCTTGTTCAATAAATTTTTTAACAAAATCTATTTTTTGACAAAAAATAAATAAAAACTGGAAGCTGATTGGCTACCATGCAGAGCTGCACCAGATTTTGCACTCCCCAGTTTTAGAAAATCAACCCCATCAGGAGACACGACATAATGTATTACACCAAAATGATGGGGAAAAAAAAATTTGTCACTTTAAATTGGTGGGTTTCTTATGCCTTGAATAGCAATTTTGAGAACTGAATACAAAAATTGTGGTGTTTGTTTTTTTTTTTTAAACAATAATGTTATGCTGTTATGTCATGTATTTTACCTCTATTTTCTTTTCCAGGAATTTATAATAAACTCCCCAGATTTTGAAGCAGCTAAATTCTGGGTAGGTAATATGGGGAAGACTGCCACCCATGCTGTGGTGTATGCTCAGCTGTACACATCAGATGGACAGTGCCATGGATTACACTCCTTTGTTGTGCAGGTAAGGGAACTTCCCTTTTCACATTTTCAATTTTATAGATAACATCTTTTTTATTGCTAAATGAAGCAGATACAAAAAAAGTTCTTATTTTTACTTTTTTTTTGTAATTCCTTTATTTTATTTTCAAAATGATGCATTTAACAGTCAAAACAAATGACGGAGAATATAATAAAATCAGACAAAAGGAACTAAAGGGGTCATATGTTGTAAATAACATATCAATTATCAAGCCCCCTGGCAATACACAGTGTGGTAGGCATTGAAAAATGGAACTGTATGGAGATATTGGCAGTGTGCTTCCAGACAACTACATTAGTGACCCATGACATATATTATTGTAACCAGAGCTATACAGTAAGATAAATACTCACAGCTACTCGGGAGGCAAAGCTTCCCGAGGACCAGCTGGGCCCAGTTATGGGACACAATGATATGAATGATGCAAACCAGGATATTCACAGTATCTGACTAAAACAGCCCATGACTGGGTTGGGAATAAGGGAAAGGTCAGGTCAGGTCTCTTTAGACAAGATAAGAGCGGAATCAAGGAGAGCGGGAAAGGGGGAGGTATAGTGGGAGGAAATAATAGAGGAAATAGTAAAGGTAGCAAGGTAGAGGAGCACTACCCTCTGACTAGGGAGCAAATTGAGCCCGAAGGGTCAACCAGGCTGTGCAACCTCCTGGAGGTATGCATCCATGTATTTAAAGTGTTGCCATGGTCTCCAGGTTTCTCAAAAGGTCTCCTCCCTAACGTGCAGGGTGGCAGTGAGATCCTCCATGTCACTTAGTTTATTCACTTTAGAAAACCACAGGGATTTCGCTGGCAGATTCTCCGAACTCCAACAGAGGGGGATGCATGTCTTGGCAGCATTTAGTAGCTGGGCGGTAAGGGAGGTTTTGTATTTCTTAATGGGTCGCCTCGAAAAGGTGAAGCAAGCAAGCCCCGGGGTTCCCCTCCAGGGAAACGTTGGTAAGGTGCTTGATCGTGCATGTCACCTCCAGCCGGAAGGGTCTAAGTTTGGTGCAGTCCCAAAAGATGTGTAGCATCATTCCCTCTGCTGTGCCACATCGCCAACATAGACTGGGGACTTGCGGGAAGAAGCGGTGCAGAGTAGTGGGCACTCTATACTGTCGGGTCATAATCTTGTAACAAGTCTCTTGGACTCTGGTATCTATGGAGGACTTCTGGGCAAAATGGAGAATCTTCTCCCTGTGAGAGTTAATGAATTGGACTCAGAGATCCATTTATCACTTAGAGAGAAACGAGGGGACGTACCCTTCCACTGGCCGAGTCAAGGAGGAGTAGATTAGAGAGAGACAGTGACGGACCGGCTCCCCGTGATGGCAGATGTGTTTCAGTTTTGTGAACTGACGTGAGATATCCGGGGTCCACGAGCACCTGAGGAGGAAGTTACGCAGCTGCAGGCTGCTCCAGAAGTCCTGTGGGGGGCCTGTAGCGCTATAAACAAAAAAATAGCGACAATTTTGAAAAAACACATTTTTTTTTACTTTTTGCTATAATAAATATCCCCAAAAAATATATAAAAATATAAAAAAAAATTTCCTCAGTAGGCTGATATGTATTCTTCTACATATTTTTGGTAAAAAAAATTGCAATAAGCGTGTATTGATTGGTTTGCGCAAAAGTTATAGCGTCTACAAAATAGGGGATAGTTTTATGACAATTTTATTTCTAATTGTTTTTTCACTAGTAATGGCGGCGATCAGCGATTTTTATTGTAAATGCGACATTATAGCAGACACATCGGACACTTTTGGCGCGATTTTGTGACCATTCACGTTTATACAGCGATCAGTGCAATTAAAAATGCATTGATTACTGTGTAAATGTGAGTGGCAGTGAAGGGGTTAACCACTAAGTGGCGCTGTTTGGGTTAAGTGTGTCCTAGGGAGTGATTCTAACTGTGGGGGGGGAGGCTGTGTGTGACACAACACTGATCACTGCTCCCAATTACAAGGAGCTGTGATCAGTGTCAATAGGCAGAACAGGGAGATGCTTGTTTACATTAGCATCTCCCCGTTCATCCTCACCGTGAGACGATCACGGTCACGGAGCTCCCGGCGGGTGCGCACCCGCAAGTTGCCTCTTAAAGGGCAACGTACAGGTACGTTAATCTGCCTGTACATGCCCTTCTGCCGCAGTATATTTGTGTGAGGTGGTCGGGAAGCAGTTAAGAGCGCTAAGTGGCATTTCTGTCTGCTGCTTCATTCCTCTGCTATCAGCATGAGTCACTTCTGACAAGTTTTTCTGACACAAAGAGAAAAAAGGTGACAAGGGAGAGGAACCTCCAGCTGATTGACAGCCTCAGCTCTGTTCCTGTGTCCTGTGTGAAAGGGGGGGGGGGGAGGGTGTCCCTTCCCTCCAATTAGCTGTCAGAGCTCTCCTCACTGAGCTCTGAAGAGTGTAATTTCAGCTCTTCGCCCCCTTTTTCTGACAGTTCAGCCAATCTTTATAAATTCTGGACTTTGAATGGATGTACAGAGACAATAAGACTGCAGATAAACAGGTACAACTTATGTAGGAGGATTTTTCTTTATTTTATCTCTGTGTATCACTTCACTGGTTATGCAGCAGCAGTCCCCAACCTTTTTTGCACCAGGGATCGTTTTAGTAACAGACAACTTTACTGTAAAGGGGACTGCACTGTAAAGGGGTACTGAAAGATTACAGTGCCCCTTCACAGTGCAGTCCCCTTTATATCAAAGTGCCCCTTTTTATCACAGCCCTCCTCCCATCACAGTATCCCTTGCAGTCATGCCCCTCCCCTTTTTCTCTCCAATCACAGTGCTCCCTTATACTCTCTGCCTTCCCTGCCTTTTGCAGACCCAAGAATAGAAATAGATGATGTCACCCTATTAGCACGGCAGGGAGCAGGAGGTGCTGCAATTTATCATATTAACAATAGGGTGATTACCTGCTTGTTAATATGAAAAGACTCTCACTCTCCATGCAGATCGCCAGGAGAGCTGGGAGAGGAGACACAGGCATGTGCGCACATCAGGAGGTGAGCGGTGAACGCAACCTGTGATAGCCCTGTCTGGACCGTTGTTGGCGCTCACCTCCCACTGCGCGGCCTGGTCAACAACTGGCCACGGACCTGTACCAGTGCTAAAGGATCAGACAAGAAGCTATCCAGAGCTTCAAGTGAGTAGGAAGAGCCACTGCCAGTTACAACAGTAACCCCGGGGTTCAGATCCTGGCACAAGAGTCTCTAGAGTTTACTCCAAGTGGTGTTCAAAGCAAAAAACAGCAAGTGAGCTTCAGTTTGGTGGATGGAAACACCTTAAAA
The DNA here is from genome assembly GCF_037356315.1 of Lithobates pipiens. Taxonomy (NCBI): domain Eukaryota; kingdom Metazoa; phylum Chordata; class Amphibia; order Anura; family Ranidae; genus Lithobates; species Lithobates pipiens. The sequence continues at coordinate 464,611,798 of NW_027507718.1, read as the reverse complement.
TGGCCTAGAAAGGCTATGGTAACTCATATAACCCTCCTAACTTTGTGGTGAGCAGAAAAACATCTCCGAATGTACAACACATTCAGCCTTTGAGGTGGACGGGCTACAAGAGCTGAGGGCAATGTTGGGTTCCACTCCTGTCATCCTTTGGGATGGGAGATTTGCAGCATGAATGTGCAGCGGACAAACTTGCTGTAATTGTGCGATGTCATCATGGACCAAAATCTCAAGGAATGATTCATAGATGTTGTGGAATCCATGCCACGGAGAACTCAGGCTGTTTTAAGAGCAAAGAGAGGACCTAACCAGTATCAGTACTGTATAGTGCTCCTAATATTTTGCTTAGTAAGTATATGTAGAACTCATAATTTGTGGCCTGGTCCTGTGATACTTTAGCAAAAGCCTTTCCTGAGAGACCCATGGGGTCTGCTGTTGCCAACCCCCTTCTGAAGATGCTAGTTGCCTGGCTAGTACAAAAAAAAAAAAAGATTCCTCTATCCTTCTATATAGTGTGGATGGACAGATCACCCTGTTGGGCTATTGAATTCTGACAGCCACTGGTGGCAGCTGTCAGAACACCCTGACATCTGCTCTTTCAGTTTTCCAGTTGAAGGGTATTGGACAAAAGGGGGCAGATTGTACCACCCTCTAAGAAAATTTCTGCTGGTTAATTAGGAACCATCCCAAATTCAATCAGTGTATGGCCAGCTTTATGCCTCATTCACACAGCTATAATAAAGTTACCAGTGTTAGTACAAGTGTGTTCTAAGCAAAACCTTCCTGCGTAATGACCAGTAAAATGCTTGTGTGTACGTAAGTTTAAACACATAAAGACCGATACATAACTTGTTTTTTTATGATCATCCCCCCCCCCCCCCTCCCCTGTTTAAATTTAATTTACACACTTACAAATGCATATGCATGTGTATATACACGTGTAAGCACATGTTCTTTCTGCAATCTGTGTTAGTCTCGGTTCACATATATGCAGTGCAACACGTCACATGTGATTTGCACATGAATCACAGCACATTACTGTGCAAATAACATGCGATGTCTGAGCGATGAAATTTGAACCATTCATTTGTCATTTTTTCCCCTCACAGGAATGGGGTTGTTGATTCTAGGATAGAATGGATAGATTCTAGAATGGGATAGGTTGATTCTGTCAATCATACTGCGTTTTGCAGCCTTAAAGTGGATGTAAACCCAATTCATGAAATCTGACCTGGGCACATATATCTGTAGTATTTAGTTATCTCTCTCCAAAGCCCTGAGTCCTGTGTCTTTCTGCTGCTCTGTTCTTCTGGTATCAGCATGATAACTTCTGACAAGTTCTGACAATTTTTCTGACACAGGAGATAAAAGCAGCTGGAAATTTGTGTCAGGGAGGCTGCTATAGATTAGCAGGGAGCTGGTCTATTTACATCACAGCTCGGCAGGTAACTTTGTTCTTCTGCCTATGTATAGGGGGTTGTGTGTGCCTTTCCTCCAATCAGCTCTCACACAGTGTATGACAAGACACCACTCCCACAGCTGAAAGAGGAAATAAAAATTCTACCACGATGTTCACATTCTAATGCCCTGTACACACGGTCGGACATTCCAACTACAAAATCTGTCTGATCTTTTCCAACAGATTTTGGCCCAAACTTGTCTTGCATACACGCGGTCGCACAAAGTTATCGAAAAATCCGATCGTTCAGAACGTGGTGGCATAGAACACGTACGACGGGACTATAAAGAGGGCAGTAGCCAATAGCTTTTGTTTCGTAATTTATTCTGAGCATGCGTGGCACTTTGTCCGTCGGAATTGTCTACACACGATCGGATTTTGTTGTCAGAAAATTTTAGATCCTGCTCTCAAACTTTGTGTGTCAGAAATTCAGACGGAAAAATTCCGATGGAGCCCACACACAATCGTATTTTCCGACAACAAGATCCGATCGCATATTTCCTGTCAAAGTCCGACCGTGTGTACAGGGCATAAAGAATATAGAAAGGGAAAGACAGAAGATATGCATGTAAAACTTATGTAGGGAGATTTGTTTCATCCCTGTGTATCATCTAAAGCTGTGCACTTCACTGGGTATATGTGAGGGTTTATAACCACTTTATAGATCTGAGAACACTTCATTTTTATGCACCTCTGTGAATAGCTTCATTGAAAACAATGCAGCTGTATTCAGACCTGTAATTAAAAAAACACTTGTATATGTGTTTTTTTATGACTGTGTGAATGAAACTTTAGAGTCACTGATGTTTTAAACACAATTACACCTGGCTTATGTTATGTTTGCAGTATAGATATAAGTTGTATTTAGTAGAGTCCTTCTTTAAATGGGATTTTTTTTTTTATAATGCAGCCTAAGCTTTATATTTCAGTCCTAAATTTTTAATTATGAAAGCAATTAAAGCAAATGGCTTGTAAAATGTTTATTTGCTTAATTAAGCCGCACAGTTTGTGTCCCCGGTGTTGTTTGGCTGACAGCAGTCACGGCAATTAACCTTCCTCTAAATCCCAGCCACAGGTATGCTGCCGCCATGCTGCTTCTCACACTTGTATAGCCTATAATAGGATTCAAGCTGCAGTGAATGTTTTACCCTATTCTATTTAATGGATGTATTTTCTTGACATAATGTAAAGTGCATGTTGTACTACATTGTGGCAAAAAAAAAAAACAACTTTGTAATATAGAGGTATTTAAAGAGAACCTATCACCACTTTAAATTGTGGGTAAAAGTACAGAAATATCAAGTGCATTAAATGCTTATTTTCAGTATTTTTTTTTCTATAAACAGATTTGTATTTACTTGCAACATTTTCTCCGAGCTTACTGGCAAATTTGGGAGTGTCGAATTACTGTCTGTGCTGGCCCATCTCCTCCACCCATTGCTTCACCTACCTACATGACCTCTTTTAATGTAGCTGCTGAGTATAGTATTGATCATCACTTGAGGGACAGCTCTGAGTAGTCTGCTGGGCCTGCTGACATCTTTTCAAGATGGGGCACTCATCAGCAGTCTGATGGGAGGCTTTTAAAGGTAAATAGCATGCATAAAATACATTAAATGGATAGGATCTAGGATAGACAGCTAGGATCACTGGTTCAAACCCCAGCAATGAAACTACCCACCTGGAGTTTGCATGTTCTCCCATTGCCTGCGCAGGTTTCCTCCAGGTACTCTGGTTTCCTCCCACACTCCAAAGATATGTTGTTAGGTTAATTGGCTCCTGTTTAAATTGGCCCTATTGTGTGAATGTGAGTTAAGGACCATAGATTGTAAGCTCCTTGAGGACAAGCACTGATGTACAGTATCTCACAAAGGTCAGTACACCCCTCACATTTTTGTCAAAATTTTATTATATCTTTTCATCTGACAACACTGAAGAAATGACACTTTGCTACAATGTAAAGTAGTGAGTGTACAGCTTGTATAACAGTGTAAATTTGCTGTCCCCTCAAAATAACTCAACACACAGCCATTAATGTCTAAACTGCTGGTAAAAAAGTGAGTACACCTCTAAGTGAAAATGTCCAAATTGGGTCCAATTAGCCATTTTCCCTCCCCGGTGTCATGTGACTCGTTAGTGTTACAAGGTCTCAGGTGTGAATGGGGAACAGGTGTGTTAAATTTGGTGTTATCGCTCCCACTCTCTCATACTGGTCACTGGAAGTTCAATATGGCACCTCATAGCAAAGCACTCTCTGAGGATCTGAAAAAAAAGAATTGTTGCTCTACATAAAGATGGCCTGGGGGGCGTGGCTTGGCGCGCAGCGTGGATGGACGCTGAATAGAGGAGCTCCGAGGACACTGGGGATTCGGCCCGAAAACGGACCGCTAACTGGAGCGAGAATGCCAAACCACTTGAAGAAAGGGACACACATGCGTCCCCTCCGCTCATCGGGAACCCCGAAAAGCAAGCCATCGCCAGCAAACCTCAGCAAATACCGTTACAACGACGGGAGCTGCAGTCCCAAGATGGCGCCGGCGCACAGACATGCGGAGGGAGAAGGCAGAGATGACAGGGAGGATGATGACATTTCCATCCCAGCATCGGAGGACTCCTTCAGAGGTACTGACACCAATGACCCCCCGCTGACATATGCAATAATGACTGAAATAGCCGCAGACATTAAAAATTCCTTTTCAGCAGCTATCACAGACATCAAATCTGAACTGCTTAGACTATCCGAACAAATGGCGGTTACTGACAGGGCGGGCAAGAGGAGAGATAGAGCATTAGTGAGACTAGATGACATCACCACAACTCACTCCCAACAAATGGTTGAAGTAAATAGACAGATCGAAGACCTCGATAACAGAGGAAGGAGACATAATATCAGAGTGAGAGGTGTACCCGAATCTGTTACTCCTGAACAAATCAAACCGGCCCTGTCAGCCATTTTCAACAGACTCATAGAACGGCCAGACGACTCACCCATAGAGTTCGACAGAGCTCATAGGGCTCTGAGACCCAAGGCACCTGACAACAATCCACCAAGGGATATAATCTGCTGCTTGCCTAATTTCCCTCTGAAAGAAGAAATACTTCTGAAGGCCAGAGAAAATGAGCAAATAACCTTCAATGGAGTTATTGTACAGCTCTTCCAGGACCTTTCCCCCATAACTTTGAGGAACAGAAGAGCTTTGAGACCATTGCTAGAAGTTCTCAAGGAAAAAGGGATAGCATACAGATGGAAGTTTCCGTTTGCACTGCAGGCCTCCTATAATGGCAAACAGCACATGCTTAGAATCCCTGAGGATCTGATCCCTTTCTGTGAACACCTACAGATAGCTCCTGTCGCTCTCCCCGATTGGTACGCAGAATATAAATTGCCCCCTCCGGTCAACAATTGCCCTTCTGCAGCAGGCCCTTCACCTGCGCAATCTCCCTACAACCTCGGTAGGAAAAGAAGCAACGTGAATAGAACCAATCATGGTTCCCCATACGCCAGCAATCCCAGGCTGTGATACACCAGTGACTTTGCGACTGTTTCTAGAAGCCCGACTGTCATTCACCGAGTTCAGTCTGACCTCACCCTTTCTATTGTTACCAAGGTTCCCACCAAAATGAAGATCACTCACTGTGGAACATAAGGTCTCTTTTCCCTGTTGTGTTTTACAAGTTTCTGGCTCACTTTTAAAACCCCTGGTCGTTTACGTTCCTACCCTGTTTAAAGATGAACTGTCCATCTTGCTTCGTTCGTTGGTACCTAACAATCCGTCCGGATTTCAGCCTCATCTTCGCACGACCTGGCCCCAGTCGGGCGGAAATAGGAAATATATCCACACGTTCGTGAAACCGCCCACACTCTACGAAGGTAAATTGCGTTCTGCCTCTTCAGCACTATGTCATCGTTCGTGACAACGAAGAGAACGTTTCACATCTCAAGCACAAAGACCTCACTAGCCTCGAACCTCAAAGGCTAACGACGAACGACTAACATTCTAATACTCTCTCTACAAGCCCAGTTCACATAATATTATTACTCTGAGGGCTACACTACCAGAAATTTCAAGTTTTTCTAAAGGTTTTATTGTTTACTATTTTTGAAACTGTTTCCAGGATCAGTTTAACTGTTTACTCACTTATTTTATGCATTACCTTTTGTGCCTTGGTGTTCACGTCCTTCCAGCGGCCCAGCATTTAGCAATCACGCTGTTGGATGGACCTGAACATAAACCTGGTGGATTAACTCCACCTTATCTACACAGTGAATATATGTATTACCTTGACTAAAACTACACTGGTCTTCGAAAGAAGGTCCAAGAGATCTAGCAACTCCTTTCAAATATTCATCACCCGAATCCCCACGGGTCATCCACTCCATACCCTGGTAGTTTTGTTAGTGAAACTACCCCATTACGTCCACCTGTTCGCCTCCCACTCACCCCACAAGAGTCGCCATAGGTGTTTGGCGGGCCACACCTTTCATTGACACCACGTCAGCTGTTGACGTGGATCGACATCCTGACTCCTGTGAGACACTCTCTACCTACTATACTACAACCCTCTATTAATCTCTATCGTCTATCTCAACTACACCCCACGCAACCCATACCCTAACCCTCTCCTCCAATCTTCTCCCCCTCCCCCCCCTTTTTTTTCCCGGTTTACCCCCTGCTCCCCCCTCCATTATGGCTTACTCTTTTTTGGGCAAATCCCCAACTTTAATATCACATAACATTAATGGGCTAAATATCCCCGAGAAAAGAACTAAATTTCTTAAAGAAATCAAGAAAACGAAACCATCTATAGTTTTTGTACAAGAGACACACTTTAAGGGTCAAAATATACCCAAGCTTACAGATAATCTTTACCCCAAGTCTTTTCATGCCACAAATCCACATGCGAAGACTAAAGGTGTTTCCATTCTACTACACAAAAACGCACCATTTGAACTGACCAACCAACTAATTGACCCAGAGGGTCGCTATATCTTCCTGAAAGGCACTTGGGAAGGCTCTCCAGTTACATTGGCGAATGTTTATTTTCCGAATAAGGCTCATATCACCTTTTGCAATGTCATTGTAAAAGAATTGAAGTGGTTCGCAGAGGGTTGCACTATTTTGGGAGGGGATTTCAACATACCTTTATCTCCGCTTCAAGACACCTCCACGGGACATACTCACATTGCCTACAAAATTCTTAAAAGAATCAAGGTCCTACTGAGCTCTATTTCCCTGGTGGACTCATGGAGATCCGTGCACCCAACAGGGAAAGACTATACCTTCTATTCGGCCCCACACAAAAAATATTCCAGGATTGATTTAATTTTCGTCTCCCAGAGAGACCTCGTTAACTTGGAAAGGGCGGAAATTGGTATTATTACTATTTCAGACCATGCCCCAATTGCCATCACTCTTAAACTAACCCCGAACAAACAAAAATTCTATAACTGGAAACTGAATGCCGCATTACTGACAGATCAGATCATAAGTGATGATATCCATGACTCTATTAACACATATTTTCTCAACAACATAGATTCCGACACCAACCCACTTACCAATTGGGAAGCTCACAAAAGCGTCATTAGGGGGGAACTTATAAAATGGGGAGCAAAAAGGAAAAAGGAACGATCAGCTGCCATAACGGAACTAGCCAATAGAATCACCAAATTAGAAGCTCAACATAAGCAATCCCTTACGGCTTCAGCAGCGGAAGAACTAGCCCAATGTAGGCAATCTTTATTACAACTGCTGCAAATTCAAACTCAGAAAGCTCTTTTTTTCCGCAAAAACATTTTTTATGAACAAAGTGATAAGAGCGGAAAACTACTCGCTAGAGCCCTAAGGGATGCAAAGATGTCTAACCATATACATGCAATATGAAACGACAAGGGCTTTTTAGAACATACACCTGAAAAAATAGCTGACCTTTTTCAAGAATTCTATTCTAAATTATACAAGATTCCCCCACAACACAGACCTTCCCACATATCACACACACGAGAGGAGATGATAAGACAGTTTCTTTTAGACAGCGGACTCCCCTCTTTACCCTCCTCTGACGCAAGCCAACTAAATGACCCAATTAACATCACTGAAATACAAAACGCAATACATGACCTGAAATCTGGTAAGAGCCCTGGGTCAGACGGGTTCACATCCCAATATTACAAAATATATTCACATTTACTCTCTAAACCCCTCCTGAAGGCTTTTAATCATTTGGCAAACCAGGAAAATAACTCCCATTCCTTTCTTATGGCGCATATTGCGGTCATTCCAAAACTGGATAAAGATCCTTCCCATTGTGCCAACTATAGACCAATATCACTCCTGAATGTTGACGTGAAACTATTAGCAAAAATCATAGCAAATAGGTTAAAACCATTACTTTCAAAAATCATTGGCCCAGAACAGGCAGGTTTTATGCCTGGCAGAGAGGCAAGAGACAATATTGTCAAAGCCCTGAACCTGATACATCATGGAAAGAGCTCTAAAATCGGAGGCCTCTTGGTGTCAACAGACGCCGAGAAGGCCTTCGATAGGGTCTCTTGGGACTACATGTTCTCTACCTGCGCCCATATAGGCCTAGGTGAAGGCATGTTGAAATGGATCAAAGCCCTATATCAGACCCCACAGGCTAAAATCAAAATCAATGATATCCTATCTCACCCGATCCAAATTAGTAATGGCACTCGCCAAGGTTGCCCATTATCCCCCATCCTATTTATTTTGACCCTGGAACCATTGATCAGAGCAATCAACCTCTCCCCAGCTATCAAAGGCCTTTCTGTCCATGGACGAGAATACAAACTTGCAGCATACGCAGATGACCTCTTATTTTTCATTACACAACCACACATTTCCCTCCCGAACCTTTTCCAGATTTTCGAGACATTCGGCTTTATTTCAAATTTTAAGATTAACTACACAAAATCAGAAGCACTTAATATCAATCTATCAACAACAGACTACGATAGCCTTAAAGGGAATTATAAATTTAGATGGGAGCAGAACACACTTAAATACCTGGGAATCAAACTTACCCGCACAATAGAATCTCTCTTTACGGCAAACTATGTTCCTTTATTAAACTCCATAGCCAAGGATCTCGCACGTTGGACTCCCAGATCATTCTCTTGGTTTGGTAGAGCCGCCATCCTAAAAATGACCATTCTCCCCAAACTATTATATGTCTTTAACGCATTGCCTATCATGATACCCAACTCCTTCTTCTCCAAATTGCAGTCGTTACAAAGAAAATTTCTTTGGGCCAATAAAAGACCCAGAATTAACTTCAGGACCCTTACCCTGCCTAAAAACGCAGGAGGACTAGGCTTACCAGATTTCAAAAAATACTGTTACGCTACTCACATCACCAGACTCATTGACTGGCATTGCCACAATGAAGTCAAGGACTGGATACGACTTGAATTACCCGACAACACTAGACAGACCTTTTTCTACCCTTGGACATTGCACTCCAAATCCACAAAACACATACCGAATCCCTTTGTTGCCAATACATTAACCATTTGGCATAAGATTGCCCAACAATACAACTTGGCCACCATACCAGGCCCGTTGACTCCCCTGACCAACAACCCGGACTTTCTTCCTGGACTATACCTCAAAATAGGCTCCACTCTAGGTAATGACAAGAAGCTTTTAGCCACACATTGTCTCCACAAAAACAAACTTAAGTCATTAAACGTCCTTAACTCTGAATATAGCGACCCTTCCATAAATCCTTGGTTTTACATTCAAATAAAAGATTTCTTACTCAACAGCCCATACAAATCCTCTTACACCCAACGCTTGACGCCACTTGAGGACATTTGTTACAAGGGCGCCAAAACTTCTAAGACCACTTCTACTGCATATAGCTGGTTGTCCCAACCAGCACACAACGAAAGAAACAATCACAAAGAGAAATGGGAAACAGCACTAAACACCTCCCTGCAAGACACACAATGGGAGAAAGCCTGCATCTTTGCACATAAATGCTCACTTAGCACCAAATATCAAGAAATCTCATACAAAATCCTCACGCAGTGGTACCATACTCCCCTAAAAACCAAGAAATGGTCACCTACGGCTTCAGATACATGCTGGCGCTGTGGAAATGCAATAGGCTCCTTTATACATATTTGGTGGGAGTGTATTGCAATTCGCACCTACTGGTCTGAAATCGCCAATTGGATTAAACAAATCACCAACACTACAATGTCTTTTGATGCAGCGGCATGTTTACTACACATTACTAAACACACGACCAGTAAATACAAAAAGTCTTTATGCAGACATTTACTCACGGCAGCTAAAAGCTTAATCCCACTATATTGGAAAACGACCAAAGTTCCGACCATTAAAGAGTGGATCGAAAGATCACATTACATATACAAGATGGAAGAAATCTTAGCAATGAAACGTGAAAGTAATAATACATTCCATGAAACCTGGCAACCTTGGTTACTTTTTACCCTCTCAACTGAATATCAACGCATTTTTACTTGATATGTTTTGTCTTTCTGTGATAAATGAATTCTCCTAGCACTACTTACCATGTAAACACCGCTTTCCCTGTAAGCTGTCTCCCCCCTCTCTAAGTCTGAATGTTATAATAATTCATACCTTACAACTCTCTATCCATTTGTCTTACCACCCAAACTCATCCTACCCACCACCTGGCCTCACAGATTATGTGTTTTCCAACAACACATACCCTTATCTTAACGTCCCCCTGCCCTTATCTTTCCTCTCCCTTCTTTCTCACCCCCCCATTGTTTTCTCTATTAATTTTATTCCTTTATCATCACTAATTCCAATTTTAATTTTTCTTTTCTTTTTCACCCCATTCCGCTCCCCCTTTTTTCTATACTCACTGTTTATATTACTGCTTTCTAAAGAACCCTAATTAACAACTTATACTGTACTGCCACAAACTGTACCAGTTATTTCTTTTTTCATATTCATGTTAAATAACACTGTTTCAATGTCTATAACTTTTGAATTCAATAAAAACTTTAATTGAGAAAAAAAAAAAAAAAAAAGATGGCCTAGGCTATAAGAAGATTTATTAGGCAGCTCCGGGGGGGTCTCTTCCGTCTTCAGCGGTCTCTTCCGACTCCTCCGCTCACTCCGGCCTCTTCTCCCACTCTCCAGCCTTCTCTCTCGGTCTCCGGTTCTTCTCCCGCTCTCTGGCCTCTTCTCCCGCTCTCCCATTCTTCTCCCAGGCTCCTCCGCTATCTTCTGCTCTTTTGCTAGCGGTGGCCTGGTCTTTTCCATCGTCTTCTTCCCTGTTCTCTTCCGATGTTGACACAATGCTCTCTCCCGCTGTAATGCTGTATACACGGTGCACAACGACTTATATAGGCATGGGGTGGGGTCACTGGGTGATGTCCCCCGGTGACCCCACCCCTTATGACAGCACAGTCCCAGCATGCCCCAGGACCCTGCCCCTTATGATGCCACCACCCGAGGCATGCTGGGACCTTGCAAACATAAGGGGCGGGGTCACCAGGTGACATCACCCGGTGACCCCAGCCCATGCCTATATAAGTCGTTGCGCACCATGTACACAGCATTACAGTGGGAGAGAGCTTTGTGTCAACATCGGAAGAAGAGACCAGGGAAGAAGACAATGGAAAAGACCAGGCCAACGCTAGCAAAAGAGCATAAGATAGCGGAGGAGCCTGGGAGAAGAATATCTATGTATGTAATTGAAGAGTATTTGAGAATGGGGGACAGCTCTAGTTGCCTATTATAGACACTGCTTCTTGCTTAGTAGTGCTGCACATTACATTTAAAATGACTTATAATAATTTGTTAATGCTGACATTTACTTTATTGAACTGTGTGAAGTGTACATTTTTAATAATCAGTCTAAGTTTACTAAAATTAAAAAAAAAAAAAAAAAAATCAGCACAAGGGGCAGTACTAACGTTTAATGCAAAGTGTCCCTTGTGTTGCTGACTACTGAAATCCGAAGTCCTCTGATTCCTACCGACTCCCACAATCATGATCTTCTACTACTGTGAGGGTATCCCATTCATAGAAGTTGTATTGCTGTACTATAGCAATCTCCATTCGCAGACCGATTTTCATTCATGGAAGCTATAGTACAGCATCTCTGAATGGAGGAGGGGGGCGGAAGAGGCGGCATAGTCAACACTATTGATGAGTGCCTGTGACGGGTCCCTCGGCTCATATTAACTCCCGCAGCATCAGAAGATTACAACTGCAGGAGCAGAGGGATCAGAGGACTTTGGATTTCAGCTAAAGCAGCAGCCAGCAACACAATGGACAGTGTGCATTGATTTTAAGTACAATCCCTGATTTAAAAAAAAAGATTTGACTAAACTTAGGCTTCAGGCCTACCTTACAGTATGCTTTTATTTATTTGTTGAAGTTGCAGCGACTAATGCCACGTACACACGACCGGACTTTCTGTCAGAATGAACCCTAATGCCACATACACACGATCGGAATTCTTGTTGGAAAAAGCTCTGATGGTTTTCCAGACGGAATTCTGATGGAATTCGGCTGAAGCTGTCTTGCCTACATACGGTCACATCAAATTCCGATCATTTATAATGCGGTGACGTACAACACATACGACGGGACTAGAAAAAGGAAGTTCAATAGCCAGTAGCCAATAGGTTCTGTCTTGTAGTTGAATATGAGCATGCGGGATTTTTGGCGTGTCGGAATTGCATACACACGATCGGAATTACTGATAGAAAGTTTTTCCGTCTGGAAAATTGAGAATATGCTATCAATTTTTGGCTGGCGGAAATTCGGACAGCTAAATTCCGATGGAGCCTACACACAGTTGCATTTTCCGATGAAAAGCTCTCATCTGTCTTTTTCTGGCCGGAATTCCGATCGTGTGTACGCGGCATGACGGACTTTTCAACTGACTTTTCGACGGAGTTCTGCTGAAACGGACTTGCCTACACACAATCACACCAAAGTCCCATCATGTAGCGCAATGACGTACGATGGGACTAGCAAAAGGAAGTTCAATAGCCAGTAGCCAAGAGCTGCCCTTGAGTTGTTGGTCTGTCGGACCAGCGTACAGACGAGGGGTTTTCTCGATAGGAACTGGTTCCGGCGGAAAGATTTGAAGCATGTTCTATTTCTAAAGTCCGTCAGATTTTTCGTCAGAAAAGGTCAGATGAAGCCCACACACGATCGAATTGTCAGACGGATTCGTTCCGTCTGAACTTTGCTGTCGAAAAGTCCAGTCGTGTGTACCTGGCATTAGAGAAAGGCTGTATGACAAAGTTACAAAATGGAAAATCTCACATTGCTTCCTGAAATAAATAATAAACATGGATCTAACCGATAGTGTTATGTCCTTCAAGAAGGATTAATGAATAAGTACGGAGAATTGGGGAGAATTGCACAGCTTTTTAGACTTATTTAGAAGGATAAGTGCAGTAGTCCTTCAGCACAATCTCACAGCCGTATTCCATTTATTTCACTCTACTAAATTGATTTCTGATGGCACTTCATCATTGCTCTCTGCTCTACTTAGCTTTGACCTTCTGTTTGGACCTGTTTAATAAAGCGGAACTGAACTTTCAGTTTAAATTACATAAGTGTATTCTAGGTGCATAAAACATTATATAAAGTCATATGCCGTGTACACACGATCGGATTTTCCAACAACAAATGTTGGATGTGAGCTTGTTGGCAGAAAGTCCGACCGCGTGTGTGCTCCATCGGACATTTGTTGTTGGACTTTCTGCCAACAAATATTGGCTAGCAGGTTCTCACATTTTCTGCCAACAAATGTTTGTTGTCAGAAAGTCCAATCGTGTGTACACAAGTCCGTCGCACAAACGTCCACGCATGCTTGGAATCAAGTACGAGTCGGAAGTGCTCGGTCTTGTAAAACTAGCATTCGTAATGGAGATATCATGTAGGTCTTGTACGTCACTACGTTCTTAATTGTTGGTCAACATTTGTGTCACCGTGTGTATGCAAGACAAGTTGGAGCCAATACCCTTCAAACAAAAATACACAGTTTTGTTGTCGGAAAGTCCGATCATGTGTACGGGGCATTACAGTCTGATTTCTTAAGAAAGCAGCCATAGCCTGTTTTGAAAAGCCTGGATTCTGCCAGAATGCTTCAAGGAAGGAACCTTTCTCTTTATTTGGCAGCAATGGCCTCTGTGCCAGAGGTTCAACCTGCCCCCTGCTAAGTTAAGCATAGTATTCACTATCAGTTTTTTTTTTTTTTCAACCTAGCAGGTTAAACGGAAAAAAAAAAACCTGACAGCTTAAGTTGAAGTTGCTTTACTAACATTGGATCGTTAGTACAGCGGCTCCAACTTAAGCTGTCCCCTGCTGAGCTATTGTGTTCTGACAGGGGGATGGTATGGTGTTGCAGGAGGCATTCCCTCCATCAACACTGACAGTGTTGAAGGAATCAAGTCATTTTTTTTTCCTTCCACCCATGGTCTATGGGGGCTGCTTAAGTCCTCATGCACACAGGAAATTTCATTTTTCTTTGCTCCAGGGTAGGAATTTAAGAAAGAGAAAAATCTATCTACGGTAACAATAGCATATAGCATCCAAGACCACCCACATCATCCCAGAAAATCAAGAAAAAAGAGAGAGAGAGAGGATTCCCCAGGGATTATATGGGTGGGGGTCTAGATATGTGCATCAAGTACAACAATAATATTGTAAATAGGAAATTTTATTAGAATAATATAAAAATAGACACATTAAAAACAATATGTTAAACAATTCATACAGATAAATCTTTAGATCATGATGCAAGAATAAGAGGCCACAATCGAACATGATACATGGAATACCCGACATGTTTCAGAACTTTGTTTATTTGTATAGTTCCTTCTTTAGGGTTTTTTTTTAAAAGGCGATATACATATACTGTATAATCTAATGTGGGAATACATAAATATCCATTAGTCGGCGTCGAGTATATAGGACAAATGCAACATACATTGCGAACATTCAAAGACAACAACTAGAAACACTTACAGTATGAACAAATTGCTGTGCAATCTTTGTATCACAGACAGGTCTTAAATAACCAAAATACGATAGGTGTCACTCCATCGGTCCAGTCTCCATTAGTTTAGATAAGAAACAAGTCACAGATTTCAGGTCACTCCAATACATAAAGCTGAGGACTAAAGGGAAAAAGAAAAAAAAATTGTATCAGTAACTATATCCCATAATGACTGGTAAACTAGTAAACCACTACACAAAAGTGGGGACCAACCAATCGTCATGGGTCATGGAATCCTCAAAGAACAGCAAATGGGAGGGACGGGAACCATAAAAAGATGTGATACATAGTATAGTATAAATCTACCGAAGATAAGTCAATAAAAAGTATAATATAGAGTAAGTGAAAATGCAGTAAAGTGCATCCAGGGTAGGAAAACGCAGCTTAAAAACCTGGCTAAAGCCGCATTTTGCATGCACGTTGATGTGTGTTCAGGTGCGTTTGAGCGTGTCTTTGTGTCTGAGCATTTAGTTGTAATGCATTCTATTGGCCAGAAAATACATGTATTGCTGCCATTAAAATGCATTAACGCCTAGCATCTAGCAATAACGCGCATTTATGCATATTTGTCATTTATACCACTATTTTTGATGCCCAGTTTGCATGACCCTTAAGCCCTTGTACACATGGTCGGACATTCTGACGGAAAATGTCCGATCGGACCGTGTTGTCGGATAATCCGACCGCGTGTGGGCTCCATCGGACTTTTTCCGTCCGAATGTCCGACCAACAAAGTTTGAGAGCTGGATATAAAATTTTCTGACAACATGATCCGATCTGACTTTGTCCGATCGTTTGTAGAGAATTCCAATCAGACAAAGTGCCACGCATGCTCAGATCAAAGTATGAGAGCAAAGCTATTGGCTACTAGGCTGAACGTGGTCCCGTCAGAACAAACTAATGTCATCACGTTCCAAACGATCGGATTTTCCGACAACTTTGTCCAACCGTGTGTATGCAACACCAGTTTCGGACAAAATCTGTCGGAAAAAATCCGACGGATTTTGTGGTTGGAATTTCCAACCGTGTGTACAAGGGATTAGACTTTGTGTACCTTTTTAAATCCATATATATGTATTTAGCTGATCTAAAATGAAACGTGCTATTGTGGTTTAGTCCTCATAAACTTTATAATGTGGTGACCTAAGTCTACCATTTTGGGTGCACCTTTATGCCCTGTACACACGATCGGACTTTCCGATTGAAAATGTGCGATAGGTTCGTGTTGTTGAAAAATCCGATTGTGTGTGGGTTCCATCTGACTTTTTCTGTCGGAATTTCTGACACACAAAGTTTGAGAGCAGGATCTAAAATTTTCCGACAACAAAATCCGATCATTTAAATTCCGATCACACAAAGTTCACACACACATGCTCAGAATAAATTATGAGATGAAAGCTATTGGCTACTGCCCTCTTTATAGTCCCGTCGTACGTGGTCTACGTCACCTCGTTCTGCACGATCGGATTTTCCGACAACTTTGTGCGACCGTGTGTATGCAAGATAAGTGTATGCAAAATCCATCCGAAAAAATGCGACGGATTTTGTCGTGGGAATGTCCAAAGGCGTGTACAGGGCATTATAAAGAAGAACTGAGATGACACTTCCAGTCTCTTGGTAGTAGGTTAGTTTTAAATGTAATATTTTTGAAACCTGCAACTCAATCAATTTTTAAATATGCAGATAATTTGTTTTTTGTGTCATAAACAGATACGTGACCCTAAAACTCTGCTTCCAATGCCAGGAGTGATGGTTGGTGATATTGGCAAGAAACTGGGTCAAAATGGATTAGACAACGGGTGAGTGACAATGCCTGTGTATTGAGAAATGGACATATGTATTCTCCACAGTCAGCCTCATTTATCAAGGTGTCTGAATGCTGAGCTGCCTATTGGGCAGAAGAACCAGTCCGGCTCTCACTGTGAAAACAATTAAACCTGCCAGTGAAATCTGAAGCTATATCTAGACTGATGGAACAAAACAATTATTGTATGCATGTATTAAAGAGGAAGTAAACCCTGATGAGTTTACTTCCTCTTTGATTCCCTGCAAAGGCAAAGCATAATGGACTACTATGCATCGCATAGTAGTCCATTATGTGTCTCTTACCTGACACAGGAGCCAGCGAAGTCACCGCTGTCCCCTGTAGTCCGGAGCATCTATCTTCTTGGTGGGTCTCGCTGCTCCGGCGCTGTCATTCGTCTGAGCCGCGATGACGTCACTCCCGCGCATGCGCACGGGAGCTGCCACTCGCGGCATATCGCCACTAACTGTGGCGCGCTCAGTGCGCCTGCGTGCCGCTGTCTACGGTGCATGCCTGTCTTTCGGCAAATATCTCCTAAACCGTAGGAGATATTTCTTGGACCTACAGGTAAGCCTTAATCTAGGCTTACCTGTAGGTCAAAGTGGTTTGTAAGGGTTTACAACCACTTTAAAACATGTAGTGTATTTTTACATATAACCATCATAAATATGTGAACTTGTCTTGGTGTCAGTTCCCTGCAATCCTCTGCGCAGTAGTGCTCTGACTGGGAGAGGAAGGGCCAGTACTCTCTCTGCTGCTTTCTATATCAGTCAACAGTGTGAATATGTTTGCAGTGCATAATACTCCCTCTGCATAGCCATTCATAAATAACTATGCAGCAAGCAAACTAACCGGATGTTGTTGTATCAAGTCAATCAGAGGAGATCAGCAAGATCTGAGAAGTGGGCCTGCTGCATAGCTCTTTATGAGTTACACCAGTGGGGTGGCGCAGTGGCTGTGCAAGCACTGGGTCCTTGTTTTGAGTCTCAGTCAGGACACTATCTGCTTGGAGTTTGCATGTTCTCCCTCTGCATGGGTTTCTTTTGGGCACACCGGTTTCCACCCACACGCCAAAGACATGCTGTTAGGTTAATTTGGTCATGCCTAAATTGGCCCTAGTATGTGTGTCCCAAGCCCAAGCAAATAGATAGGGTTGAGGGTGGTTACCTACCTCAAAGAAAATTCTATGCTAAGGGTTTTTAAGGGCCCCAAACAGATACACTGTGTGTTTGTGTGTATGGAACGCCTGTCTTTACACGCACATGATATTTAATGGCATCCCAGTCTTAGTCTGTAGGGTTCAATATTGAGTTGGCTCATCCTTTTGCAGCTATAACAGCTTCAACTCTTCTGGGAAGGCTGTCCACAAGGTTTAGGAGTGTCTATGGGAATGTTTGACCATTCTTCCAGAAGTGCATTTGTGAGGTCGCGCAGTGATGTTGGACGAGAAGGCCTGGCTTGCAGTCTCCGCTCTAATTCACCCCAAAAATGTTCTTTCGGGTTGAGTTCAGGACTCTATGCAGGCCAGTGAAGTTTTTCCACCCCAAACTCGCTCATCCATGTCTTTATGGACCTCGCTTTTTGCACTGGTGCGCAGTCATGTTGGAACAGGAAGGGGCCAACCCCTGACTGTTCCCACAAAGTTGGGAGTATGAAATTGTCCAAAATGTCTTGGTATGCTGATGCCTTAAAGAGAAAGTAAACCTTCCTGTATACTTTGTACCTATAGGTAAGCCTAGAAAAGGGCTTACCTTTAGGTACTGTTAATATCTCCTAGATGTGCGCAGTTTAGGAGGTATTTACTGTGTACTGCGCCGATGATGTAATCGCGCATGCGCTCTGAAGGAACGGCCGCCTGTGCCGTAAATGGTGGCCCCGCACACATGTGAAGTCACGCAGCTCCGGCCAGTGTCTCAGCTCAAGTCCGCGGCCCCGGAAGGAAGACGACCGTAGATGGATTCGGCCTCCAGTGCAGATGACACGGGCTTCGTTTTCAGGTAAGTGTCACATAATGTGCTAGTATGTGATGCATGCTAGCACATTATGCCTTTACTTTGCAAGGGAAAAAAACCCCATCAGGGTTTACGTCCTCTTTAAAAGCCCAACCCCTGATAGACAACCTCACACCATAATCCTCACCAAATTTTACACTTGCGCAATGCACTCAGGCAAGTACCATTCTCTTGGCAACCACCAAACACAGACACATCCATCTTTAATTCATCACTCCAGAGAACACGTCTCACTGCTGTAGATGAAGCATAAAATACTCCCCATTATAATTTGGTAATATACTGTAAGTTTTTTTTTTGTTTGTTTTTTACAATATTGATCCATTCCTAGTTACTGTGTCTGATCTTTGTTTAACCACTAGATGGCACCATTGCATTATATTAAATTTCAGCACCAGCTTCTCCTTTACTCCTTATCTCAAGTGAACATACAGTGACTAGTCTGGAGGAGTCACCAGTGTGGGCTTTGTAAGTTTCAGAGGCTTTTTCATTTTTACAGTTATTTTTTTATAGTGCTGACAGTTTACATAGCACTTCACATATCTACCCTTTACATACGGTCCCTATCTAACATGCATGTGTACACATACTAGAACTAATTTAGACAGGAACCAATTAACCTATCAGCATATCTTTGGAGTGTGGGAAAAAAAACAGAGGAAACCCACCCTAGCACAAGGAAAACATGCAAACTCCATGCAGATAGTGTCCTGACCTGGATTCAAACCTGGGACTCCAGTGTGGCAAAGCAGTGCTAACCACTAAGCTACTGTGCTGCCATTAATGCCACAATAAAGGTACTACTTGGCACTTTATAGCGGCTACTGTCCAGCATTTTTTTGGGCTTCATGCTGAAGTGACTGTCACTGCGACTGCTGGAGCGGAACAGGGAAGAAGCACTTTGCCTCTGTCCCTGTTAAGTGCACTGTCCCTGCACTGCATTTAAAGTGTTGCTAACCCAGGACCCTGCATTCATTATATCTGGTCTCTCACAGTACACAGAACATGGAAATGCAATCATTTCAGTAAAAATAAACTACTAAATACCATTTCTCATTGGCAGTATATAGCAGTTTTGTGACTTCTATCAGTTTCTGGTTAAAGAGTTTAGGAGTAGTTTGCACACTACACTGGCTGTCCTATCAGGATGCAGGACCCCTGACCCTCTGTCTACAGAGTGCTGATTGGCCCTGTGCTGATCACATGCATTATCCCAAGCAAAAAAAAAAAAAACCCTCTAACAATACACACCAAACTGAGCATGTGCAGCCTGACTAGTAACTCTGTCTTATCCGGACATATTTTGGAGTCGGTGGAAGAAGGGGAGGATCTGTGCATACAGGATCAAACAGCCTTATTACAAAATGCAGAGGATTAACCTCTTAGGTTCCACAGTGAGTATAACGAGCACGCTTTACTGCATATACAGACTGATTTTACTGTTGTGGGTTTAGTAACACTTTAACACTTGCAGTACAGGGACATACCCACTGAGAGGGGGGATTTTTGTTCTTCCTAAACTTTAACTTTTAGAAAACCAAAATAGGCTGATAGGTATGAAGTGCAGGCACTTATGGTCTGTATTGGACCTTAACAGATCCCTCCCACCAACCAACATTTGTTCTTGAAACATCAATATGCTGGGCTGTCTCATGGGCCAACAGGAATGTGTAGGAGACAGGGAGGGGTAGACAAGCCTCAGCACTGCCAGAAAATTATGTCACAAAGGTGCCAACGCTTGGGAGAAGCAAAAGGTACTAAAAGCTGCTGCAGATATGGGCCAGCCCCACATATCCATCAGCAGTGTTTGGTTTCTTTAATAAAGTGACAGAGTTTCTTCCAGCAGTCCAGTTTTTAAAACCTTTGATACTTACTAAACCCCCCAATACGTGCTTGAGCCCCATTGTGATCGAGCGATATAAACAAGAACCTCAGACTCTCCCTCCTCATTGGCTGAGACAGCAGCCATTGTTAATCACAGCCAATGTGGAGAGAGAGGGGGCGGGGCCAATTTTGGCTCTGTGTAGAGTATACCAGGCAGATTTCTCTGCTCCAGCTGCTGCAGCACAAAAAATTCACTCCCTGCCACCCACATGCCCAGCATTTAAATTCAAGCTTGAGCAAATTTTTGGCTTTATATCTCCTGCCTTTCCATCTGGTGGATTCTGCCCCCTTCTGTGAATTTGCAGAATGTGCTGTACCACAATTGCAGGTTCCCAGTTGCTATTTCTTTGCACATAAGGCCATTCCAGGTCTGTATCATCACCTGGAAGACAATATTTTGGCATTGTTGAGCAAGACAGTCAGCCGCAAGGTCCACCCTACTGCTGAAACGTGGTCCAGCAAGCATGGTCAGGGAGGATATTTTTTTTTTACAGCACACTGGGTAACTCTGCTTGCAACTAGGAAGGATGCAGGACAGGGATTAGTGCTGGAGCTTCTTTTGCCGCCACGTTATGTGAGATCTGTCAGCTCCACTTCCTCCTCCATGCCCTCCTCTGCTGAATTGTCTTATAACCTACCAGTACCCCCTAAGCGTTCAAGGGGCTATTTAACAAGTCAGGCTAAAATAAGCACTGCTTCAGCTGGTCTGTCTAGGAAACAGGAGCCACACCGGAGCAGAGATTCTTTCAGCTCTGCGGGGGCAGGCCCAGAGGTGGTTCACGCCATGGAAGCTTGAGCCAGGAATGGGGGTGTGTGATAATGGGATGAACCTTCTGTCTGCTTTTGACAGGGAAAGTTGGCACATGTGCCATGCCTGGCACATGTCTTCAATTTGGTTGTGCAGCATTTCTTAAACAGGTACCCACGTTTGCAAGATCTTCTAAAGCAGGCCAGAAGAGTCTGTAGCCATTCCAGGGGGTCATACACACCAGTGTTTGGTTGACTGAAATTCAGCGGAAATTCCACCTGTCCATAAACCGCCCCCCAGGTGGAACTCAACTTTGTCAATGCTGTGGTAGCTGCACATATTACAGATGGCCATCAATGAGTGCCTGTGTGACTATGGCACAAGGACAGGCTCAGGGCAGCTCTGCTTTTTTTCCCCATGCCAATGGCTGCTGATAAAGGATGCACTGTACTGTCACCATTTGAGGAGGTGACAAGGATGGTGAACCATGACAGTGCATGCATCAGTTACACAATCCCCCTTATGTTCCTGCTGGAACATACTCTGCATGGCATTATGGGCAGGACACTGAAGGCAGAGCAGCGGGAAAAAGAGGAGGACTTCCTTTCCTCTCAAGGCCCTCTTTATGCAGACACCATTCTTGTGATGCCACAGAACACACAAGAGGAGAGGGAGGAGGTGGATTCTGACAGTTTTGGAGGCATTGAAGCAGAGGATGACATACATCAATCTTTAGGGTATGGTTTTCAGTCCTCAGAAACCTTTGGAGTAGTACGCTGATGGGAGGAGGCAGTTCTAGATAGTGTAATAGTCAATGAACCCGAGGACTCTTGCGGTGCATGGGCTCCATGACTCTTTAAAGCCTGTGAAAGTACCCAAGAATTCCTGGTATCAAGGAGAAGGGTGGCAACCCTTCTTGACCACCGTTACAAGGGAAAAGTCTCAGAATTTATCTCATCCCCACAGAGGGTGCAGAAGATGAAATATCTCCAGGACACCTTAAAGAGGAGTTGGTCAAAGAAGGACGGGGGGTCGCCTCAGTGATGCATTTCAACATTTTCCTAGTCCTCAGCGCCAAGGACTGTCAGCTTCCACATCCCATTGGCAGCGTCTGCATCATATGGTAGCAGATTATCTAGGGGTGAAAATACACAGCTTTCCAGTAGTTGATCCACTGGGTTTCATGAGAATAGACCACTGGCCAGAACTTGCCCAGTATGAAATTGAGCTGCTGGGCTGCCCTGCATCCAGCATGCTTTCCAAACGGGCAGTGCTGCCGGAGGTTTTGTGACAGATAAAAGAGTTGACATTTGGCGAAATGAATCAGACCTGTATTAGCAGCAGCTGCCAAGCCCCTGATGCCGATGTCGCTGATTAAGTGTTAATGGGAACTCCAATCTCTGCAAGGCTGCCTAGTCTGCTTAACTTTGTGGGTGTTGAGTTCATCATAAAAGTACGTGTTTGGTATAAGTTTTATGGGCACAATTAACACCCAAGGACCAATTTTTCCGCACCTCTTTGACAGGTACATCAAATTCATTTTTTTTTACAGCAAGGCCTATTCTTGCTTTCATCAAGAGTACCTCTAGAACACAGATCTCCAAACTACGGCCTTCCAGCTGTTGCAGAACTACACTTCCCATGAGGCATTGTAACACTCTGAAATTCGCAGACATGACTAGACATGATGGGAATTGTAGTTCCTGAACAACTAGGGCGCTTCCGAATGTTATGGGGCGAAGGCACCACCAACTCCCAAAGACCAGTTTTTCCACAACTGTATGACAGGGGCGTCAAATTTGTATTTTGTTACAGCAAGGCCAATTCTTGTTTTCATCAAGAGTACCTCTAGAACAGTGGTTCTCAACTCCCATCCTCAGGACCCACTAACGGGCCAGGTTTTCAAGATAACTGAAATACATCACAGGTAAAATAATATGCTGCTCATTGATTGCAGTATTCTAGTTAGAGTTGTGATTGGGACTAGATAGGCTGGGGTTAGGGTTAGGAGATTGGTACTAGGTAGGCTGGGATTAGGATTAGGGGATTTGGACTAGATAGGCATGGATTAGGGTTAGGGTTGAGTGATTGGGACTAGGTAGGCTGGGATTAGGGATAGGGGATTTGGACTAGGTAGGCTGGGATTAGGGTTGTGGTTGGGTGATTGGGTCTAGATAGGCTGGGTTAGGGTTGGATGATTGGGACTAGATAGGCTGGGATTCGGGTTAGGGGATTTGGACTAGGTAGGCTGGGATTAGGGGATTGGGACTAGATAGGCACGGATTAGGGTTGGGTGATTGGGACTAGATAGGCTGGGATTATGGTTGTAGTTGGGTGAATGGGACTAGATAGGCTGGGATTAGGATTGGGTGATCAGCAGTTTTTGAAATACCCAGACCAGCCCAACAACTAAGCCACTTTCAAAGTCTGTCAAATCCCCTTTCTTCCCCATTCTGATGCTCGGTTTGAACTTCAGCATGTTCTCTTCACAACGTCTTGATGCCGAAATGCATTGCGTTGCTGCCATGTGATTGGCTGATTAGCAATTTGAGTTACCAAGCAATTGAACAGGTGTACCTAATAAAGTGGCTGGTGTGTATGTGTGTATGTATGTGTATATATATATATATATATATATATATATATATATATATATATATCCACCAGTAGGCATGCATTACATAGCCCATACCATCTACCCACTAGTGTGAATCTTACAGTATTCACATTCCTAGCCAACATTTATAATTGATACAAGAAAAGTTGCATTTGCAGACAGTTTGCCATGAAATCAGCTCTAAAATATTCCTGCTGAGTGCAATTGGTCTGTGAAATCAGAATTTACGTACCCTTTTCACTAGTAAATTATCACATTAAGGCATATTAACTCTTCAATGTGACAACTGCTGTTTATATGTCTACATAAGATCCATTGGAGTTAATGTTAATTTTTAATACACAATATTGACAGCCTGACTGAATCCCTCTGAATTCTGTGTATGTTTTTATGGGCTCTATAGCTTGCCTCAGGTGCATTAGTTACTAAGTGTCTGAAAATTATTATACCATATGTTTTCTTATTCCCCTGCATAAGAGAATGTGACCTATAATCTCAGTGTATTGCTTTAATTATAGTTGGACTGAATATTACCTCATGTTAAAAACTCCCATAATATTTTACTTTCTGCTGGGCGGAAGCAGTGTTAAAGTAGAACTATAGGCAATTTTTTTTTTCCTTTTGGATAGAGTAAGGAAGGGTTATGACTTTTTTATTTTATTTTTTTACAATCCGTGTCCCTTTTTGGAGATTTCCCTTCACTTCCTGTTCCATAGCCAAACAGGAAGTGGGAGGAAATCCCTGCAAGTTAAAAGGATCTCTTGATTACCCCCAAGTCACCAGAACTAGTGTTCCCATTGGAAGATTTCCTCGTTATTACTTTCCTGGGCACAACCAAAAATGTGGTATTTTCTTTACTTTCAATGATAATGGTAAATAGGACAAATTGGTTGGTCTAGTAAAGGCATAAAGTATGTTCACTGTTAAAACAGGTAAGTCTAATATTTACCCAGTGTATTTCACTAAAGGGTAATATTACCAACCTACATATGTACAGTATTTAAGTGCAGGTTTCACCATAACCTAATCACCTATCCCACACTCTGGAGTATTTAAATGGACATCCTCTATGAGTATAGATCAGTTTTTTAAATGGGAGAGTGTCATTAACCTATTTTCTTTATCATACATCATGGGACGCAGAGCCTTAACTAATTACTTAATGGGTTATAGCCCACCTTCAGGTGATGGACACTGGTATACACAATCCAGGAATTTCACTCCCTATATAACCCCTCCTCCTTCCAGGAGCACATCAGTTTTTTCACCAGTGTCTAAGGTGTTGGTTACGAGTGAAGATGTGCTCTGAGGAGCTCCAGGAGGGATCCATGCTGGATTTAAATAGCCTCCATAGACCAGATCCATCCAAAAGGCCACTGACGCCTAAATGGATGGTACCTGGGGCCTGTATCCGAAGCACAAGGTTTTTGCCTGTAACGCCTCTCTTTGTAGGGCCTGACCCAGGGCTTAGGTCTTGCTACATTACCTAAAGCTTTCCTGGTGGGGTGCTTTACAGGTCCAAGGGAGTTGGAACCCGATATCTTGGGACCCAGTCCTTGAAGGTTTGCTAAACACAGCCCGCTGGGATGGGTGAAGGTTGGATTGTCTGTTAATTCAGCAAATCCTGCGGCGTGGATAAGGTAAGGGAAGAAACTTAGGAACTGAAAAGTCCACCTATATATTCTTCTATTAGGGAAAAAATGTTGTCATGCCTTAATTTTCCACTAGAGGGAGTCTATGCACATACCTTACTCTGTTGTCTTCACTGTAAAGCTCAGCCAGTCTGTGTGTGGCCGCAGCAGCGTGGGCAGAGGGGTTCCACTCAGGTAAAAGAAATCTGCCAAATGCTTTCCTTCTCCCCCCTGAAGGGACCAGAGGGTTAGGGGGACATCAGCAGTGTACCCCCTTATATTATGGAGGCCCCACTGGTACTGCTACTATTGTTAACTATTGTTACTGTTGACTGCTGTTACTGTTGTGTGTCTGCTGCTAAACAGGCCTCTGCCCCCCCCCCCCCCCCCCAATGTTGGTTCTGTAGACCCAAAAGCGCCGCGCACATTCCCTGGAACATTTTTAAATGAAAAGAGGGGCGGAATTTTTTTCTGAGGTGTGGGGCCTAAGCGCGGTGCCATGAACGTCTATGAGGATGCACGGCAGGCAAGAACATGCACCGTCTGCATTGATAATTGATATCAATGCAGACGGTGCCATGTGTGCGCCATTAATGGGTGCACACATAGAAGCACCCATTGGTTTATTTTGTTTAGTACCCAACAGGAACATGCAATTGAACCTTTTATTACATGCTCGACGGAGCGTGTCATTTACCTGCTCCAGTGCCCCCGTGGGCTACAATATGTGGGCAGGACTAAATGACCCCTCTCTGTCAGATTGAACGAGCATATCACTAATATAAAAATGGCTTTCCAAAGCATTTGGTTAATAAACATTACCTTTTGGTACATAACAAGGATCCCTCTAAGACTGTGTTTTTTTTTTTGCGATTGACAGATACCGGCCACACTGGAGAGGGAGTGCTTTGGTTAGAAGTAATTCTAGGTTGGAAATGGCCTTGAGCTTGTAGGTCAAAGATTTGGAACATCAGTGCAATAATGTGTTAGACACTGTCTAGATCGAACTCTTGGTTTTTATATGCATGTGGTTCCTTATTTGACCAATTGAGGTCCTTTGCATATTTTATTTCCAAAAACCTTTTCTTGAGTTTGTGTCATTATCCTCATTGGCCCGCAAAAGTGACCTTTTTGGCTGCATGCTTATGTGCTATATTTTTTTTTTTGGTGCATTTTATTGGGAAGCTTTAAAGATTCCCCTAATTAATAATTTTTTTTTTTTTTTTTTTCTAATTAAACCCTCTATGTTTAGCACTGGACACGTTTTTTTCGCAGTACTTTTTCTAAATTTTGGACCGCGGGGTGGCAATGGAGGAGGTTTTTAGGTGCGTGGGTTTATTCCCTACACTTAAATTTGTGCTATTATCCCTCCAGTTTTAAATATATGTTTATCTTGAGGTCTCTCCTTTTTTTTTTATACTCTACTTAGGCAGTTGGATATCTACGGGTATCCCCATTTTTTGTTTTTATATGGGCTAACTATGAATGCGCTAGGCTGTTCCCTTCCTTCTTTTATATATATATATATATATATATATATATATATATATATATATATATATATATATATAATTTTTTTTTTTTTTTTTTTTTAGATATGTGGCTTTTCTATATTTTATTATAATTATGTTATGGTTTTTAGAACATGTCATTATGTATCTATTTATGGAAAAAATTGTTAAGGTATTGTTGTAATAAATATGTTTTGCCTGGTAGATTCTTGTATGGTAGATTCGGCTTCTTGCAGGTCTCCCATAGATTATGCCTGATGTTCCGGTTTAACTCACATTGAGGCTTGGTTTGTTTTGGTTCTATATAATTCACGACGCATCAGTGCGTCGCCTGTTCCCCAGAAGATGTCATTGTTCTGGCGAAACGTACGTCAGGAGGAGTTGACGTGCTGACGTTGCCGCGTACCAGTGTCCGAGTGGACAGGTGTTTATGCACAGTCAGCTGGCTATTTTTGCTGTTAATATCCACAACATTGTAAGTGTTATTTTAATTTTTTATTAAACTTGTCCAGTCGGAATTATGCTATGGTGAGCCTTTCTTTTTTCGAGTTGTGTGTGACCACCTGTTGAAGCTTCCAGGTTTAGGAGAGCCAGCCGTGTTGCCACTAAACATCAGTTAGAGTATGGATTCACTTGGGGTACCTGGCCTGGTTTCAAGATGCAAGCCCGGATTGGAGATACCTGTTTTATTTGGGATAAAGGTCCCAACCGGGATATAGGTCACAAGCTTGGTTAGCTTGCTATTTGGTAAGCTTGTATTTCACAAGGGGGGTCACTGTTTTGGTTGCGCTGGTGGATTTGTCACAAGATTAATATCAACTAATTCATTTTTTGGACACTTGGTTTATAAATTTGGACTGCTATCACAGTAGGAGAATTCCATCTCTACTTTCTTATCCAAGATTCTCATCTATACACGATTTCATATATATATTTCCAATATATGTACTTTTTATGTTATTTTATTTTATTTTATTTATTTAATTACCTGATTTCGTTTTTTGTTTTTTTTTGTTTTTTTATTTTTTCATTATTTGGTTGATCATGTTTCTGGTGATTATAATATATTCAAATTTTTCTTAGTCACAAGTCTAACACTTATCATAATTGTTATTTATTCACCCTCTAGTGCTACTACATCATTTTCCATTTACTATTTGTTTGTATCCCACTTTTAGCAGCTGCTTTTTTCACTAGTATTTTTTATTTTTCATTTTAGCATGGTATTTTTACTCCTTTAAAAGAGAAGTCACTACATTGTCTTGATGCGGTGAGAGCAGTGAAAATCTATTTAAAGACAACTGCTCAGATTTGTAAGACTGATATCTTATTTATTCTGCTAGAGGGTCCTAAGAAAGGACAGGCCGTGTCAAAATCCACTGTCGCTAACTGGATTCGGCAAGTTATAATTCAAACTTATGATTTAAGGGGTAAGATTCCCCCTTTTTAAGTTAAGGCGCACTCGACCAGGGAGGTTAGTGCTTCTTGGGCAGTGCGCCATCAGGCCTCCATGGCTCAGATCTGTAAGGCTGCAAATTGGTCTTCAGTGCATACACTCACAACATTTTTTCAGCTGGATGTAAGGAGGTATGAGGATATCGCCTTTGTGCACAGTGTGCTGCAGGCAGCAGTATAGGTCCTCAAGTCTGGGAGTACCCTCTGGTTTGTGTCTCCCACCCCTCAAGTAGCATTGCTATGGGACGTCCCATTAAGTAGGCTCTGTGTCCCATGATGTACAATAAAGAAAATAGGATTTAGCTTACCTGTAAAATCCTTTTCCTGGAGTACATCATGGGACACAGCGGTCCCTCCCCTCTTTTTTGGGATTTAAGTATATTGCTTTGCTACAAAAACTGATGTGTTCCTGGAAGGAGGGGTTATATAGGGAGTGAAATTCCTGGATTGGAGTGTCCATCACCTGAAGGTGGCCTATAACCCATTAAGTAATTACTTAAGGCTCTGTGTCCCATGACGTACTCCAAGAAAAGGATTTTACAGGTAAGCTGTTATAAAAATCATAATTTTTCCATCTCTGGATTGTAGGGGGAGTGCCTGAATCCAGTTCCGGGCCACTGCCTTCTGTGCTAAGAAGAGGGTTTCATTCCTAAAAGTAGCAAGTAATTTATCTACATCTGCCTCCTGCAGTAAGCCCAGCAGGCATAGTTTTAGGTCTAGTACAACAGGGAAACCCATCTTGTCATGCAGTAAATGGACCACCCAAAGCCAGTATGTTTGTATAGCTGGGCAGTTCCATATCAAGTGGTAAAACATGGCAGCTGCTGAAGCACATCGTGGACATAGTGGACTTCATGTTGGTTGGAAACGAGCCAGCCTTTGTGGTGTCAGGTAAGTTCTTTGTATAATATATAATTGTGTTAGTCTATCCAACATTTTGTGGATGCTGTTTTAGTACCCTCCAGAATTTCCTCCCAGTCTGTATCTTCAATAGCCCCAATATCAAGTTCCCATGTGGTCTTAGCTTTATGCTAATGCCATGACAGTAGGAAGACGAATAGTGGAGTACAGATTAAAAATAAACTTGGAATGTTCTGTACCTAGAATAATACCCAATACCCATGATGGGGGAGGGGGTGACCAGGCAGACATTTCAATTTGTGAATTGGGTCTGTAGCGCATGGCGGACCTGTAGATATCTGAAAAGTAAATGGTTGGGAAGGGAAAATACGTCTTTAAGTGTCTGGAATGTTTTAGGCCCTGAAGTAGTCATGACCCAGTATAAGTAGACTATGCCCTATGCATCCAATAATATAGGGTCTAGAATGGTGAGCAGTTCTGGCATATGGTTGTTAAAACATAGAGGGATGTGGGAGTGAACTTGACCGATGTCGAGTTTTTTTAAGGCTAATTCCCATATACGTTGGTGATGCAAAAGTATTCCATCATTATAACGAGGATTTTGTTGATATATTTTCCCACGTAGAATGGCTTGAACAGTATGGGCTGAATGGCTGGAGCCATAGCAAACCATAAATTGGCAACGTTGTAGCTCTGATTTATTAAAATAGTAAAAATGAGAGGCTAGGTAATAGTCTTGTAGGTCCGATATGGCAGTTCCTCCTAGGGTTGTAGGGTTTTTAAGGAGTGCCAAGGTAATTTGTGTCTACAAATGAGTTTAGAATAGATTCCATCGTCTTAAAGAATTTTAGGGGTATGTAGAGAGGAGCTTGCCTCATAATATATAAGATCTTAGGGAGCAGTATCATGTTGATTATACCTGTATGTCCCATTACCCCCAGTGGTAATCTAGCCCGTGTTTGTGTTTTAGCCTTAACTGGTTCCCGACCGCCTCCTGTACATATACTGCGGCACAATGCCACATTTGCGCGAAACCCCATATATATACACGACCTTCCTTTAAGAGCCGCCAGGGGGCGAATGCACCTGCTGCATGGCAGGGGACCCGATGAGCGTGGCTGGCGGTCACGATCGCCGCCGGCCATGGGCGATCGCATGCACAAGCACCAGCATGGGGATTTGTGTGTGTAAACACACAAATCCCTGTGTTGTCAGAGAAGAGGAGACATGTCGTTTGTTCCTACTATGTAGGAACAGCGAAATGTCTCCTCTCCTACTCATTTCTATCCCCATACAGTTAGAACACACTGAGGGAAATGTCAGTGGTCCCAAAAATGTGTCAAAAGTGTCCGATCTGTCCACTGCAATGTCGCAATACTGCTAAAAATCGCAGATCACTGCCATTACTAGGAAAAAAAAATGGCATAAATCTTTCCCATAGTTTGTAGACGCTATAACTTTTGCACAAACCAATCAATATACGTTTATTGCGATTTTTTTTTTTTTTACCAAAGATATGTAGAAGAATATATATTGACCTAAACTAATGAAGAAATTTGTTTTTTAAAAACATTTTTGGGGATATTATAAGGTAAAATATATAATTTTGTTTTTTTTCCCCAAAATTGTCACTCTTTTTTGTGTATAGCGCAAACAATTTAAACTGCAGAGGCGATCAAATAGCACCAAAAGAAAGCTCTATTTTGGGGGAAAAAAGGACGCAAATTAAATTTGGGTACAGCATTGCATGGCTGCGCAATTACCAGTTTAAGTGACGAACCAAAATTGTAAAAAGTGCTCTGGTCAGGAAGGGGGTAAAATGAAGGTGAATATAGTCTCTAACGCACCTAGTAACCACCACTCCCAGATATTTGATTGTTGATATTGGTGTATAGGGGGTGTATAGGGGGTGTATAGGAGATGGGGGAAATTAATCAAGGGGTAGAATTTAGGATTTGTCCCAGTTAATGCGTAAGTCTGAAAATTTCCCCAAATTCTCGGTAGAGAATAGTGTCATCTGCATAAAGGCCTATCTTTTCTACATCAGTACCCATTTTAAGGTCATATATTTTAGATTTTGCTCTGATGGTAAAAGCCAACGGTTCAGCTGCCAGGGCATATAATAGACGTTTGCCCCTCTCCACGGGTAATTGATCCGATAACCATCTGTTAACGTACATCTGGGTTTTAGGGGCCTGATATAGGAGCTGTACCCATTTAATAAAGTTAGGCACGAATCCAAAGCTATGCAAAAATTCCCACAGGTATTGCCATTCAACCGAATCAAAGGCATTGGCTGCATTCAAAGCCACTATAACCTGAGTGCCAGAGTTCTCGGGTGAAGCCTGGATGTTGATGAACAAACGCCTAATGTTCATAGTGGTATTTTTCCCAGGCATCAACCAGGTTTGATCGTGGTGGACTAGGGAGATTATTTCTTTATTTAGCCGGGAAGAATTTTGGCCAGGATTTTAATGTCAACTTGCAGCAATGAAACTGGGCAGTACGAATCAGGATAGTGGGGATCTTTACCTAGTTTGGGGAAAACTATAATTTGAGCTTCCTCCATAGAAGACGGGAGTATCCCCTTGTCAAATATAAATTGATATAGGGTTCTCAATTTAAGAATGAGAATTTCAGAGTATGCAGTATAAAATTCTAGGGATAGTCCGTTGAGACCTGGAGCTTTGGATTTGGCTAATTGTGACAATGCAGTAGTAATGTTATCTGTTATGATATGTGCTTCTAGCGTTTTCAGTTGATCAGCCGTAAGATGGGGAAACTGTATAGTTTGGAGGGAGTCCCTTATGTCTTGTGGGGAATGTAGACTCTGATGTATAAAGAGTATTATAAAAACTTTTAAATTTGGCAGCCACTTGAGGGGGGTCAGTAAGAATATTTCCATTTGAATCCAGTAAGGAAACAACTACTGGTGGTTTGTTAGCTAAGTGGGCTATGTAGGCCAACAGTTTTCCAGAACGCTCACCATGTTCGAAAACTTTTTGCTTACAAAAGAAAAGCCATTGTCTGGTCTTTTCTGTATATAACTGTGTGACATCTTGGGCTTGCAGTTTAACTCTGTCAAGCTTTTCATGGGAAGGGGGTCTATTAAATGCCTCTTCCAGTTGTAATTTATTCAACGACGTCTGAATTATTAGTTTAGAGAAGCGATTTAACCTATTTATCCATGTGGATAGAATCATGCGCACATGAAATTTAAATGAGTCACTATGTGACATGTGAAAGAATAAAGGTAGTAGGTTGCGCTATGGAACTTATGTAGAAAATATAGGGGAAGGAAAAAATAGGTAAGAGCTGCCTCTATTACTATCCACCTGGTGGGGTGGAGAATGTTAGATGGGGGGTACTATGAATAGATTTGGCGCTATACCTATATATGAAAATATATGTTGCCAAAAACTTAATAGTGTACTAAATTAAAAGTGTTATATCAACCTGGTGTGTAAGTGCCAATGTGCAATAAATAATTCTAGTATTGAAATAAAAATATAAATATATAAACTATAAGCGAAAAAGTTCAAAATGTGTGTGTATAGAATATTTGTCGCGTTGGTAAGTATTTGCCAGCGTGCTGGCTATAAAATGTAAGATTAGCTTGGGTGCAATAGAAAACCTGAAATAGTGATCACTTCTTAAACTCTAGAACATATAAATACCTTAAACTTGTGAACTGCTTAATATATTAGTGATCAATTAGATAAAAATTATACAAATAAAATATGAACCACAAAAAATATAACCCAGTAATTGGATTTAGAGTGCACAGATGTGACAATAAGGTCTATGCATGCAGTAATAAAATGTACAATAAATATGTGATAGATATCAGTACATCAAGTGAAACATGCCAAATATTGGGACTGAAAAAATAAAAAAATAAAAATTGTTTTTCAAAAAATGAAAAAAAAAATAAAAAAAAAAAATTAAATATTTGTCCCAGAAAATGTGTACAAAGAAAAAAGTCTAAAAATATAAAAGATAAAAAGTAAACAAGCAAGAAGTCTCTAGTGCAGTGCAATTAATGGGGGATTTCCCGTGGGTAAAGGAAGGGATGTGATGGATCCAAACTATTCTTCATGCATTGTGGACACTTCTAGGTTGTACTCTCACCAGAAAAATAACCCCATCCGGGGTGGATTTTTTGAAAAACAATTTTTATTTTTTTATTTTTTCAGTCCCAATATTTGGCATGTTTCACTTGATGTACTGATATCTATCACATATTTATTGTACATTTTATTACTGCATGCATAGACCTTATTGTCACATCTGTGCACTCTAAATCCAATTACTGGGTTATATTTTTTGTGGTTCATATTTTATTTGTATAATTTTTATCTAATTGATCACTAATATATTAAGCAGTTCACAAGTTTAAGGTATTTATATGTTCTAGAGTTTAAGAAGTGATCACTATTTCAGGTTTTCTATTGCACCCAAGCTAATCTTACATTTTATAGCCAGCTCGCTGGCAAATACTTACCAACGCGACAAATATTCTATACACACACATTTTGAACTTTTTCGCTTATAGTTTATATATTTATATTTTTATTCCAATACTAGAATTATTTATTGCACATTGGCACTTACACACCAGGTTGATATAACACTTTTAATTTAGTACACTATTAAGTTTTTGGCAACATATATTTTCATATATAGGTATAGCGCCAAATCTATTCATAGTACCCCCCATCTACTATGTGACATGTAGCTGTACCCTCTTTATTGTCAAAGAAGAACTTGATTTCAATTTCGATCTGGCAAGATTGACGGGCAGTAGGGATTAAGTCTCCATAAGGATGTAGGGGATGATAAACAATGAGGGCGTCATCCAGCAGGGGGAATGGTCATATAAAATTCTAGGGGCAAAACCCGTCCCTGTCACATTATGTAAAAGGTTAAAATAAATAAAGAAAAGTACAGGAAAACTGCCAAGTGAACCTTTCCAATAGGGATGTTGGTTTTTTCTCTAGTAAGGTGTCAATTTTATCCCTATCCCTGAGGTTGAGAAATTTTCCAATAAATGTGCAGGATGGGTCTCCTGGAGGGGGGGTGGGGGGGGGTCTTGCCGGAATACCGCGTGCCAGTTCTACCGCAAACAAGACAGAGAATGCATATCTTCCATAGGTGTTAATAAGGAGGTTCTCCAGAAATTAATTTGAGTCATTACTTCCTGCCCTCTCTTTCCCTCTGGGAGCCCAATAAACCGGAGATTGCATCTGCAAAGGCTATTTTCTATGTCATCTAGCTTGGCACTTAATTGTTGTAGTTGCCTCTGTACTCCTTCGGTGGTATGTTGTAGTGGGCACTATTGTTTGTGCTTTGCCTGTCTGGCTTATTCAAAACCTGATACTGAGTAGGGAAAATCAACTATAACTTTACAGGTAACCGGAAACAGAGCTAGACGATGTGCCTTTGCCTTCTGCCCACCCAAAAACGATGAAATCTCATACACAGGGCCTAAGGGGTTGATTTACTAAAACAGGAGCACTCGGAATCTGGTGCAGCTCTCCATGGTATCCAATCAGCTTCTAACTTCAGCTTGTTCAACTAAGCTTTGACAATAAAGCCTATTCGCTGATTGGTTTCTATGCACAGCTGCACCAGATTTTCCACGCTACAGTTTTAGTAAATCTCCCCCCTGATGTGCAGTGTGCATTAAGCCAAAAGCAAAATGAACCACTTGCCGCAAAATCATGTACCTGTACAGTGTTTTGCTTCAAGGGGTTGTACCAGGGTGATGCCTCCAGCTGCAGGCATCACCCTGGTACTGTTTTTTAGAGCCGACTGTCAGCTTACTTGTGATAACAACCGATGCGGTGATGCAGCCGCTTGATTGTTATCACAAGCAGAGGGAAGAGACGTTCCCCCCCCCCGCTACCTTCCGCCGCTCCACCTGGGCTCTCCCCCATCCCACGGGAGGCCCGAGCAACCAGCTACAACATCTGCTAGCTGGCCGGAGACCCGAACAAAGCCAGAATCAGCTTTGATCAGATCTCAGATCTAGTAACCTTGCTTTTAAGATCCCTCCAAAAAAAAATACCTGACATGTGACTATTGCTGTCACAAGGGATGTTTACATTCCTTGTGACTGCAGTAAAAGGTGATAAAAAAAAACGTAAAGGGACTGTGTATAAAAAATAAACAAGAATTTTTTTGCAAGCGCCCCATCCCTCTGTGCTCGTGCTCAGAAGTGAATGCATACGTAAGTCGCAGCGGAAAATGTAAACAGTATTCAAATTGAGAGTAATAATTAGAATGAGGGTATTTGCCAGCACAACGTGGATCGACAAGTGGCGTCCAAACTGATTTTTTTATTGAAGCATGAGCACTTCACATATCGGGTAGTGCAACGTTTCGGAGTCATGCTGGACCCTTTCGTCGGGCTGTGACAAATCACATGCCTGATGAAGGGGTCCTGAGTAACTCTGAAATGTTGCACTACCCGATATGTGATGTGATCATGCTTCAATAAAAAATCAGTTTGGATCCTACTCATCGATTTATGGTGTGCTGGCAAATATCCTTATTGTGACTTTCTGAAGCTGGTGGTTTTTCCCTGCAGCACCCAAATCTATTTAGAGCTTTATGCAGGAATGTGTGCAATGGTAATATGGCATACTAGTAATAATTCTAGCACTAGACCTCATCTGTAACTCGTTACATTTTTTTTAAAGTGACGCTTATGGAGATTTTTAAGTGCTGACGTTTGTTGTCATTCCATGAGCGGGCGCAATTTTAAAGCATGACATGTTGGGTATCTCTTTACTCAGCATAACATCATCTTTCACATTATAGAAAAAATTGGGCTAACTTTACTGTTTTTTTTATTATTATTTTATTTATGAAAGTGTATTTTTTCTAAAAAAAAATTGCATTTGAAAGACCACTGCGCTAATACAGTGTGACATAAAATATTGCAATGACTGCCATTTTATTCTCTAGGGTCTTTGCCCAAAAAAAAATCTATATAATGTTTTTGGGTTCTAAGTAATTTTCTAGCATAAAATGCACCCCCCAAAAAAACACACTAAATAAAAAAAGGAGTAGAATAATTTTGTCACGAAAAATTCACATTGACAAAATTAATAATTTAGCAGCAAAAGCAATTTAGCTGAAGTTACTCCTCTCATCTGTACTCAGAAGCATCTTTGCTAAGTTTTCATTTTACTTATAATTTTTATACGTGCTAAACATCTATTTCCAGTCTGACTTCTATTTGTTTACTGTCTCTTTATGGTCAGAGCAGGTATTACGGGTCATGCTGTAACACGTATTTCATTTATTTTTATTAGAACGTATTTGACTAGGTCGTAAACCCTTCACACAGCCAGCAAGGGCTCGAACTGCATAGTTCTGCTTTTGAAACTCTTGATTCTCCTGTACAGGAAGATCTAGAAAAATAAATGTTCCTGGAATGAAAAACAGTAGACCTGGAATACGCCGTGTTCCACATTTTAAACATTTTTAGTTACATAGAGTTTCCATTAAGCACTCTTTGTATCTAAATGACTATTACATTTCTAGAACGTGTTGTCGGGTTCATTGCAGACATTGGAATATTTGTTCCTGGCCATGGCCACATCTCCACTTGGACTGTCCTTAGAGCCCTTTCACACTGAGGACTTTTTTCAGCACTTTGGCGTTGAAAAAAAGTGCCTGAAAAGCTCACGAAAAATGCTTCCCATTAAAATCAATGAATGCTTTCACACTGATGCCA
Organism: Lithobates pipiens; assembly: GCF_037356315.1. Taxonomy (NCBI): domain Eukaryota; kingdom Metazoa; phylum Chordata; class Amphibia; order Anura; family Ranidae; genus Lithobates; species Lithobates pipiens. The sequence continues at coordinate 464,575,019 of NW_027507718.1, read as the reverse complement.
CATACACACAAGCGGACTTTCCGTCTGAAAAATCTTGGATGTTTTTTCCGACTGAATTCCGCTCAAGCTTGGCTTGCATACACACGGTCACACAAAAGTTCTCTGAACTTTCGACCGTCAAGAACGAGGTGACGTACAACACTATGACTAGCTGAGAAAATTAAGTTCAATGCTTCTGTGCATGCGTTGAATTGTTTCCGAGCATGTGTAGGAATTTTGCGTGCTGGAATTGCTACAGACGATTGGAATTTCCAATCAGAACTTTTTCCATCGGAAAAATAAAGAACCTGCTCTCAATCATTTGCTGGCCGAAATTCCGCCAGCAAAAGTCCGATGGTGCATACACAGGGTTGGAATTTACGACCAAAAGCTCACATCGGACTTTTGCTGGCAGAATTTCCGATCGTGTGTACAGGGCATTAGTCGGTGCACCGGCAACGCGGTGAAAAAATTCGGGCATGCGGCATCCTAGGAGAGCTAAAAAAAGCGCCTCAAAACACGCTCCTCTGCATTGAAATAAATGGGGAGCACCTAAAGAACGACTCAAATGCGCTGCAAAAGCGATCAGCGTTTTATGGGAAGTTTAGAAGCGCTTTAATGTGAAAAGGGCCTTAGGGACATCTGAACTGTAAGGAAGAAACACATTTCCAATAATTCAGGTTGAATGAAAAATAAAGATCCAATTCCCCATCCATATATTTGAGGTGGATGGGGGAATCACTCCCGCTGTGGCATTTTATTCTGACAGTGGGACCCAATGTCAGAATACAGTGATCAGTGTTGCTGGCTATAGATGGCGGAACTGATCATTTGGGAAAAACCCGATCAGCTGGTTGCACACAAATCTATTTTTGTAAGTTATTGACTTGTTTAAAACCAGCCTGCCCATACATGGATCAAAATTCAGCCAGTCCCTGCTGAACTGGCTAAATTTCGACCCATGCATGCCTGACTTAGGAGAGGAAATTCTCTTGTAGAAATTTCCCACAACTCCCCGTTGTGTCTCCGGGACAGGAATTGAGGGTAAATCTCCCGGAAAGTGCACCCGCCGTTTTGCAATGTGATTGCTCCGTCATTTGTAAACAAACCGGCGCCATGATGACGCCGGTTCCTCTCTCCCCGCTGTGTACAGATCTGTACAGTGGAGGGGAGAGATTGGATGGCAGCAGCGCTGTGGGCTGCATCTGTAGTGCCCACAGTGCTGCTCTGTGACAAGTGCAGTCACAGTCATCCCTCCATACCCTGCCAATACTCTGCAATTCCCTGCCAATACTCTGCAATACCCTGCCAATACTCTGCAATCATCTGCCAATACTCTGCCATACCCTACCAATACTCTGCCATACCCTGCCAATATTCTGCCATACCCTGCCAAAACTCTGCCATACCCTGCCAATACTCTGCGATACCCTGCCAATACTCTGCGATACCCTGCCAATACTCTGTGATACCCTGCCAATACTCTGCAATATCCTGCCAATACTCTGCCATATCCTGCCAATACTCTGCTATACCCTGCCAATACTCTGCTATACCCTGCCAATACTCTTCCATACCCTGCCAATACTCTGCAATGCCCTGCCAATACTTTCTATGGTAATGGTCACTCTTTTTTCTTGTTTTCAACCTCTAAAACCTAAGTGCATCTTATAGAGAGAAAAATACAGTAAAAGATTAACTTGTCAGGATTGCAACCATTCCTTGCTCTATTCAAGACTACAGCAAAAAGTTGTGGCTATAATGTATATACACTTTAATTGTATTCTCTCCTCTAGTAAACGTATACAGGAACTATACTTAGTAAGTATAACTCAACTTAGTAAGCTGACATTAAAACATTTTTAAAGGACCTTTATGTAGCATAGGAATAATATTAAACAGTTACTGTATACTGATAAATGCAAGTGTCATCTACTGTTTCTAAAATCATCAGTCATTCAGGTTTCTTACATTATTTATTCACCCAGTCTGCTAAGTACCTCACTTTTCTGCAAGCATATCTGCATAAGGGTCAGTAAAAGTCTACACTATGCGTTTCATCAGTCCAGTCCTGTGCATATCGGCATAATAGCTGCTTCCTGGTTTTAACAATGGCAGGTCCATGGGTAACAAAGGGCAAATTCTACAAAAAACAAATATAATTTAGTTTCATGCTTTTGCTGGTTGAACCACACATTGGCATCTCATATACTCTATGTCACCAAAAGTATTGGGACGCCTGCCTTTATACACACATGAACATTAATGGCGTCGACACAGTGTCTTGGTCGTACCTCCAATACATACTTCGTCATTGGGGGTTTGGTCCTCACTTCCTTAATTGGATAGGAGCTCTATATACCCAACCTCGTGCTTACGTGCGGTATGCAGGCTATAGATCAGAATATTTCCCCATCCAGCGAGGAACAAGACAGGGTTGCCCCCTCTCCCCCCTATTGTTCGCGTTAGCTATTGAACCCTTGGCTGCACTAATTAGAGCGGACCCGAACATTAGGGGATTGGAAGTAGCAAGCACAACTCATAAGATATGCATGTTCGCGGACGATGCCCTGCTGTTCATTACGGCACCTCATACAACCTTACCTAACTTATGTAGGTTGGTGGAGAGGTTCACTGAAATTTCAGGTTTAGAGGTCAATCAGGCTAAGTCTAGGGCCCTGGACGTATCTCTGCCAGGGGATGAGCTTAACCTCCTCCGTAACAATTTCTCTTTCCAATGGTCCACATCCTCTATTCCATATCTAGGTATTCACATAACAAAAGACCCTTCGCACCTGTTCCAATATAATTATCTCCCACTATTACGGAAACTGACCAATCTCCTGGCTGCCTGGCAACCGCTTTGTGTTTCGTGGCTGGGTCGAATCGTGGCAGTTAAAATGTCGTTGCTACCTAAATTACTTTATCTATATCGGGTCCTCCCGATCCGAGTCCCACCTTATTACCACCGCCTAGTGCAAGACAAAGTATTTAAATACATTTGGGGAGCTGTTAGACCCAGAGTCTCTAAATCTACCCTTTATCGTCACAAAACAAAAGGCAGACTAGGAGTACCCAACTTTCGCAACTATTACTATGCAGCCCAGCTTGCCCAACTCACCCTGTACCATGCGAAAACGGAAGTACCGATATGGGTTAGTCTCGAGGCCGTAGACACTTTTCCTGTGAATATATCCAATCTCCTGTGGCTCCCCCCCACGCAGAGAAGCAAGCCTAATAACCCGGTCACACTGCATTCCCTTAAAATCTGGGACAGGATCCACAAGTCCTTTCGGCTCAAATCCCAGCACTTACCTTTACTTTCCATTTTTGGTCACCCATCGTTTGGCCCGGCCTTCTCCGAGCCTGGCCTATTTGCGGCTTGGTCTAGGGCAGGCCTAGACCGAACTTGCACCCTAACAAAAAATGGACGCATCAAAGCTTTCCCCATTTTGCAAGCCCAATCTCACATCCCCAATAGCGAATGTTTCCGTTACCTACAAATTGCCCATTTTCTCAATTCAATACCCAAACCCATTAGCGCACATGATCATATGTCAATTTATGAGAAAATATGTGACTCTGATCCACATGCTCCAGGCATTATCTCCCAATTATACTCCCATTTCTCCTCTCCCCCTGCATCCCTCCCACCTTATACCACTAGTTGGTCCACAGACCTCAACTTAGACCTAGACATCGACGCATGGACTAAGATCTGGACCAATACCAGTAAAGCCTCCCAAAATGTTATCGCCTCGGAAGCTAACTTTAAAGTTCTTATGCGCTGGTATCTGGTTCCAGCCAGAATAGCTAAGTTTGTCCCTGGGTACCCCGCTACATGCTTTAGAGGCTGTAATGAAACAGGCACACATACCCATATCTGGTGGACGTGTCCAGTTGCCCAACGTTTTTGGATAGCGACCTTCCAGATAGCATCAATCCTTATGGGAGACCTCCTCTCACCAGATCCATCTCTGGCCCTACTCAACTTAACACCCGGCAATTATACCCGCAGTCAACTATCCCTATTCCTTCAGCTAACCACAGCGGCTAAACAAACGATAGCCAGAGCCTGGAAAACTCCGACACTCCCGGTGGCAGAACTTAAAAACAGGGTTACACAGGCCATGATTCATTGTAAGATTGAAGCAAAACTCTTAGATCGTATGCCTCGATTTTATAAGGTCTGGCAGCCTTGGATACAACACTTTTTGCCCCCTGATTTAGACCCCTATCTCTTGGAGCCCTGAAATACCCATTTATTTGAGATCATCTCCAGCATGTGGCGGCCTGGGTCCGTGCGGGCCGATCGACCAGTCTCTCTCTCTCTTTCTCTCGCTTCTCACTTCTCTTCCCTTTCTCTCTTATCCCACTACTTTTATTCTTGTTCCTAATCTTACTGTTCTTTCCCATTTTCTTTCCTATATCTGAAAACTTTGCCCACGCAGTACCAGTATTCCCCTAATCAGTATATTTTTTGCTATTGGGAGTAACTTAGTACTCCGACCCCGGTGACACCGGAATGATTGGGTTCCCGATTGTTTAACTAAACAATTACTCTCCATCTTGATCTATGTGACATATCCTTCTGTCCTCCTTGTAACTGTCTTATTAGGCATAAGTCGCAAGTTTAGTGATCGTTTGTTCTTTATCCATTGTTCTATCTGAATTCTGATTGTAACGTACTGTGTACTTTTTCTGTCAATTGATAATAAAAAATTTTTGAACATTAATGGCGTCTTAGTCCGTTGGGTTCAATATTCAGCTGGTCCATCCTTTGCAGCTATAACAGCTTCAACTCTTCTGGAAAGGCTGTCCACAATGTTTAGAAGTATCCCTATTGGAATTTTCGACCATTCTTCCTGAAACGCATTTGTGAGGTCAGGCACTGATGTTGGACGAGATGGCCTGGCTCTCATTTTCTGCTCTAATTCATCCCAAAGGTGTTCTATTGGGTTAAGGTCAGGACACTGTGCAAGCCAGTCAAGTTCCTCCACCCCAAACTTGCTCATCCATGTCTTTATGGACCTTGTTTGTGCACTGGTGCGCAGTCATGTTGGAACAGGAAGGAGCCATCCCCAAACTGTTCCCACAAAGTTGGGAGCATGATTTTTTCCAAAATGTCTTGGTATGCTGACTAAGGGACCAAGTCCAATCCCTGAAAAACAACCCCACACCATAATTCCCCCTCCACAAAATGATTTGGAGGGGCAGCAAAATACTTTTGGCACTATAGTGGGGATGAGCGAGTTTGGGGTGGAGGAACTTGACTGGTCTGCACAGGGTCCTGACCTCAACCTGATAGAAAACATTTGGGGTGAATTTGAGGGGAGATTGCGAGCCAGACCTTCTCGTCCAACATCATTGCCTGATCTCACAAATGTGCTTCTGGCAGAATGGTCAAACATTCCCATAGACATACTCCTAAACCTTGTGGACAGCCTTCCCAGAAGAGTTGAATCTGTTATAGCTGCAAAGGGTGGGCCAACTCAATATTGAACCCTACAAAGACGGGGATGCCATTAAAGTTCATGTGCGTGTAAAGGCAGGTGTCCCAATACTTTTGGTAATATAGTCATTAAAGGAAAATAGAAGGAGGATTTTCGGGACTTTGAATGAGGCTGGCACTAAAGGAATGCCTGCCTCCATCCCTATCAATATTATATGAGAGGAGAGAACAGAATTGGGACTTTAAATGAAGCACACATCAGTAAGAGAATAAGTCAAGTGACTGCAATAAATATTTATTTTGTATAGTCCATGATATGTCATACAAACATTTTGGGCATCAACCTCTAAAATGCTTTGGGCATACAGCCTCCATACAATGAGTCATGGACTAATATTTCATAATAATTTACAATCCAAAAAACATTCTCATAAAACACAAAGAACAGTATGCATGTATATACGTTATTTTGCTGTGGTTGAACCCAAAATGGCCAAGATAACCATGGTAACTAAATAATAAATAGATCGGTTAAAAATGCCTAAATAATAATTTATAAATCAGAAAGGATCATATGAATTTTGATTTTTCATGATTGTGATAGAGGATAATGGCTAAAAGCTCTACGCGTTTCGTGGTATTCCAACCGCTCATCAGGAGCATACATCATGGCATAATTCTACAAAATGTATGAAAATAATTTTTTTTATTTAATATATAAATTAGGTAAAAATTAACAAAATAATTGGTAATATAGTGTATTTTGGAGACTCTGGTGGCTAATGATATCAGGCTACTTCAATACATGATACTTTATCACAGGATGGCGATTTTAACCACTTCAGCGCTGGAAGATTTGGCTGCTCAATGACCATGTCATTTTTTGCGATACGGCACTGCGCCGCTTTAACTGACAATTGCACAGTTGTGCGACACTGTACCCAAACAAAATTGACGTCCTTTTTAGAGGACCTTTTTATAGAGCTTTCTTTTGGTGGTATTTGATCACATCTGCGTTTTTTTTTTTTTTTGCGAAGAAGAAGAGCGACAATTTTATGCTATATAATCAATATCCAACATTTTTTATAAAAAAATAAAAAATGTTTTGCTCAGTTTAGGCCGATATGTATTCTTCTACATATTTTTGGTAAAAAAAAATCGCAATAAGCGTACATTGATTAGTTTGTGCAAAAGTTATAGCGTCTACAGAATAGGGGATGGATTTATAGCATTTTTAGTTATTTTTTTTTGCTAGTAATAGCGGGATCTGCGATTTTTTTATTGGGACTGCGATATTACGGCAGACATATCGGACACCTTTGACACATTTTTGGGACCATTGACAATTATACAGCGATCAATGCTATAAAAATGCACTAATTACAGTATAAATGTCACTGGCAGGGAAGGGGGCGATCAAGGGGTTAACTGTCTTCCCTCACTGTGTTCTAACTGTGGGGGGGGGGGGGGTGGGACTGTCTAGGAGGAGAGAGAGATCGGTGTTCATACATAGTATGAACACACGATCTGTCTCTATTCCCCTGAAAGAACCGGGATCTGTGTGTTCACGCTCTATCACGAGTGATTGTGGGAGTCCTGGGGTAATCCTGGGCCGGACACTTACATTGGCTCCGGGCACACGCTGCGGGCGCTTGCCTCTGGTGGCATCCACGCCCCTAGTGGCCAAAAGTCGAAGCAACGTAAGGCAACATTGTTTCACCCAGCCGAGCCACTCTGCCGCAGTAAAACTGCGGTGGCTGGTCGGCAAGCGGTTAAAGCATAGTTAATATTAGGCTGAAATTCCACTTTAAAGAGGAAGTAAAGCCTTACTGAAAATAGACCCTGCAAGGCAAAGGCATAATGAGCTAGTATGCATAGCATACTAGCTCATTATGAATAACTTGCCTGATATGGAAGACCCTCCTCCGACGCCACCATGATACCCGGAGTGACTTCTGGGTATCGCGGCAATGTGACTGGCCGGAGCCGCGATGACGTCACCCCCGTGCATATGTGCGGGAGCCGCCTCTAGCGGAATGCTTAGTGCGCCTGCGCACCGCTATCTACAGCGCATGCGTTGTAGACAACAGTGCCTGTCATTTGCAAATATCTCCTAAACCGTGTAGATTAGGTGATATTTCTTGGACCTACAGGTAAGCCTTAATCTAGGTTTACCTGTAGGTAAAAGTGGTCTGTAAGGGTTTACAACCACTTTAAAGCTAGTATTTTTAGCACATACTATTTTGGCATGTGTCTGATCTGACAGTTTATCTTGTTCCCAAAATGAACACAAGTCAGCTGACTTAGCGGAGAGAGATGTACTGGTGTAACATAACTTCACTCTGTTTATGGCAATTTCAGCTATCGGCTTCCTAATACAAAAGCTCTCTGCTCGGGTGGTTAGAAATAATGTATCCATGGATGAATTCACTCTGGTGGCCGCATAAATATTTATAATTGCAGTAAATATTCTACAAACTTTGAAACACGTGGATGCCAAAATAATACAAACAGACAGCTTTTCCTCGAAGTGAAAACCGAGAAATGAGAAGTATAGCCAAGGTTTTTATTTTAGATAACGTTACCCACACGCTTGTCAGTTTGATTTCTTTTCTACACTTATAAAATAATATTTGCATTACTGGAGAAAGCCTTCGCCCTACTCCTGCTAGATATGTTAAGCTCATGGGTAGAGAGCATCAAGTACTGGGGCATAATGCCAAGGTTTTCTGCTTTTGGAAGTGATGTTGAAATCTTTACAGATGCCATGCAGAGTTGTGCTCATAAGTTTACGAACCCTGGCAGAATTTATGATTTCTTGTCCATTTTTCAGAGAATATGAATGATAACACAAAAACTTTTATTTCACTCATGGTTAGTGTTTAGTTGAAGCCATTTATTATCAATCAACTGTGTTTACTCCTTTCAAATCATAATCGCAACAGAAACTACCCAAATGGCCCTGATCAAAAGTTTACATGCCCTGGTGATTTTGGCCTGATAACATGCACACAAGTTGACACAAAAGGATTTGAATGGCTATTAAAGGTAACCATCCTCACCTCTGATCTGTTTGCTTGTAATTAGTGTGTGTGTGTATAAAAGGTCATTGAGTTTCTGGACTCCTGACAGACCCTTGCATCTTTCATCCAGTGCTGCAATGATGTTTCTGAATTCTGAGTCATGGCGAAAGCAAAAGAATTGTCAAAGGAAAAAGTAGTTAAACTGTATAAAACAGGAAAAGGATATACAAAGATATTCAAGTCATTGAGAATGACAATCAGCAGTGTTTAAACTCTAATCAAGAAGTGCAAATGAGGGGTTCTGTTGAAACCAAACCACAGTCAGGTAGACCAACTAAAATTTCAGCCACAACTGCCAGAAAAATTATTCGGGTTGCAAAGGAAAAACCCACAAATAACTTCAGGTGAAATACAGGACTCTCTGAAAACGTGTGGTGTGGCTGTTTCAAGATGCACAATAAAAAGGCCCTTGAAGAAAGATGGGTTGCATGGTCGAGTCACCAGAAGAAAGCCATTACTATGCAAATGCTACAAAGTATCCCGCTTACAATATGCCAAACAGCACAGAGACAAGCCTCAAACCTTCTGGCACAGTCATTTGAAGAGATGAGACCAAAATTGAGCTTTTTGGCCACAACCATAATTGCTTCATTTGGAGAGTCAACAATGATGAAATGTACACCATTCCTACTGTGAAACACGGAGGTGGATCGCTGATGTTTTGGGGATGTGTGAGCTACAAAGGCACAGGAAATTTGGTCAAAATTGATGGCAAGATGAATGCAATATGTTATCAAAAAAATACTGGAGGAACATTTACATTCCCCAGCCAGGAAGCTGCGCATGGGATGTACTTGGACATTCGAACATGACAATGATCCAAAACCATAAGGCCAAGTCAACCTTTCATTGGCTAAAGCAGAATAAAGTGAAGGTTCTGGAGTGGTCATCTCAGTCTCCTGACCTCAATATCATTGAGCCACTCTGGGGAGATCTCAAACGTGCCGTTCATGCAAGACAGCCCAAGAATTTACAGGAACTGGAGGCTTTTTGCCAAGAGGAATGGGCAGCTTTACCATCTGAGAAGATAAAGACTCATCCACAAATACCACAAAAGACTTCAAGCTGCCATTGATGTTAAAGGGGGCAATACACGGTATTAAGAACTGGGGTATGTAAACTTTTATTCAGGATCGTTTGGGTAGTTTCTGTTGTGATTACGATTTAAAAAGAGTAAACACAATTGATTGATAATAAATGGCTTCAGCCAAACACTGACCATGAGTGAAAGAAAAGTTTTTGTGTTATCATTAATATTCTCTGAAAAATGGCCAAGAGATCATAAAGTCTGCCAGGGTATGTAAACTTATAAGCACAACTGTATATGATATAAAAGGATATATATGCAGCAGGCTTTACCAGCATTCTCCTACAACCATGGTTCCTGCAGTGGTTGCTAGGAGTCCCTTGAGCTGTGGCTAATTAACCTCCCATTTGATGGCTAATTCATATTTCTAGGGCTAGCACCTTCTGGCAGAGTCAGTAGCAAAATGCCAATTCTCTTTGTGACTTTTGTAGAGGGGACATTTTTCCTGCAGACCACCTATGTAAAAGGTATATTTCACAATTTGAAAAATTATCCTTTTCTGCTTGCCTCTCAGTGTAACCCACAGAGCAGAATACAGCCTTGTTCCAGAGATTTTTCACTGTATGGTCCTGCACAATGCTGCACAAAATTTGATCAGCAAAAGCCCCAGCTGCATTCCTCCAACTACTGTGTATGTACCATGGCTTTATTTATCTCTTGGGTGTTGAGAGGAGTATAGTCATAGTTATAAATGGGGCAAGTGGTCTTATGTACAGTAGGTACAGGACACGGCTGGGACTGTTTTGCAACATGGAGCAGGGTTGAAGGTAAGCATTTTCGTTCTGTGGCTCACACTGAGAAGGAACACAATAAAAGACAACTTATTTTAAGTAAACTGAAGATTAAAGCCCAAATTAAGTCACAGAGTAAATATTTTGTCATATAGACCAAGGGTGTCAAACTCAATTTCATTGCAGGTCACATCAGCAGTATGATTGGCCTCAAAGGGCTGATTGAATCTGGGGTGTGCTACATACATAGTGCAGGGTTTAGCGGTTTAGGAGTGTTTACAAGTTACAGTGAGTTGAAGGAGTGATGGGCGAGAGCCAGAGGTGGCGGAATGGAGTTCAGCCATGTTTTGGCTGCAAAGCGGAGTGCGGGGGCCACTTGACAATGCCTTCCAGACTAGATTCCAGGCATGGGCCTTGTGTGACATACATTATTTTACCAAAAGTATTGTAACGCCTGATATTACAAACATATGAACTTTAATGGCATCCCAGCCTTAGTACGTAGGGTTCAATATTGAGTTTGCCCATCCTTTTCAGATATACCGGGTTCAACTCTGCAAAGGCTGTCCACAAGGTTTAGGAGTGTGTCTATGGGAATGTTTGACCATTCTTCCAGAAGAGCATTTGTGAGGTCAGGAATTGATGTTGGACGAGGAGGCCTGGCTCGCAGTCTCTGCTCTAATTCATCCCAAAGGTGTTCTATTGGGTTGAGGTCAGACTCTGTGCAGGCCAGTCAAGTTCCTCTACCCCAAACTCGCTCATTCATGTTTTCATCGACCTTGCTTTGTGCAGTGGTCCAAATCATTTGGTGGAGGGGTGATTATGGTGTGGGGTTGTTTTTCAGGGGTTGGGCTTGGCCCCTTAGCACCACTGAAGGTAACTCTTAAGGCATTAGCATACCAAGACAATCTGAACCCCTAGAACACCCCCCTACTTCCCTCTCCACCTCCTACTCTTTTTTTGTATTACCGTATTTATCGGCGTATAACACACACTTTTTCCCCCTTAAAATCGGGGGAAAGTCGTGGGTGCGTGTTATACGCCGATCCCCACTGTTTGGGAGTCTAAAATACTGAGCGCCGCCGAAAAAAACCGAGCGCCGCCGAAAAAGACCGAGCCGTCTGCTCGGCTCCGCTCGTAGTCCCGCCTCCCTGCTGTTTATGGAGCGAGCGCTGCCGAAAAAGACCAAGCCGACTCTACTGTGTATTCGGCTTGGCTCGGCTCGCAGTCCCGCCCAGTCGGCTCGGTCTTTTTCGGCAGCGCTCGCTCCATAAACAGCAGGGAGGCGGGACTACAAGCGGAGCCGAGCAGACGGCTCGGTCTTTTTCGGCGGCGCTTGGTCTTTTTCGGCAGCGCTCGCTCGGTCTGTCTCTGCGGCGGGATATTTAAACATGGGCAAGGCTGCAAACGGCGCTGGGCAAGCTGGAAATGATACTGGCAAGCTGCAAATGACACTCTGCAAGGCTGCAAACAGCGCTGGGCAAGCTGCAAATGATGCTAGGCAAGCTGCAAATGACACTGATCATTCTGCAATGATGGACAAGGCTGCAGATGCACACTGATAAGGCTGCATTGACGGGCATTTAAATGTAAGTTTTTTTTTCCTTAAACTTCCCTCCTAAAACTTTTTTCCTTAAAATGCCCTCCTAAACTTGGGGTGCGTGTTATACGCCGGTGCGTGTTATACCCCGATAAATACGGTACTTAAAGTCAGTTTTAAACTGGCATTTACTAAAATCACATAACTAATATCATAACAATATAATTCTCACATTTACAAGTTATAGTATAAAATCAATATATAGATGAACATTACAGTTTGTATATTCTACTGTACCTTAAAGCATTCAAATGTTACAATGGAATGTTGTATGATATTTTCTATGTTCACTCAATAAAAATGTATGAAAAAAAAAAGAAAAACCCAAGACATTGTCAGACAATTTCATGCTCCCAACTTTGTGGGAACAATTTGGGGATGGCAACTTCCTGTTCCAACATGACTACGCACCAGTACACAAAGCAAGGTCTATAAAGACAGGAATAAGCGAATCTGGGGTGGAGGAACTTGACTGGTCTGCACAGTCCTGACCTCAACCCTATAGAACACCTTTGGGATGAATTGGAGGGCAGACTGCAAGCCAGGCCTTCTCTCCAACATCGTTTCCTGATGACACAAAGGCACTTCTGGAAGAATGGTCAAATATTCCGATAGATACACTCCTAAACCTTGTGGACGGCCTTCCCAGAAGAGTTAAAGCTTTAAGCCCTGGTTCACATTGGTGTGATTTGACATGCGATTTCAAATCGGCGGCAATGACACAGTCCTAATCGGTGTGACACCACATTTTATGCACCACACCAATTTCAAAAAGTAGCTTCTGTACTACTTTTTGCGATTTCGAGGTGTGGTTTCCATGGACTTCTGTTCAGAAACCCACACAGATGTCTGTGAAATTGTCGCCGAAAACGGGACTGACACGCGGGAGTGAAATTGCACAGCTTCATTCCCGCAGCTCAGTGTTAACCTGGGCTAATAGCTGTAAAGGGTGGGCCAACTCAATATTGAACCCTGCGGACTAAGACGCCATTAAAGTTCATGTGCGTGAAAAGGCAAAGGTGTCCCAATACTTTTGGTAATATAGTGTATGTGATATAGACAATGAGGGGAATTTACTAAAGGCAAATGCACTGTGCAGTCTGCCATGGCAATTGCACAAATTTTCCTCAGTGCTTAGTAAATGTGGTAAAGCTTTGCTGATTTCCATCATCCATTCATGTGCAAAATGTATTTATTTTTTTCCTTGCATCTGACTGAGTATTCTTTACAAAGTGAAGCAGTATCACATTTACATTTACTAAGGAAAATGAGTCTATTTGCCTTTAGTAAATGAATCCCATTGCACTTGCAACCTCTTTTTTCATAGTTCCACCTCCACATTACTGTTATTGCAGCTGTGCAGGGTTTCCAAACATGGCTTTGCAGGCCACTAGGCACCAGAGTGCCATATAACAGACCTGCTTGGATACACATTCTTCACTGCAAGTCTGCATGAAGATGCTTGTGATGAGGAATATGGTTATTACTCATCTATGAAAGCATTGCACACTGGATCGGGAAGGCAGGAAAGGAATTTCTGGGATACCGGAAAAAGGTATTTCCAAGTGAAAACAAGTTGAAAATCAAAACGTAAAGCAACAATGTACAGCGGAAACAACATACAAATCCAGCCACAACTCTGTCTCAAGCTATATGACCAACTTGGTGTCAGAATATCGTGTTTGTTTTTCCCAAGACCTCCTGTCACCTCCTCCCATGCTCACCTCCAGGACTTCTCTAGAGCCTCTTCCAATCCACTGGAACCCAAATCTGTTTGGTTATCCCTAAGGTTGACCATAAACTGTCTTCTGATTGAATACAATTTTTGTCTGGCAGTTTTCCATCTAGCTCCTTCAAATTTTCAGCCAACGTTTGTCTGGTGGGAGAGTATTGATAAGGCCATCCACTGACTGAATCATGGCTGGTTCTTCAGGAACTGGACAAACTTTGTACAATGTATGGCCCGCTTTACTCTGCCCACCTTTTAACAATCCCTCTTTAGAAAAACCTATCACGCCTCTACCAAATAGCTGAACTTTTACTTTCTCTCCATCAACTTATATCACTTACCCCTCAATTTTATATTGTAAGCTAACATGAGCAGGTCCCTCCGAAGATTTTCCAATCGTCTATTGTCAAATTCTGGTAAGCCTGTGTGAATTGTAGCCTTAATATCCTGTTCTTAGCTGACAGGAGTGGCACCCAGTGTGGTGTTCTGCTGCTGTAGGTTTGCTGTGTTGTGTGTTCAGAGATTGTTGTAACAAGTGGTTATTTGAGTTACTGTTGCCTTTCTATCATCCCGAACCATCTGCCCATTCTCCTCTGACATCAGCAAGGTATTTTCGTCCACGCAACTGCCGCTCTCTGGATATTTTCTCTTTTTTGGACCATTCTCTGTAAACCCAAGAGATGGTTGTGTGTGAAAATCCCAGTAGATCAGTCGTTTTTAAAATACTCAGACCAGCCCATCTGGCACCAACAACCATGCCACGTTCAAAGTCACTTAAATCCCCTTTCTTCCCCTTTCTGATGCTCGGTTTGAACTTCGGCAAGGCGTCTTCACCACGTCTAGATGCCTAAATGCATTGAGTTGCAGCCATGTAATTGGCTGATTAGCAATTTGTGTTACCAAGCAATTGGACAGAAGTACCCAATAAAGCCGTGAGTGTATAAATACTGTATAATAATACTACTGGTGGAATTTCGGCCAGCAAAAGATTAATTAAGAGCATGTTCTCAATTTTTCTGTCGGAAAAAGTTCAGATTGGAAATTCTGATCGTCTGTACAAATTCTGACACACAAAATTCCTATGCATGCTCAGAAATAATTTGACGCATGCTCAGAAGCATTGAACATTGATGGTCGAACGTTCAGAGAACTTTTGTGTGACCGTGTGTGTGCAAGACAGCTTGAGCGGAATCCCGTCGGAATTCTGTCGGAAAAACCATCAGAGCTTTTTCCGACCAAAATTCCGATCGTGTGTACGCGGCATTAGAGCACAAGTTGCATGACATGTAAGAAGTCTTAACTAATCCGACTACGGAAAAGGTTCCTGCACTACTTTGGTCTGACCTTTGTACGCTATCACATTAAGTTGGATCAGCACCTTAACCGATCTGACTTGTGACATGCAGCTTGTGTTAAGAGGCAATTTTAGCAACGCAAAATGTATTAGGAAAAAAAAATGGTGTAGCCCCCCCCCCCCCCGAAATCCATACCAGATCCTTCCAATAAGCCCCCTGCCCTCAGACCCCATCGACCACAGCCCAGGGTTGTGGGGAAGAGGTCCTTGTGCTTTGGATCAGAGCCTCCCTGCCCCAAAGCACCCCCCCATGTTGAGGGCATGTATCCTGGTATGGTTCAGGAGGGGGAGGGCGCTCACTCATCTCACCCCCCCCCCCCTTTCCTGACCTGCCTGCTGGGATAAGGGACTGGTATGGTTTTTTTTTTTCATTTTGGCGTGGGATTCCCCTTAAAATCCGTAAGGTTTTTTTTGTGATAAATTTGGCGTGAGGTTTCATCCATACCAGAACCAAGGGAATTGTTTTGATTGGTTAAAGGACCAGTCACACTCATCCCTAAGTCGAATTAAAATCGGATCCTGTTTATTATAGTCGCATGGAAATTGGACCGAAGTCACAGAGCAAAGTCAAATCAAAGGTCGTGTGACTTTCATGTCGCACCAGTGTGAACTTGGCCTAAAAAATGTCTAGACACCATCCTAATGTCCAGCCTTACAGGAGTCAGAACTCTGAAACCCTCAGAGGCAAATCCCACCTATTCCTGTTTCTGATAAAAGAATTACACTGGAAATTCCATCAGGCAGTAAGGTCTGGGAACAGGAATTTGGGTGGTTGATAGCTTGCACCTCCCCTATCATGGCAACTGCCACACAGTACTGGGAAATCTGGGCAAAAATGACTAATCTAATGCTGGGTACACACGATCGGAATTCCGGCCAGAAAAAGACAGATGAGAGCTTTTCATCGGAAAATGCGGCCGTGTGTACGCTCCATCAGAATTTAGCTGTCCAAATTTCCGCCAGCCAAAAATTGATAGCATGTTCTCAATTTTCCAGACGGAAAAGCTTTCTATCGGTAATTCCAATCGTGTGTATGCAATTCCGACACGCCAAAAATCACGCATGCTCAGATTCAACTATGAGACAGAAGCTATTGGCTACTGGCTATTGAACTTAATTTTTCTAGTCCCATCGTATGTGTTGTACGTCACCAGGTTATAAATGATCGGAATTTGATGTGACCGTGTGTAGGCAAGACAGCTTGAGCCTTATTCCGTCAGAATTCCGTCGGGAAAACCATCAGAGCTTTTTCCGACGAGAATTCCGATCGCGTGTATGCGGCATGAGAGAATGTGACCACTTTATAATGTCTGTGGTGAGGAATTTAGTGGGCGATATGTAATCTATAGCACCCAGTGCTTCTGAAATAATAAGCAACCAATCAGATTATGCGTTGTTCTACAGTTTAATTATTAACTGTACCTGTTATTGTCATCACAGAGACCCAAGAATTATTTCTGCATAGCTGAACAATTATGAAATGGGTTTTCCTACTTGTCCACAAATGATTATGTACAACACTGTACCCTTCCCTGAACTAGGGCTTTTATAAAACTGGATATTTTTAGGGCCTACTATTTGTTATCCTTTAATGAGACCAAAACTATGTGTAATCTATTAATTTTCCTGCAGGTTTGCAATGTTTCACAATGTTCGGATCCCACAGGAAAACCTTCTAAATAGCACTGGAGACATTACTTCTAGTGGGACCTACACAAGTAGATATAAGGTAAAAGTTCATTTTTCATTTTTATAGGTCCTTACCCATTTTCCATCTTTTTTATTATTTGTAAAGTTTATCAATGGCATCATATGACAAACCTTTGTGTTTAAAATATTTTTATTGAATTTTTAGAAAAAAAGACACAAAATAACAAAATAATAATAATAAAATAAAATAACGTGACATTCCAAGATCACTATATACATGCCATTCCTAAAGTATATAAATTACATAATATTCCCAATCCCCCAAATATTCATACAATTCTAGGGTTCTCAGAGTGGACCAGGGTGGCAGCTTTTTGAAGCCATCTCATGATAAACCTTTGTAATACTGTAATTGTAATATTAAACCTCTTTAAAGCAGTGTTCGTTTTGGCGGCAAAAATATTTTCTGCATTGTGTTCGTCAGCTGCAGGTTTTCAGTGACAAAAACTGAACGAAAATAAAATTAGAATCAAGTGAATTGAGGAAAACGAATTCCAGTTTTCGTCAAGGAACAAAACAGAAATGAAAATGTGTGGAAGGGACGTTTACCCCCCTGAACTTCCACTTTCCTCAGAGCTCCACCTGTCTGTTAATGCCCCCTGATTCTATCAGCAAGCTGTATTGGCTGAGAGACGCAGGCTCCCTTCAATTCTTTCCCTTTCCTATGCAGTTCCACACATTACACTCATTTACACTGTTGCTTTGGCACCCTCTGCTGGCCTTTTCTAAATGAGCATCACAATTCCAACCCCAGTCTATAATAATAGCACATTAAGGAAAAGTCCAGCCATTAAAGGAGAAGTCCAGCCAAAGCTTGTCTCCTATGGGTCACAGGAGTGCAAATCGTTTTGTACTCCTGTGACCCGTTTTCAGCAGAAAATCACAGAAATCAGTCCAGACACCGCGTCATCATGACAGTGGAAGTCTGGATTCGCCAGGTGCCTGGACTGATACCCATCTCAGCGTCTCACGACCTGCTGAGAGCCTGAGACGGCCACTCCCCGCCCCTCCACAGCTCCACGCTCCAATGAGTACAGAGGAGCAGAGCGGAGAGCTGATGATTGACAATCAGCTGCTCTCTGCTTGGGGAGCTGAGAGAACGAGCCATCGGAGATGTTTGATCGCTCGGTTTTCAGTGCACAGGCTGCATCCACATAGGTAAGTACAACGGAGGAAAAAAACTCCAAACCCATACTTCTCTTTTAGGCTGCTTTCACGCTTTAGCTTTAGTGGTGCTTTACCACTGTTTAAGCAGTACTTCCGCGTTCCGCTTTTTGGCCGCTAGCGAGGCGCTTTTAACCCCAAAGAAGGGGTTAAAAACTCCCGTGTTGTGGCACTTAAGAAGTGCTACCCATTCATTTCAATGGGCAGGAGCGTTTTGGAAGCGCTGTATACAACGCTCCTAAACTGCCCCAAAGATGTTGTTTGCAGGACTTTTTTTAACGTCCCGCAAGCGCACCACTCCAGTGTGAAAGCACTCATTGCAATGAATGGGAGGCAGTTTCAGGAGCTTTACATCTTCTATTTCTAGCGCTAAAATGCCTGAAAACCGCCTCAGTGTGAAAGGGGTCTTAAAAGGAACTTCAGTCATTTTTTCATCTATTAAATCTTCTGCCCTTGTTGTTTTAACTTTGGATAGTAAAGACATTTTTTTATGCCAGTGAATACCTTATACAACTCACTTCCTGTTTTTTGTATGGTAAAAAAGCCTAGGCTTATGACATCATGCACATCTCTCTCTCTCTCTCACTCTCGTGAGAGTTTGCCAAGAAGGGAGGGTGGATGAGTCATAGGAGTGCCAATGAGAGCTGCAGAGCTGGAGGTGTACCTCTGTGTGTGTGTGTGTGTGTGTGTGTGTATGTGTAAATCCAGGAAGTGAACAGGCAGCAGCTTCAGCTGCCCACAGTTAAAATGGATGCAGCCAGACTCAGTGGAGGGAGATTTCTGCAGCAAATTTGGCAAGTACAGAATCACAGTGTGTGTGTGTGTATATATATATATATATATATATATATATATATATATGCTGTTGTTATTACAACATGATGTTATTATAATATGATGTTGTTATTACAAATTATCAAATTATGTGAGCAGACTGCAGTTCCTCTTTAAGGTTTAAACATATTTTGCATATACCACATAAGAAGTAGGGGACATCTACTAAGCTGCTGAAAGAGAAAAAAAAATAAGAAAAAGTATTTTTTTATTTTTTTATAAAAATGTAATGTTGGTAATATATTCAAGTAATATTGGAACAGCATTACAGCCAATGGAGTTTACTTTTTTTTTATATTTTAAAGTTGCACTTCTGTTTGCCAAAAAGCAATATTTTTGTTTATTTATGAAACTTGGTTTTATTATAAAGACGTTATATATCAGAACGGCTAAATCTGTGTCTGTAGTGCATGTTCAAACCTTAAGGCTGGGTTCACAAATATGCAAATTGGATGCCTTTTTAACCGCTTCCAATTCGCATAACTTGTGAATTGGACCGGCTTTCAATGGAGCCAGTTCACACGTGTGCGGGGCGCCTGTGGTTTTAAAAAGGGGCCTGTATGTTTTTGGGTGCGGTTCAGGTGCGATTTCAGGTTAAATTGTGCTCCGGGATCGCACCTGAATCGGTAAACAGGACCGCACTGGACTGCCGCACTTAAACTGCGGCTGCATATGTGTGAACCCAGCTTAATACCATAAATAATAAGATGTTATTAGATTTTTACTAGCACATAATGAGTTTGGTAATTCTAGAGACATTCTTAAATGACGAATCACAATTTAATCAAACCCATTAGATTCCAGTCAACTAAAATGTACTGGAGATTTTAGTCGACTAAAATGATTTGGATGATTTAAAAACTAAAATGTAATTTTAGTCAGAAGACTATGACTAAAACTAAATATAAATATTAACACTGCTTTAAAGTGAGCCTGTGCACAAATATGCACATTAAAATATTTATATGTTCCTATAAAGCAGGTAAAGCAAGTTTTCTTAGCTAAAGGCATTGTGGTGAAATTCAGCAAATTCAAATTCAACACAACAGATGCACTGAAATCTCAGCTATTTGCTCTGGATAGCATGATCTAGGGATCCTGCCAGCCTTCTAATCTAAACACTTATTAAATGTTTCTAACTTTTCAGAAACAGCCTGAGGCTAGGTTCACACTGCATCCGACTTATAAAAAAGTTCCTGCACTACTTTTGGTGCAACTTTGGGACGACTTGCATTGACTTTTGTAACAGAAGTCCCATGCCAGTTGTGCCAAAGTCGTGTGATTTTGACAAGTCAATGCAAGTCGGACCAAAAGTAGTGCAGGAACCTTTCTCTAAGTCAGAGCAACTCAAGTCACACCGATTAGAACGGTTCCATTGCACAGAATGGGTTCTGACTTCTGATGCGACAAGTGCTCCAAAGTCGAGCAATTGTCGCATCCGTGTGAACCGGGCTTTAAAGCCATCTTTAGAGTCTTTGTTGGGATCTGTGTGGAGCTTTGAGGATGTTGACTACACATTGGCAATGTTGTTACCTAAGGGCTCTCTAAAAAGTGGTCAACAATGGAATCCTTTTCAGAGAGTAGTAGAGCAGTGGCTACCATGCATTGACGAGGTGATATGGTGGTATGGTGCCCACCATACACAACCTGATGTGTACTAGCATGGACAATGGCCATGTTAACTTATGGCTGGGCAGTTGAGGGTGGTAAAACCACGTCTCATCCGCTAACTTTTATCACTGCTGTGTAAAAAATAACGTTATGCATTCTACATCTGTTTGTTGTGTGTTTTCTCCTTTAGGATCCAAAGCAACGTCTTGGAGCATCTCTCGGGACACTTTCCGGTGGCAGAGTCTCAATCATTGGAATGACAGTGGTGAATTTAAAACTCGCTGTGTCCATCGCTATCCGATTCTCTGCAACCCGGCGTCAGTTTGGACCAACGGAAAATGAAGAAATACCAGTACTTGAGTATCAGTTACAGGTAATTATCCAGCTATCTCAAGCAAACAAAATCTCCTGCATTATTATTGCGTATTGCGATGACGATGGAAGAAGCCTGGAATTCCTATGGCTCCCAGTACATGCACAGGCCTTGGTGCCCTCCAAGGGTCAGGGGATACCCAATGGAAACACTGTAAAAGAATAAAGAGAGGGCGCATCAACCTTGCACATTATCCAAGTAATATTTGTTAAAATCAAAACATACTCACAAACAAGTGGATTATAAAGGCATATCAGAGTCCACAATGGACAAAAAGAAACCAGGTCACCAGGACTGTGTCCAACACACCCGGAGGACCTTCCAGATGGTTAACGGGTTTCAAGGGGGGATTCCCTCTTCCTCAGAGCCAAGAAATGCGTCAGCCATCTGGAAGGTCCTCTGCCATTTTGGACACAGTCCTGGTGACCTGGTTGCTTTTTGTCCATTGTGGACTCTACTATGCCTTTATATTCCACTTGTTTGCCAGTATGTTTCCTTCCTTTTGATTTTAATAAATATTAACTAGGCAATGTGCAAGGTTGGTGCTCCCTCTCTTTATTATTTTACAGAATTATCCAGCTATGTCTCTATTACTATTACTTATCCAGCTATTATCTCTATTACTAAAGCAAGAGAGAAGAAAACTGTATGTGCAGTCAATAATATCCAATCACAACAGATATACTAAAATAACATATACAATCTAATAGGTCGATACGGGTAAACATGCATTTGTCTCATACTGTGTGTAGAGAAAAAGATGTTTACTGGATGATTTTTCTTTGTAGATAGCAGTTAAAATCTTATTGATTTAAATCTGAGCTCCAGGCAAACAACTACAGTAAATACACAAAGGAAATACATTTAGGCGGGCTGTTTTACCTGGCAAAGGATTTGTAGTTCTGTCCATCCACTTCTGACACAGCTCTGCCACATAGCACAGCCCTGTCTGGTGGAATAGGAGACCTCTTTTTTTTTCTTTTGCAGTTCATTGACATTTATATGTCTACATCTTGCCCCCAGCCTGTGATTGGGTAATGAAGCAGCACACTGGTGAGCTTATCTATCACTCTGCGGTCTTTTTAACCTGCTCATTACACTGCAGCTTAACTGACGCCTAGTTCTGATTCTTTCTCTCCCAGTCTGAGCTCTTCTGTGATTGGGTGACAACAATGCTGCACTGCTCCTAAATTCAGAGTAGAGTTGCCACTCTCATCTAGGCTGCCCAGGCCTGCATTATAGTGGGATGAAAAAAGGTGCAAGAAGCATGGCTGTTACCATTGTCACTGCTGATTCACAAGCCTGTAGCTTGTCAGTCAGCACCTGGCCAAACCAAGTCCTGGCCCCTGCTATCTTGATTGACATTGCTACCTTTGTTAATGAAACCTTCCCACTGTGAGCTGGAAGAAACCATAGTTCTCACACATGCTTGACTTTAAACATGTATGCCATTGTCCATCTCTATCACATTGTGAACTCCATCTGTGGCCAAAGAATTATAATATTTTTACTACAGAGTCTCAAACATAAAATAGAATATCCCTTTAAAGTGTTACTAAACCCACAACAGTAAAATCAGTCTGTATATGCAGTAAAGCATGCTTGTTATACACACTGTAAAACCTAAGGGGTTAATCCCCTGCACTGTATAAAAAAGGCTGTTTGATCCTGTATGCACAGATCCTTCCCTGCTTGCATTGCCCCCAAAACATGTTCGGATAAGACAGAGTTAGTGGAGTCACTCTGCACATGCTCAATTTGGTGTGTATTCCTAGAGTTTTCTTTTTTTCTGAGAGAGTGCATGTGATCAGCACAGGGCAAATCAGCACTGTCTAGACAGAGGGTCAGGGGCCCTGCATCCTGTTAGGACAGCCAGTGCAGTATTAAAACTCCTCCTACAAGCTTTAACCAGGCATGCATAGAAGTCACAAGACTGCTATATACTGCTGATGAGAAAAGGTATCTAGCAGTTTATGTTTACTAAAATAATTGCAATTCCATGTTCTGTGTGCTGTGGGAGACCAGATATAGTGAATGCAGGGTCCTGGGATTAGTAACACTTTGAGGACTACATGCACTTAGGCTGGGATCCTGTTTATTGCACGTATCTATTAATGTCATGGTGTATATCTGTTGTATTTTTTTTTATTATAGCAATGGAGATTGATCCCTTACCTGGCAGCTGTCTATGCTCTGGATTATTTCTCGAAGATCTTCTTCATGAATTTAATTGAGCTTCAGATTGGTATCCTCATGAAAGACAGGAGCCCCAGACAGGTAAGGTACTATATAATAAACTGTTAATGCCTTAAAGTATTCCGGCCCCTAATTCCTTACTCCCTTGAACAAACAATCTGGTGTGCATTCATTAATATAATCACCTGTCCTTACTTCTCTTTTTAAAGCATGATTGTACCTAAATTGGGTTATTTAATTATTTAGTCACAGTCACCTTGCCCATGCAAAGCAAAATGACATTATCTCTGCAAAGTCACCACCAACTCCCAACACCCTTATACTCACTTTGCCTATACCCCCTCGCCATTTGTTCCGGAGTCGCAGCCAGCACAAGAAGCAACCGGAGAGAGCAGTGACAGTGCTTGGGCCTAGCTGCTAGGCTGCTTTTGGTGCTAGGTTCAGGCACTTTCCCAAGGAAAGAAGGTCACATGATCCTTTATATCCAGAAGTTCCAGGAAGTGTCATAAACATTTGACATTGGTGCACTTATGACACAGGATACTCAGAACCGTACGGGATTCTAAAGAGAAAGTACAACAGAAGCTGTTTTTCTTCAGACAGTCTCTTGAATTAAAACTCCATATGACCCATCTGAAAGTGGAGGGGACTAGTCACTTCTGACTCATTTAGGGTTGTGTAAAAATGACCTTGAGTTATGTTAGCAGTATTTTTTATTAAAGCAACTAAATATAGTCTAATATATATTCAAAAATTAACCTGGATTGTCATTTGCTGGTTGGAATTGTAATTCTGTCATATTTGAGATTTTCCTGACTACAAAGAAATGGGCCATTACCCACACAGGAGCCTGTTAATATCAGGGACAAATGGAAAGCTGTACAGATTGCTAAGCACACCCCCGAGTGGATATCCCCATGGGACAGATGCACTGTCCGTATTCTGATGTGTACATCGGTCCCACATGTATGCACACTTGGAGATGTGCTTGGACATTTGTGCAACCATTTGCTTTTCATTGATTTTAACAAGCTTTCTGCACCCGGCTTTTGTCTCCCATCAGGACCACTGATAAGGCAGTACAACCAGCCCTCCTGTACTAGGCCCAGGTCCCATCAGTTCCAAAGGGGGCCCAAGCACCTTCTGAGCAGGAGGACCAGTTGTGCTTCATGAACATAGTGACTTCATAGGGACTTCAACATAGAACATAGTGTCCCCCCCCTCCCCTTCAAAACCTATCATGCTAAAAACATCCATTGTCTAAAGGTTTTGGATCATCGAATGCGTCCCGGGTGGTTCTCTGACTGATAATGAGAGGTTCTCCTTGATGTGCAAACAAGAATAATTCTGGATCTTTAAACTGAAAATTCATAGTATCATCTAGACCCCTTCTGTTATCATTCCTTATTGTCCTGTCACCACCAGTGTTTAGCCTGTATATCCTCAGGGTGTACCCATAGGTTACATACTGAGGGGATCATAGTAAACATATAGCATAGGATGTTTTGTATTGGGCACCACTTGTCCATTCCTACATGGCTTCCAATCACCAGTGTATGTTTTATTACATTCTTTCATCCATGTACTTGTTATATATGCATGGTATTAGATAAAGCACCAATTAGGTTTTACTTGTGTTTTGACACTATAAACCATGGGAACATTAATCATAAACTAACGAATTATTGAATTAATTAGCTAACTAACTTGGCTGGTTCTATAACAAATATTGTGAAATAAAATGTGAAATAAAAAAGGTATGGCGCTAAACCCTATCAGTGATAAAATAAATTAACTTATCAAGCCCTAGTGTTTGTTTTTTATATATAAAAAAGGGAAGAGAAAAGAAAAAACTGTTAGTGCTACCGTGCAAAGATATCCTAAAGCAATTTTGTCCAAAGCAAACTATGTGTAGATAATGTGAAAATAATGTGAAATCAACATTCACATTTCATTATAATAAAACAACAAATGAGTGTTAATTGTCCTGTGCGTATCAAGTTATTAAAAACATTCATTAAATGTGCAAAAAGGTGAAATTGTTATTAGTATTCGATGATATATTAGTTGAAAACAGATTGTGCAAACATGTGCAAAAAATTGTGCAAAAAGACAACTACAGATCAGAGCAACCAAGGATCAGAAATCATTCAACCAAAAAACCGCATAAAGGCGTTAAATGTGCAGATCAACAATGTTTTCAACCAATAATCGCATGAAGACGCTTCTGAGTCCAATATAAGTCCAAAATTAATATTTGGCTTGATAGTGCTGCCTCTTCGGATTATTGTTGTAATGATTACAAAAAATCAATGGGGGGTATTTGATTCACTTGTGCAAATAGTGTGGACTTTCACTTAGAAAACTTCATCCCCGGTGCGCCACTCTGTGCTATGGTATATAAATGCTCTCACCAGAGTTAATGCCCTCGTGGGGCTAGATGAACCTTCACAATGTAAGCCACTGTGTCGCTCTCTGGCTGCTGCAGGTGCACTGGGTGAAGCTTCGTTGTTCCGTCCGTGTAATATCCAACGTTAATGTATAAGGAAAGACATATCCATAGTGTAATACGTTCTTAACCAAATCGTTCGTTTATTAAATTTAAAATCTACTCACATTTTGTATTAAAAGCATATGCGTATAGTAAAAACTCCGTTCGTCTCAAACGAGTGCACACAACGTGGCCACGCCCTACGCGTTTTGTCACTACGACGTCCTCTGGAGCGGCCATATTGGTGCACCTTATTGCTTAAATAGGGTGTAGTGCTCCACTACGCCTGCGCTGAACTAACAGCGCCATTTTGGATATGGGATGCCCTTTCTTTGCTAGGGATAAAAGCAATTTTGCCCCCTAGCGCCCTTAAGAAAAACCGATGTAATAGGCATAATTAGTCTTGGAGCACTGCAGCCTACCTATGAGCCACACTCAATTTAGATGACATTCCTTAGTCATTTCCCATTTGACCGGATGTTTATAATTAGTTTTTTCTTGTCTGGGAATAACACTAAAAATACAGTAAATAAATAAATATATGCATATAAATACATGTAGAATTCGCATATATAAAAAATACAAAAAATATAAAAAATACTTATATAAAAAATACTTATATAAAAAATTCATATGTAAACAGGGGGGTACACATTAATATTAGAGAAAACACATGAGAATTTATAAAAATTATATGAATTATAAAAATTATAAAAATTACATGAAAAGGTTTTTATGTATTTAAAAAATCTTTTGTACATACTAATAAAAGAGGGAATTATTCCAGAGGAAAGTTGTTTGGGGAGACATTAATTTAAAATAAAACTCTATATGGAGGTGCTAAGGAGATCTAACTAGCATCGTCCTATAGGTGGTTGTGATATTGTAACTGTATATTACGTTCAGGGGAACTTTTGGATAATTTTAAAAGAAGGGGGTCTTATTGTAGTTCAGACATCTCTAACGTATTTTGAATGGATAACATTCGACCTGAACCCAAGAAAGGTTGGGCCATGAGGTGTAGAATAGGCTACTATATATGTGCTACTATATATATGGCTAGGTCTTGTCGGGATCCTATAATATGTGTGTGTATGGGTAACATTCGACTGCGGAATATTCGTCCAGCATTATCCACTGCTGGGGCGATCAGTTAATTGTTAAAAGTTAGTTAAGAAGCAATTGAGGTCTAGTTCTATGTTCATTCCCCTTGGCTGGAGGGTATCTAAATTAAAAATCCATTTAGTTTCGTTCCTGGATATTTTGATCGTTTTGTCTTCTCCTCTCCAGTGGCCTCTTATTTTGTCTATTCCGTAGAAAGTCATTTGTCCAGGATCCCGATTATGGAAATCCCTAAAGTGTTTGGAAACACTGTGTTTCTGGAAGCCTTTTTTGATATTTGCAATGTGTTCCCTTATCCTGACTTTTAACTCCCTGGTGGTCCTTCCCACATATTGCTTGTGGCAAGGACATTCAATGACGTAAGTAACGTGTGAGCTGCTACAAGTAATCAATTCCCTGATTTTATATTCTTTTCCATTAGAGGTGGATTTAAAACTCGTTTTCTTTTTTTCAGTTTTTTTACTATTTCTACATGGAAGGCAATTTCCGCATTTATAGAATCCTTTTAAGGTCTCAGAGATTCTTATTTGTTTTGGTGGGTCCACCACATTCTTTACTAATTTGTTTCGGAGTGTTGGAGCCCTCCTGTAGATGAACCGTGGTTTGTTCGGCAACATGGCCTGGAGTGAGCTGTCTGCTTGTAGAATCGGCCAGTGTTTTTTAATAATACGTTCCACATCTTTATGTTGTCTATTATACCCTGTGAGGAATGCAATGTTATGGAGGTTTTGTTTTGGTTTTACTTTCTTGCCTTCAATTAATTTTTTCCTGTCCATATGTTTTACTTCATTTTTTAATTTACGGAGATTTTTTTCTTTATATCCTTTTTTTCTAAACCTTTCGATGACGATTTCCGCCTGCTCGTCAAAATCATCTGTTTTGCTACAGTTCCTATATAGCCGTAGAAGCTGGCCTTTGGGTATATTCCCTAGCCACCTGGAATGGTGGCAGCTATTTGTGGGAATATACCCATTGCGATCCGTGGTCTTGAAGAAGGTTCGGGTGCCAAGATTTCCTTCATGTTTGTAAATTTGGAGGTCCAAATAATCTACAGTCTGGGTGTTAAACTTTCCTGTGAATTTGATATGGTATATGTTGTCATTAATTTCTTCAAATGGCCATCATCGGAATCAAAGAGGGGAAGAAGCTCACTGGATACAAGACAGAAGAGCAGAAAACGCATACGAGGAAAGAGAGGAGGCCTCCAGAAAAAGAAGAAGGGAACAATAGGGGAGGGCATCTATAATTTAAGTAAGGTGGTTTTTACGGAGGAAGAACTCAGGGTGCTGGACATGGGCTTAAAGTTTGCCCCAGATAAGGGATTAGATAAATTTGAAACATATATAGACCTCCAAAGATTCGTGAGGAAACTCAACATCAAAAAATTTTTTGCAACCAAGAATCCCCACACGAAGGAAGATAATAACACATTCTACCAGCACTCGCAACTAAGAAACAACTCAACCTTCAATCCCAAAGTCCAGCAGGACGAAAACATTAAGGTTTTTAAGAAGATGGTCGAACATGACCTAAGGAACATAGAGGTGAGGAAAACCAAAGGAAAAGGAATATGGGACACTATTAAATCTATAGAAAAAAGAAAGGGAATCATCATCAGACCCGCAGACAAGGGAGGTGGTCTTGTCATTTTGGATAGACATGACTATGAGAAAGAAATGGAGAACTTGTTGAACATACCCAACACATATAAGAAGTTGAAGAAAAACCCGAAATCAGAATATGAAACTAAACTTAAGAAATATATCAAAAAAGGTAAAGATCTAGGCATTCTGAATAAAAAAGAGGCGAAATACCTAGTTCCAAAGGCGGCTAAGACCCCAGTTATTTACTACGTCCCTAAGATCCACAAAAACCAAACTCACCCACCTGGGAGACCTATAATAAGTGGAATTGATTCTTTGTTTTCCAGGCTAGGGGCATATGTGGACGGTTTCCTACAGCCCCTGGTAACAAAAGGAAGGTCATACCTAAGGGACAGCAAGCAATTACTAGAGGACTTGAATGGAATCCCTATCAGTGAAAGTGACATACTGGTGACGATAGACGTGGAATCGCTATACACAAACATAAAACAAGAGGATGGCATCAGCAGTGTGGAGTGGGCATTACAAGGACTATCGGATTTAAAACAGGAGCAAATAAAATATATCACTGAAGGCCTAAGGATGGCAATGACATCGAACTATTTCTGGTATAATGGAACTTTCTACACACAGACGAAAGGCGTGGCAATGGGGGCAAAGTACGCTCCAAGTGTGGCGAACTTGTTTTTGAACCGATGGGAGGAAGAACAAATTTATGGAGTGCATAGGCAAAATTTGAAATTTTACCGGCGATATATAGACGATATCGTATTGGTATGGGGAGGCACGGTAGAACAACTACAAGACTTTTTTGAAGAAATTAATGACAACATATACCATATCAAATTCACAGGAAAGTTTAACACCCAGACTGTAGATTATTTGGACCTCCAAATTTACAAACATGAAGGAAATCTTGGCACCCGAACCTTCTTCAAGACCACGGATCGCAATGGGTATATTCCCACAAATAGCTGCCACCATTCCAGGTGGCTAGGGAATATACCCAAAGGCCAGCTTCTACGGCTATATAGGAACTGTAGCAAAACAGATGATTTTGACGAGCAGGCGGAAATCGTCATCGAAAGGTTTAGAAAAAAAGGATATAAAGAAAAAAATCTCCGTAAATTAAAAAATGAAGTAAAACATATGGACAGGAAAAAATTAATTGAAGGCAAGAAAGTAAAACCAAAACAAAACCTCCATAACATTGCATTCCTCACAGGGTATAATAGACAACATAAAGATGTGGAACGTATTATTAAAAAACACTGGCCGATTCTACAAGCAGACAGCTCACTCCAGGCCATGTTGCCGAACAAACCACGGTTCATCTACAGGAGGGCTCCAACACTCCGAAACAAATTAGTAAAGAATGTGGTGGACCCACCAAAACAAATAAGAATCTCTGAGACCTTAAAAGGATTCTATAAATGCGGAAATTGCCTTCCATGTAGAAATAGTAAAAAAACTGAAAAAAAGAAAACGAGTTTTAAATCCACCTCTAATGGAAAAGAATATAAAATCAGGGAATTGATTACTTGTAGCAGCTCACACGTTACTTACGTCATTGAATGTCCTTGCCACAAGCAATATGTGGGAAGGACCACCAGGGAGTTAAAAGTCAGGATAAGGGAACACATTGCAAATATCAAAAAAGGCTTCCAGAAACACAGTGTTTCCAAACACTTTAGGGATTTCCATAATCGGGATCCTGGACAAATGACTTTCTACGGAATAGACAAAATAAGAGGCCACTGGAGAGGAGAAGACAAAACGATCAAAATATCCAGGAACGAAACTAAATGGATTTTTAATTTAGATACCCTCCAGCCAAGGGGAATGAACATAGAACTAGACCTCAATTGCTTCTTAACTAACTTTTAACAATTAACTGATCGCCCCAGCATTGGATAATGCTGGACGAATATTCCGCAGTCGAATGTTACCCATACACACACATATTATAGGATCCCGACAAGACCTAACCACATATATAGTAGCACATATATAGTAGCCTATTCTACACCTCATGGCCCAACCTTTCTTGGGTTCAGGTCGAATGTTATCCATTCAAAATACGTTAGAGATGTCTGAACTACAATAAGACCCCCTTCTTTTAAAATTATCCAAAAGTTCCCCTGAACGTAATATACAGTTACAATATCACAACCACCTATAGGACGATGCTAGTTAGATCTCCTTAGCACCTCCATATAGAGTTTTATTTTAAATTAATGTCTCCCCAAACAACTTTCCTCTGGAATAATTCCCTCTTTTATTAGTATGTACAAAAGATTTTTTAAATACATAAAAACCTTTTCATGTAATTTTTATAATTTTTATAATTCATATAATTTTTATAAATTCTCATGTGTTTTCTCTAATATTAATGTGTACCCCCCTGTTTACATATGAATTTTTTATATAAGTATTTTTTATATAAGTATTTTTTATATTTTTTGTATTTTTTATATATGCGAATTCTACATGTATTTATATGCATATATTTATTTATTTACTGTATTTTTAGTGTTATTCCCAGACAAGAAAAAACTAATTATAAACATCCGGTCAAATGGGAAATGACTAAGGAATGTCATCTAAATTGAGTGTGGCTCATAGGTAGGCTGCAGTGCTCCAAGACTAATTATGCCTATTACATCGGTTTTTCTTAAGGGCGCTAGGGGGCAAAATTGCTTTTATCCCTAGCAAAGAAAGGGCATCCCATATCCAAAATGGCGCTGTTAGTTCAGCGCAGGCGTAGTGGAGCACTACACCCTATTTAAGCAATAAGGTGCACCAATATGGCCGCTCCAGAGGACGTCGTAGTGACAAAACGCGTAGGGCGTGGCCACGTTGTGTGCACTCGTTTGAGACGAACGGAGTTTTTACTATACGCATATGCTTTTAATACAAAATGTGAGTAGATTTTAAATTTAATAAACGAACGATTTGGTTAAGAACGTATTACACTATGGATATGTCTTTCCTTATACATTAACGTTGGATATTACACGGACGGAACAACGAAGCTTCACCCAGTGCACCTGCAGCAGCCAGAGAGCGACACAGTGGCTTACATTGTGAAGGTTCATCTAGCCCCACGAGGGCATTAACTCTGGTGAGAGCATTTATATACCATAGCACAGAGTGGCGCACCGGGGATGAAGTTTTCTAAGTGAAAGTCCACACTATTTGCACAAGTGAATCAAATACCCCCCATTGATTTTTTGTAATCATTACAACAATAATCCGAAGAGGCAGCACTATCAAGCCAAATATTAATTTTGGACTTATATTGGACTCAGAAGCGTCTTCATGCGATTATTGGTTGAAAACATTGTTGATCTGCACATTTAACGCCTTTATGCGGTTTTTTGGTTGAATGATTTCTGATCCTTGGTTGCTCTGATCTGTAGTTGTCTTTTTGCACAATTTTTTGCACATGTTTGCACAATCTGTTTTCAACTAATATATCATCGAATACTAATAACAATTTCACCTTTTTGCACATTTAATGAATGTTTTTAATAACTTGATACGCACAGGACAATTAACACTCATTTGTTGTTTTATTATAATGAAATGTGAATGTTGATTTCACATTATTTTCACATTATCTACACATAGTTTGCTTTGGACAAAATTGCTTTAGGATATCTTTGCACGGTAGCACTAACAGTTTTTTCTTTTCTCTTCCCTTTTTTATATATAAAAAACAAACACTAGGGCTTGATAAGTTAATTTATTTTATCACTGATAGGGTTTAGCGCCATACCTTTTTTATTTCACATTTCATTTCCCTCTCCTCCCCAACAAGGAAGTGAGGGCTTCAGGCACAGGCAGCTCTAACCCAGCATATTTCTTTTCCTTCTTTTAATTTTACCACATATTCCTATCACAGCGGAGATTTGTTTGTCCATAGCGCGACTTTATTTATTCATTTATCTATAACAAATATTATCATCATTAATCTTTAGTGATCATGTACTTTGGGCTATCATACACAGTATAGTCTGTATCGAATTTACTTTCTTGAGAATCATCCTTATCATTATCAATTATTATTATTCATTTTATTTTCATTAGTAATTCAAATTTAATATTTAATTATAATTTTTTTAAATTCAATTAAATTTTATTTTTATTTCATTATATACATATATATATATATATATATATATATATATATATATATATATATATATATATATATATATATATTATCTTAATTGAGACATTTAATGAATATTCTAACCATTGTTTCTTGTCCTTCCTGCTTATTTTTATTGTATTCCCTTGTCTTTGTCTAATGTTTTGTAGTGTATGTATAATAAGCCTTTGTCATCAGGTTGTTTAAACTATGGAGGTATGCTGCGGTGGAAAACCCAATCATGATTCCTTTAAATTTGTGATTCTTCCCGCTTTCCACCCCTTTTTCCCCCCCCATGCCCCGATATGCGTAGTCAAGAGGACAGCTATCTTCCCTCTCTACTCTCCTCAGCTTGTCCTCCACCTGATGTGCTCCAAGCTTTGTTTTGGACCTGCGTTCCCTGATCGGATGACATCACGTTCGGGTGTTCCCATCCACCAGCTCTGGTCGGTGGCTGCCTCTCGGTCCCTCCTTTGCCTTTGCTTCCTGGCTGCCCCATCATTCCACCACATATCATTGGGGATCCGATCAAGGCTCCACACTGTCCACCCGTCTCTGCACACGCTGGCTTCCCTCCTCCTAGGGACATCCAGGAATACATGAAGGTTTTGCCATCGCAGCACGACCCCACCAAGCCAGTCCACCACCGGCTGTTGCTTAAGGTACTGTCACAGTGTTGAGCATGCTTTGCAGTTGTTCCATCTATACAAGGAGATGTTTAGATAATTGTTTATCCAATCATATGTTATTATTAAATCGGCACATGCTTTTATCTCATTGAACATTTTAATTATTTGACTGTTTGTCCTTTCAAGACTGTCCTGATCAGCACTTTCAATTGAGGTTGCTCCTGAATGTTTTTACTTGTATTCACACCCCTCCTGGTGTGCTCATCTGCACAGCTGCTCTTTGGGCTCTTGCAGGACATTCATTAGGTTCTTAGTGCAATAGATGTCCCAGTTTCCTGGCGCTGGACTGTTTTTGTCTGTTCATTACCTTACTGTAGACAACGATCCTCTTCTGTCTTCCCCTGCAGCGCTGCCAGCCTTTCTTCCGCTCCCTCCCTCCAGTTGTGCTGCAGGGGGATCGGTTCTTGCATCCGCGTCCCCAACCCTTGGTTTTCTGGGAACCCCTCTTCCCTACAATTTGGCTGGCTTCCCTCCTCTCCTGCAGTAGGCAGTATGGGGCTCCATAATTTGTAACAGCAACCCTGGCTCCCATACAGGTAAAGGCGGCTCTTTGCATGGGTGTATGGACAGAACTTTCTTTTTAAATGAGGCCCAAAACAGCTTTTCTTGATAGCATGTAAAGCTAGCCATAGATGGATCGAATCTCAGCTGGTTCAGCAGGGTTCGCCTGAGATTCAATCTATCTATGGGCAGGCTGGTTGTATTGAAGTCGATCCATCAATCAACTTCTGTACAAACAGCTTGTTAAATTTGTTTCATGCAACCACTGCCGGCAGCTATAGTCCTCAGCAGTAATCATTGTGTTCTGGCGCCAGGGATGGCTCCCCACCAGCAGAACACAATAGTGCTGCAGGAGGAATTTTTCCATCAACACAGTCAGAATCGAGCAATTGGATAGGAAAAAATGGCATAATCTATGGGCTGCTTTAGTCCTTGTCTGTCTTCAGCTTTCCTTCTCTTTGTTTTTTTTAGTGTCCTATAATCCTGTTGGTGAATTGGTATCTGCTTGTTCTTGTGAAATGATCTAGCTGTGTATTTGCTATCATTTCATTAGGAAATGTCCGGTGATGATACCTATGTGTGTGATACTATCATGTTCTCTGTCTTCCTCTTGGGGTTCTGTACCTGGAAAGCAGGAACCTTCTAGTGCTGTAAATGGTTAGTGTGGTACATACAGTACACTCACAGGTTTTTGGATCATTCTCAGGTTCTTAATCAAATGAGACTAAAGCCTCGTACACACGATCGGATTGTTGGCCAACTAAACCGTGGACTTTTGTCTAAAGGGCGTTGGCCCAAACTTGTCTTGCATACACACAGCACACAATTATTGGCCAACAATCATGAACGTAGTGATGTATTACATGTTTTTTCAGCTCTTTAGCGCCACCCTTTGGGCTCCTTTTGCTAATTTCGTGTTAGTAGAAGTTTGGTGAGTGTTGAGTCGCTCTTTTCAGTTTGTGCTTTTCAGTTCGTTTCTGAGCGGCTGTTCGTCAACCAGCCATGTTGCGGAATCGGAGGCGATAACGTGTTATTTATTATTGGCCTTGGAGTTATTGCTTTCAAATAATTTTTTGGGTTGAATAATGATTTGATCTGGTATATTTTATATATTTTTGGATGCATAAAATGCACTTTTTGGTTAAGTTCTATTGGCAGACAGCATGTCTAATTGTATTTGTTTTCTTTTTTTAATGCACAATAAAAACAATTGTGTAGAATAATACTTGGCTATGGGGGTTGTTTACAAAAAGGCAAATCTAGTTTGCACTACAAGTGCACGTGGAAGTGCAGTCGCTGTAAATCCGAGGGGGACATGCAAGGAAAATAAAAAACAGCATTTTAGCTTGCACACAATTGGATAATAAAATGAGCTTCCCCTCATTTCAGATCTACCCCTCAGATTTACAGCGATTGCACTTCCAAGTGGACTTGTAGTGCAAAGGGGATTTGCCTTTCTTAAATACCCCCAATGTGTTTTACTTCAAATGACAGTTAGGGAGTAGGCAGTTACATTTAAAAAACTACAATGTAAAATTGATAAGGGACACCAACATAGTTGTATCTTTGATCTTAAAAACTACGGGATAATGGTGTTGTGGTAACTTGCCCAAAAAAAATCTCCAGTAAAGCAGCTTCATTATTATCCCATTAAAGAAGAGAATGTGTGCTGCATTTTGAGATTTCATAATTTGCCACGTCACGAATGTTAATTCTCCATTACGAATGCTAGTTTACAAGACCGACCGCTTCTGGCTCGTCCTTGATTCCGAGCATGCATGTTTGTACTTTGCACTTTTGTACACACGCTCGGAAAATCCGACAACACCCATTTGTCCGCATTAAAATTTTAAAACCTGCTATCCAACATTTGTCCGTGGAAAATCCAACAATTGCCCGAGCATACACACAGTCGGATTTTCCACCAACAGCCTGACATCCAACATTTCCCGTCGGAAAGTCAGATCGTGTGTAAGAGGCTTTAGTGAGATTAAATATAAATCCCAGTAATCAGTGGTGAATACTCCTGAGTGTGTTGTCATAGTAACCACAACTATATACTTAAATGGTAACAATTTTAAGATGGGAAATGTCGGTGTATATCCCTGGAAAAATAATTTAGTCATACTGCAATCACAGATTTATTGAGATGTACTAATAACCTGTACCTGACGGCTGAGTAAATAAACTGTTGGCATGTTACCAAACTGTATGCTATTGAGAAGAGTTGTACCTTTAACAACTTAGGGCTTCCACGCTGAGCCGCTTTTCACTGCATGTGCATCCATTTGGTTCCTGTGTTCAGGCAGCCCATAGATGTGTGTGCAGATGCAGCAGCACGGACACAGTCATGTGTCAAAATGTGACATGCGGACAGAAGTGGGTGCTCGGATCCAAGCACGGGTGTTGATTTACTAAAACTGGAGAGTGCAAAATCTGGTGCAGGTCTGCATATAAATCAATCAGCTTCCAGGTTTCCTTGTCCCAAGCTTACTAGAACAATCTGAAGTGAGAAGCCGATTGGCTAGCATGCATAGCTGCAACAGATTTTGCAACCTCTAGTTTTAACCCCACAGTGTCTGCGTTTGGATCTGTGCACCCACTCATGCCCACATGTCATATTTTGACATGCGACCGTGCTTGTACAAGCTGTTCCACCTGCATCCACTTCTATTGACTGCCTGCACACAGTTCCGAGGTGGATGCACATGTGGTTCAGCACACATCTGTATTTACCTAATACGCAAAAAGCTTAGAGGGGCAACCTAGGAGAATAATATCATCAGTCTGCTGCTGGCAGGGGCATTTCCTTAGTCTCCTCTGCCCCAGCGATTAGACTTTGACATTGTAACTTGCAACATGTCAAGACACTTTGTGGCAAGGTGAGAGTCTGCAGCTGGAAGAATGATCTGTGAAAAGTTTTACATGCTTTCCCATTACACTTTATTTAATGCACTTTTTACTGGAAACATAGTTACATAGTTAGTCAGATTGAAGAAATTCCATCTAGTTCAACCAATAAAAATAAAAAAATCATACAATCCCATATACACAATTCTCCACCCACAGTTGATCTAGAGGAAGGCAAAAAACCCAAGCAAAGCATGATCCAATTTGCTACAGTGGGGGAAAAAATTCACAGAACAGCTGTATTTATACTGAGATTAAATTACACACAGGTGGACTCTATTTACTAATTAGGCAACTTCTGAAGGCAAATGGTTCCACTAGATTTTAGTTGGGGGTATCAGAGTAAAGGGGCCTGAATACAAATGCACGCCACACTTTTAACATATTTATTTGTAAAAAATGTTAAAAACCATTTATCATTTTCCTTCCATTTGACAATTATGTGCTACTTTGTGTTGGTTTTTCACATAAAATCCCAATAAAATACATTTAAGTTTTTGGTTGTAACATAGCAAAATTTGGAAAATTTCAAGGGGCATGAATATTTTTTCAAGGCACTGTATTCACAGCTCTTATTGTGAAGAAACCTTTCCATATTTGGAGATTAAATCTTTTTTCCTCTAGATGTAAAGAGTGCCTCCTTGTCCTCTGTGATGACCTTAAAGTGAAAAACTCAACACCAAGTTCACTATATGGACCACCTATGTAGCTGTACATGTTGATCATATTACCCCCTTAATCTCCTCTTCTCTAGGGGGAATAAATTCAGTTTCTCTAATCTTTCCTCATTGCGGAGCTCCTCCATGCCTCTTATCAGTTTGGTTGCCCTTCTCTGCACTTTCTCCAGTTCTCCAATATCCTTTTTGAGAACTGGTGCCCAAAACTGCATATTCCAGATGAGGTCTTACTAAGAATTTGTACGGGGGCAAAATGATACCTCTCTCTCTGGAGTCCATACAATACCACGCAGCTTGGCATTACATGCTATTATTAAGCTTATGATCTACCAAAACCCCAGATCCTTCTCCACTATGGATTCCCCCAGTTGTACTCCCCTAGTATGTGTGATACATGCATATTCTTAGCCCCCAAGTGCATACCTTTACATGTATCAACATTAAACCTCATTTGCCATTATTCCACTGCATAGCTTGATGTCATCTGCAAACACTGAAATGGTACTTTTAATCCCAGACCCTATCACATCAAACCACATCAAAGGCGCAACACACAGGACATTTTCTACTGCAGTGTAATATCAAAATGAAGGTATTAAGAGAAGGCAGAGGTGGGGTTGATTTAATAAAACTGGAGAGTACAAAATCTGGTGCAGCTGTACATGGTAGCCAATCAGTGTGCAATTATCACATTGCTACATGTGTACCTGGCCACCACTCTCATCCACTTAAGGTGCAGAATTCTGCTGTGTTTTAATATGTTATGGCCTTAAGATTTTATTGTGCATAAATATAGTGTAGCACCCTGATGGTTAGGCAGGGCTGCTAGTAAATTTACTTTTCAGATATAGTTGCCTTGGCCAATTGTTGGGGATCAATAGATCTCACCCCAAGTCTGGAATTGCTGCACTTCTCTCTTCTGTCACTGGGTGGCCGGGTACCTGGTGACATTAGATAAGACCAGGGCAATGCAAAGACAGATTAGGAGTATATGGAGTGTCTCAGCCAATGGGCAGTGGTTTTCTTGGCACCTTAGCCTGCTGGGAGAACCTATATATTTTGGTGGAGTCAGATGATCATTGTTCTGTGTCACCTGGTCGGCTGTCTGGGTGGATGTGTTGTTGGCTGCTAGGCCAGAGTTTGGGCCTATCCCAGGTATAGCTGTCTGAGGGCCTATCCAGAAGAAGGAGAGCAGCGTAGGGTTGGGACTGTGGCTTGCAGTCCAACCAGAAGTGATGGTTCTGTCGGACGGAAAACCTGTCATGGTCGAAGGTAGAGGGGAAGCTGTCGCCACTAAGGGACCAACTACCTTTTTACCAGGGACCATAGTGAGTAGCTGCAGCAAGTACCGGAGCAGTGTTCTCCCCAACCGGTGACGGTGAAGAATCAGGAACCATCAGCAGATGCCAAGCCAAGGACCCAGCCAGTGGGGTAATGCTTGACGAGTATCTGGAGTGCCAAGCCACGGGGTTCAGTGGCAGTGAACAAGCAAGTCTAGTGAGAGAGACTGGGAGCTCAGTGGGTTGAGAACCTACAAGAAGTTATTGTAGGAGAAGTGAAAGTGTGCATTGCAACCTTTGTTAGAAACTGTTCAAGACTGTTGCCATAGGAGACATTGTGTTTACACATGCAGATGTGGCGTCCGGCTGGGTGCCTTTCCCTGCATGGCTGTCTACCTATAGAAGACTCGGAGTCTGCTAATTAACATTGCAACTACCAAAGGGTGTCCAGGCCCTGAACCCTCTCTCCCACAGTTCTGTTTAAGAGACAATAAATCTCTTTGCATTACAGAAATGTCTAGCGCCCATGAATCTATCTTGCACTACACCTACCATGCCTTGTAACCCACTCTACAAAGAATGTTGTCAGCTATCCCTAACTCTAGAGGTTCTCATTAGACTAAAGTAGGCCTGGGACCTTTCTACAATAGTTTTGTATTTTTTTATATATCGACGCCTGATGGTGTAAGTCCATCCAGTTCAACCAGCAGAGGAAAAAAAAGTGAAATCTTGGCATTTGGTGCCCAATGACTCATTCAAACTTTCAGATTAAAACACAGGTTCATCAGTTGTGGCCCTGTATTCCAGTGTTCTTTGTTTACATTATGCACATAAATGATCATATGGAGAGAATAGTATTTCTATGATATACAATGAATTCTGCAAGCTTTCTCTTTAGCGTGTGGTTTTAATAAACATGTCAAAGTATGAACTCGATAACTACCAAATAAGGTTGCAGTTTTTCTTGAATAGATACATTTAGAAAATGATCCATCAACCCAAGTGTGCAATTAGATTTAACCACATACCAAACTGTTTCAGTTTGCTGCACAGTATAATTTGAGTCAACGTGCCTTAGCAGGGAGAAAAACAAGGTAGGCAAGACTTAACTATCTACATGTCTCGGGATATTCCAGTGAACTTGGTAATAGCTGATAATGTTTGAAAAAATGTGGATCACTTACTCTAGTAATCCCAGTGATATGAAAATATCAGCTGTCAAATCACGTTAGTTGTCATCAGCAACATGAATGTTTTTCAGCTGTCATGTCTGATAGAGGAGCCTAATTTATTCTGAATGATAGTATGACTAATTTTCAGGAACCATGAATCAGACTGAGACATAAGTGCAGTAAAAATCACACTATTTAATAAAATGGTAAAATGGTATAAACAGAGCAAGCATAGTCAAAGCGTAGCCAGAGTTCAGTAACCAGGACGGGTAGTCAGAACAAGCCAGAGAAACAGGAGTCCAGAGATCAGCAAAGTCAGGTGCAGCAAACAGGATCAGGAACCAGAAGGGAAGCCAGCCAATCAAAAGTCTTTCACAGGAAAACACAGCAGAGAGAGTCCGGATATGTTGACCACGGCAAAGGCACAGAAGATCTGATCCAAGAAGTTTATATAACCAGCAGCTCTAGCTGACGAGCAGTAAATGAAGACCATCTGAGTCACTGTGGAAGGAAGAGTCTTTGGCAATTAACTGTCAGCTGAGCACAGAGCTCTGAGAAGGAAGGGCTGAGCCCAGCCCTGACAGTACCCCCTCTTCAGCGACCCCTCTCCCTTGGAGGACTACCAGATTTGAGGGGAGTGTACCCCTTCCAATGAACCGGGGACTGTATGTGCCCACAGTAGCTACAGGAATCAATGATAGATTATATCATATTCCTCATGGTGAGATTCTTATGGTCAGTCAGAATAAGAACTGGCACAGTAGTACCTTCAAGGAAATTCCTCCATTCTTTAAGGTCTAAAATGATTGCTAACAACTCTCTGTCCCCAATCTCATAATTGCATTCCTCAGGAAATAATTTAGTTAAGTGATTGAGACCCCTATAATCAATGCAAGGTCACAGTTCACCATTCTTCTTTTTCACAAAGAAGAAACCAGTACCAGCAGGAGATGAGGATCTGCGGATGAATCCTCGAGAAAGTGCATCGGCCACATACTCCTCCGTGGCTTTGTCCTCCGAGGCAGACAAAGGGTAGACCCGACCACGATGGGGTATAGCACCAGGTTGAAGGTAAATTGCGCAATCATATGACCGGAGGCAAACTACCGGCTTGACCTTTGTCAAAGACATCGGGAAATTCACGGTACTCCTCTGGCAGGGTGGAGAGAGAAGGGGTGCACAAGACTTTAGCCACTTTCAGAAAACATTTCTCCCTGCATTGTGGCAACCAGGAAAGGACCTCAGCATGAGGCCAATCAAAAAAGGGGTCGTGCCTCTGTAACCAAGGATAACCAATAACCACTGGAAAATGAGGTGAGGAAATTACTTTGATTATCTCATGGTGAAGAGCCCCTGCGACCATGGTCAACGGAACAGTCTCATGAGTCACATGGGCAGGCTGTAGAGGTCTCCCATCAATAGCCTCAATGACAAGTGGAGTGGCATGAAGCTGCAGCAGAATTAATTGCTTGGAAACAAAGGCACCATCTATGAACAGCCCTGCAGCCCCA
This sequence comes from Lithobates pipiens, assembly GCF_037356315.1. Classification (NCBI taxonomy): domain Eukaryota; kingdom Metazoa; phylum Chordata; class Amphibia; order Anura; family Ranidae; genus Lithobates; species Lithobates pipiens. The sequence goes on along the minus strand of NW_027507718.1, from coordinate 464,534,003 downwards.
AAGTCTATTAGAGCCAATATCTAGGATGACTCAGACCAAGAAAGGGTAAATGGTTCCAGGGGCTTATCCTTCTGGATAACTGGGGACAAAACAACGCCACATAAGGTCTGTCCCCTACAGGACATCAAGGTGCGGGCGTTTCCCAGACGGGTAGAACAAGACTTCAAAAAGTGACCTGCCTGGCCACAATAAAGGCACAATCTCTCCCTCCACCTAAAGGCCCTCTCATCCACAGAGAGATGTGTGAAGCCAAACCGCATGGGTTCTACCTAACTGGCAGACTCTGTACCAGGAGGTATGGGAGGTGAGGTAGGCAAGGGTGGGACTCCAAAGCTCAGAGCCAAACGTACAGGAGGCTTCCGCAAGCGCTCCTTAAAAGAGTGTTTCTCTCGGAGTCTGGAGTCAATGAGGATGGCAAATGTGATCAACTTCTCCAGCTCAGTGGGTATGTCTCAGGCTGCTATCTCATCTTTGATGTGATCTGAGAGACTATGTTTTATGAGTCTGTTTATTGGGTCAGGGTTCAGATTAAGGTCAGGCTAGAAGGCTCTGCAAACCAGTCCTCTATCACTTCCTCCTGGTTCTGGAGGTTCCTGGAAACTTATAGAAGCTAGTGGGTGGAGGAGAAGAGGCTGAGTCTGAATGTTGATGGGAGTGTGGCACAATCCCCAGACAGGAGGCCTGGCAGATGGCTGAACAAGCCCATAAATATGGTGGAGCCAGAGTAGCTGAGAGTTGGGTGGAAGATGGAATGCTAAGGTTGCTGCATGTGGCCTGAGAGGAAACCCCGGGTTAGGGGCTCTGCCTCAAGACAATAGCTGAGAAATGGAAGGAGAGGAAGCCTAAAAGAGGAGTCTCCATTACCTTTGGACATTTGGGCTGGGATGAGAATTTCTGATCAGTTGGAGGTCTGAACAGGGGTCTTGCCCTGTGCAGCAGGGATCAAAAGACAGTGTGAGTACCTTGGGCATACAAGGGGAAAGACTGCCAGAGGTAGCATACTTTCCAAGGGCAGCGTTGTGCTAAATCCTGATCCCTTGTCTTGGGGAGTTCTTCAGAGCAGCCAGGTGGACTGGTAGTCAAGCAGCCAGTGAGCTGGTAGTATTCCCAAGCATCAGACTGGGTGAAGTTCTACAAAGGAGACAGGATACCTCTGCATCCAGTTTGCAACTTTGTGCTATTTTACTAAAGGGAACCGAGAGCTCCTGGTCCATCAAAGATCCTATCACTGATCCATAGAGACTGCATTTATTCCGGAGGGTACAGTCCAGGATCTTCATTCTTGTACATAGGAAAGGAAATGTGTTCTCATCTGTTCAGGTTGGGCATCCCATAATCCCTATACCCTATCCAAATTGTTTACCCAATAAAAAACTCCCTGATTTCTTATGTCTGGATGCAAGTTGGAAATGCCTGTTTCCCTGCCGTGCAGGAATAGGGGGAACCAGTAACTAGGGGCTGCTGGGGGAGTTGGTGTTAGCGCTACAATTATTTACATCAAGCTGACCTCTTTTATAAGCAGGGGCTAAAATTTATTTAAAAAGACGATACATTATCTATAATGAATGACCCACTCTTAAAGCGTTACTAAAGCCACAACATTAAAATCAGTGTGTATATGCAGTAAAGCATGCTTGTTATACTCACTGTGGAACCTAAGGGGTTAATCATCCGCATTGCATAAAAAGGCTGTTTGATCCTGTATGAACAGATCCTCCCCTTCTTCCACTGACTCCAAAACATGTCTGGATAAGACAGAGTATTTGAAGTCAGGCTGCACATGCTCAGTTTGGTGTTTATGGCTAGAGAGTTTTTTTTTTTTTTTTTTTGGGAAGAGTGCATGTGATGAGCACAGGGTCAATCAGCACTGTTCAGACAGAGGGCCAGGGTCCCGCAGACTTTATAGGACAAGCTTTACCAGACACTAAGAAAAGTCACAAGACTTCTATATACTGCTGATGAGAAAAGGTATTTAGCAGTGTATATTTACTGAAATAATTGCATTTTCATGTTCTGTGTACTATGGGAGATTAGATATAGTGATTGCAGGGTCCTGGGTTTAGTAACACTAACTTCTTTAAAAAAATACAGTATCACTGGCACCATGTCCGATGTTGGCAGTGCCCTCTAAACACAGCATATTCAGGACACTATAAGGTTCATAGACTGTTTCTGTTAAAAAGCGTCTGAATTTGTTCTTCTCCAGAATGTGCCAAAGTCTGTTTTTAGCTGTCTGAATTCTAAATCCAGTTTTCCTTTGAGTCTTCTTCCACATTACTTTTGTCTTAAAATGTCTCAATTTAGTTTACAAATTGTTTGTACTTGGCTATGTTGCTGTGGAATTTTTTCTTTAAAGAGAAGTTTCAAATAAACTCAAATCTATTTTTACACAGCAATGTAAATTATGTTAACTTTGTAAGCTTAAAGAGATATTAAACCTAAAACCAACCATGAAATATGTTGCAGCTTACCAATACTGAGATGTGGTGGCTGCATCAGTTTTCTCTTTTTTTTAAGGCTTTTTTCACATGTTTTCACCTGGTGATCTGGCCAGTAACACACCTTTTGTATTATAGTGCCTACACTCTGGATGAAGGAGCACAGGGGGCACAGTAGACATCAGCATTGTCAGTCTAAGGGGAGGAGAGTGTTAGATATACTAGCAGATTTAAATACTCTAAAGCCCCATACACACGAGAGGACTTATGTCCGACAGACTTCCGAAGGAGTTCTGCCGGAGTTCCGACAGAGTTCTGCCGGACTTTTCGACTGAGCGGACTTGGCCACACACAATCACACCAAACTCAGACGGATTCGAACGTGATGACGTACGACTGGACTCGAATAAGCAAGTTCATAGCCAGTAGCCAATAGCTGCCCTAGCGTCGGTTTTAGTCCGTCGGAATAGCATATACACGAGCAAATTTTTCGGAGGAACTGGGTCCGGCGGAGTTCCGTCGGAAAAATTTGACGCATGTTCCATTTTCTAAAGTCCGTCAGACTTTTGCGAATCAAAAGTCCGTTGCAGCCCACACACGATCGAATAGTCTGACGGAATCATTCCGTCGGACTTTGGATGTTGAAAAGTCCGCTCGTGTGTACGGGGCTTTAGAAATTGAAGGCAAACTCCTGCTCATGTTGCATTTACACAAGCAGTTACAGCAGTAGTTCTTTTTTTTTTTTTTGGGGATAAAGGTTTTACCTCACTTAATAAAAACTGATCGTTGTAAGCACCCCTGTCAGTGACAAATGGTTTGTTTCAAGGATCTAAATGAATAAACTTGAAGGAGAGCTTGTTCTGTTGAAAAACAACAGATGTACAAATGGGGAAGGGAGATCTGTACTTATGCGAACAGTACTAGGGGTGGGTGATCTCTATGTAGAGGGTGTAATTTGTACTTGGGGGAGCTGTATCATGCGGGGATTCTAGGTGAAATCTATACGGAGGAGAGCTGTACTAAAGGAAGGGGTGAACTCTACAGAGGGGGTGCTATACTAAGGGAAATATCTGTACTGGTTATGCACTCCTGACCAATATGCTCTGTGTGTTAGGCACCCCTTCGCTCTGTACATTTTGCACTCTTAAATGCTGTGTGGGGGCAATGCCCAGACTAGGGATAGTGAGGAATTCTCGCTGGTGCTCCTAGAGGCTGACAGAGGCACATGTCTACATAGTGGTATTCCTTAACACACAAGCTCCTTCACCACCAGGACCTTCCATCACCTATGCCAGGTCAGCACCGTTTTCCGACTGGCTGGCTGATTTATGCACCTAGACACCAGTACTATAGCCATTGGCAACGGCAATAGAGACTTACATGAATATATCCACTGCATTTTAGTCCCGTATATTGCATCTTCTCTTGAATTGTTTTGTCTCCTGGTGTGAACCATATGTGTGATACTCCATGCATGCATGTACCACTTTATTTGTATCATTCAATAACTTCAGATGAGACAAAGTCAAAGACAATGTTTCTTGAGCTTGAGGTTTCTCAACATAAACAATTAGAGCTTCTTCATATCCATTTCTAACAGAGTGCCTTTTCAGTGCCCCTGCCCATTGAGGTAGTCATACCTTGTAAATAGAAGAAAATCTTTAGAGTCCTTTCAGTCCTTAGATGAATAATACAAGATCATGTCCTTAGAACCCTACCTGGGTTCCTGCCAAGGGGTGGTATCATGTAAGGTGGCAATCACATACAGACATACCCCACTTTTAAGTACACAATGGGCTTTATTTACTAAAGCTGGAAAGTGCAAAATCAGGCTCACTTCTGCATAGAAACCAATGAGCTTCCAGGTTTTATTACCAAAGCTTAATTGTACAAGCTGAGGTTAGAAGCTCATTGGTTTCTATGCAGAAGTGAGCCTGATTTTGCACTTTCCAGCTTTAGTAAATAAACCCCATTGTGTACTTAAAAGTGGGGTATGCCTTTACTTAGCTCCTGTTCCCTTCCCATACATGGAGCAACCTATCTCTAGAGGCAGTTCCCTCTACCTATACAGTGGCTCCAGTAGAGGTCAGTAGCACCCAAAAAGCACAGGAAAACGTGACCAGCAGAGTTAACTCTCAAGAGGCACCAGCTCTGTAGGGCAGCATAGCAAAACAATACAACAGTCAAAACACTCATTAAGAAAAAAACAAAAAATAACATCATACAGCAATCCCCAATAAGCATCTGCTTACGTGTGCAGTCTATATCCAAGGGGTCTTCTAAAAGTTTCTGCACTTTTTTATATTTAATAGAGTTTAAAAAAATGCAAAAACGTTTTGAAGAACCCTCGTACATTACGTTGTATACTTCGTACTCCTGACCACTACGCTCTTACCACTGCTATATTTTACACAGCGCACATATTAATAAAAGCATGCATCCATTTATACACTTATGCCACGTACACACGATTGGAATTCTCGTCGGAAAAAGCTCTGATGGTTTTCCCGTCGGAAGCTGTCTTGCCTACACACGGTCGCACCAAATTCCAATTGTTTAGAACGTGGTGACGTACAAACACGTACGACGGGACTAGAAAAAGGAAGTTCAATTGCCAGTAGCCAATAGCTTCCATCTCTTAGTTGAATCTGAGCATGCGTGATTTTTGGTGTGTTGGAATTGCATACACACGATCGTAATTTTCGGGAAAATTGAGAACATGCTATCAATTTTTGGCTGATGGAAATTCAGACAGCTAAATTCCGATGGAGCATACACACGGTCGCATTTTCCGATGAAAAGCTTTCATTAGTCTTTTTCTGACCGGAATTCCGATCGTGTGTACGCGGCATTATATCTAGGTAAGCGACCCTGGAACAATAGGAGAGCTGTGCAGTGCACCGGCAAACCAGCAAGGAGCTGTCATGCATGATATTCCGGAGTCTCCGGAGATATGGAAAGGCAACGGCATCTACAGGTTCCCTGAACCAAGGCAGCAAGCATCGGGTGTGGTGGGGAGTATACAATACGTTTCAGAGGCCCCGCCTCCTTTTTCAACTATGCCCAATGGTAATACAGAGTTGTATTTAATGTGCTGAGCAAGTACGCTCAAGTTTTAAGCCCTTCCGCTGTTGGCACAATTTTGCCATACCCACAGTCTACCACAACTCGCTGTGTAGCCTGCCTGACTATTCCCCCCACCCAGGAAAAAAAAATTATCTACGACCTTGGCCAGCATTGTTTAAAGTTATGGTTTAAATGAAGGACAGATTGTTTTCTGTGATTTTATCATGTGTATTGTTGATTTCAGGCTGAACTTGGCAAGGAGATCCATGCTCTGTCCTGTGCCGGTAAGCCCCTGGCCTCATGGACTGCACAGCAGGGGGCACAGGAATGCAGAGAAGCATGCGGAGGTCATGGCTTTCTAGCTAGTAAGTGACCAGAAAGAGGATTACTGTCAAAAAAATTATGCTTAGATATCACACCACTGTTTTACATCCAGCCAATAATCACTCAGTCTAGAAAAATTCCAGGAAATTATTAGGGATTAAGAAACCTGTTTCCAGAAAGTCCACCTGATAGCTGACTGATAAGACAAAGGTTTTTTTTCTTTTTCCATAACAAACAATATTTAGTTACCGACTATTGCTGCAGGGAATATGGAAAGTGGAAACATCTGTCATTGAAATAATTTGAAATCTCTATTTTAGTTTGTATTCATCAGATGAGTTTGTGCTTTTTTTTTCAAAAAATGGGAAGTGGAATTTCAGGCTAAATACATGGTTGAAATTCATATATGAAAAAAATGTGTAAGCCCTTGTACACAGGGTCGGAGATTCCGACGGAATGTGTCCGATCAGACCGATTTGTCGGATATTCCGACTGTGTGTGGTCTACATCGGACTGTTTCCATCGGAGTATCCGACGGACCAAGTTTTCCAACTTGTTGGTAAAATTTTCCGACAAAATGCTCTGATCGGACATACTCCGAACATGTGTAGAGAATTCCGATCGGACAAAGTGCCACACATTCTTCCGATCAAATTCCTACATCAAAGCTATTGGCTACTAGCGTGAACGTAGTCCTGTTGTAACGAAATAACGTCATCACGTCGGATTTTCCGACAACTTTGTCCGACCATGTGTATGCAACAGTTTCGGACAAAATCCGACAGATTTGGTTGTCGGAATCTCCGACCGTGTGTACAAGGGCTTTCTCTGTTTCTGTTCAGCCAATCTAAAGCTGGATACACACTATACAATTTTCTGTAGATTTTTTCCTTCACATTTGCCAAAACCATATAATATGAGGTCAAACCTTAATGCCGCATACACACGACCGGACTTTCCGGCAGAATAGGTCCGACGGAATCATTTCGTCGGATAGTCGTGTGTGTGATAGTCCGATCATTTTTCTTTAAAAAATTCCAACGGACCTAGAAATAGAACATATTTCAAATCTGGCCGACGGGCTCAATTACTATCGGGAAAACCGTTCGTCTGTATGCTGGTCCCACGGGCCAAATATGACACAAGGGCAGATATTGGCTACTGGTTATTAAACTTCCTTTTCTAGTCCCGTCGTACGTTATCACATTCAAAACAAACGGACTTTCTAAGAGACTTTAGTCCGTTCATGTGTGGGCAAGTCCGTTCGTTCAGAAGTCCATCGAAAGTCCGTCGGGAAGACCGTCTGACCTTTTCTGCCGGAAAATCCGGTCATGTGCACGCGGCATTAGAGTTTCAATTTGTATGCAATCAGACAGGCCCATGCACTACATAGTTTTGGTAAATCAGACAACAAAAGTTGTATAGTGTGTATGGGGTCTTAGAATTCAGGGACCCTGCCAGACATTGTAGTTAGATCCTTGACCTTTAGGGGTACCTAGGCACACTCATGTGTCAACGGTGTAGTACTGTTTTCAGGAGAAATTCATAACAAAAGATACATTTTAAAAGAGAAGTATGTGTAATATATATATATATATATATATATATATATATATATATATATGTAAATGCAGTATCCAAAAAAAATACACTCATGTAGTGGACCCTCATTGTCCCTGATCAGAAATCAAAAGAAGATTTAGAAAAATTAAACATTCAAAAATTATTATCTTAGATAATATATTAAGAGGATGGGCACTATCAGTAAAAAAAACATAATGCAATATCTGAGAATAAAAACCTGATTTTGCCCAACCACCTCCTAAATGAACAAATTTAACAAAAAATCTTCATACAAGTAAAAAAATAAAAAAATAAATCTGCTCCCTGTACTGAGAACTGAGCAATCAAACACTGCTGATTTCTCAGTTCTCCCCTCCATTCTAAGCAGAAATGTGTGACTGTCCGCCACTGCTCTCTGCTCTGCCCCTCCAGCGCTCACTGTCGTGTCAGGCTGTACAGGAACAGGTGGCTCAGTCCCCTAGCAGCTTGCAAAGAGAATGAGCCAGCTGCCGGTCTAGAGCCTGGACTGGTCCCATGACTTTGGACATTAGCCCACTGTTTGAGGAAAAGGATGAACTGCACTCCTGTGATCCATAGGAGAAGTAGGGTCAAAAAAGCTTTGGTAATTACCTGTTGTTTAAATGATAAGTTCACCTTTTGTAACATGTTACATGTTATACCCATATTCAGGGTGCAACATGTAACAAATGCATCGGCCATCACCCCCCACCCCCAAGTTCCCATTTTGACAGCCAGTGTGGGATCTCACACCCCCCCAGCTGTCACAAACTAAAAAAAAAGCGGCCATGTGGGGCTCTGCCCACCTGGCCATGTCATTCATTTGCAGTATTCTGTGAAAGGAAAAACGACAAGTCCTGTCAGCCTTTGTGGCTGTCGGCTTCTAGTTCTCGAAAAACTACCATGGCACTGTTGATCGCTCTTGAAAGTTCATTGTGCTTCCTGTCAGAGTGTAACTGCCTGCCCGTATCAGAGGTACGGGCAGCTACACAGACAGTCTGGCATTACACCTATAATCTGCTGATTGCGGTTGCAATGCTTTATAGATCCCTAACAAAAACATATAACAAATGCGTGTTTTTAACTTTTTTTTTTTGCAAAAGCGAACTTATCCTTTAAGCACAGTTATTACTAGATGTTCCCTTAAACATGGCAAATTTTAAATTTTTGAGTTGACACCTACCTTAAGCTTCACAATTTTTATCCAAAGCACATAAAAAATCAGTATATACAGCTGGTGGATGTTTATTCAGTTTTGGGGGACAGATATGGAGAGCTTCATTCATTATTGAATTCCTTCCTAAACCAAGAATACAAGCAGTTCTAACCCACTAACACTTCTAATGTACAAACAGAAGATGGGAGGCTCACACACATTTTCACACTGAAGTCCAGTGGTACTGTCACATAACAGACCTTTTCTATGCTCCTTTCAGATATACAGTATATTTATATTCTGCAATTTCAGCTTTTATACGTTTTATTTGGCCACCGATACATATCATTTAAAGTCTTAAACTTAGACAGTAGTTCTTACCTTCTTTACTTATACATTTATTATTGACATGGTACTATTTTACTTTCTTTTGATCTTAACTTGCATTAAAATAATTTATGAATAAGATAATTCAGAAGTGACAGACTCGCTGTTGTAGTGATAGATTTTTTACAGCTGTTGGAAAGTACTGAATCCTGGAAAATTGCTGATGCCAGAGTTTACTATTAGCCTACTGAACATGATCCTTATACATATAGCCAGGAGAATTTCGGAAACCTTTCTCATGATAAATTATTTTACTCTCTTAAATTTGTTTTATTACAGTGAACCGATTAGGTGACATCCGCAATGATAATGATCCAAACTGCACATATGAAGGGGACAACAATGTCCTACTCCAACAAACCAGCAATTATTTACTGAGCATTGTCCAGTCCATACATGAAGGTAGGTATCTGTAATGTTCATGCTGAAATAATTGTTTTCCATTCAATGTAATCAGAAGGTTTGTTTTAGAGTACAGTATTATGGAAAGCCCTGTTACTTTTGTGTGTGGTCTCTAGTATGGCATTTCTGGGAGGCTGCATTGTGATAGAGTTAAGCCTTGTACACACGATCGGAATTCCCGCCAACAAAAGTCCGATATGAGCTTTTGGTCAGAAATTACAACCGTGTGTATGCTCCATCGGACTTTTGTTGGTGGAGTTTACGCCAGCAAAAGATTGAGAGCAGTTTCTCTATTTTATTCTGACGCAAAAAGTTCTGATCGGAAATTCCGATCGTTTGTAGCAATTCCTATGCATGCTCGGAAACAATTTGATGCATGCTCGGAAGCATTGAACTTAATTTTCTCGGCTCGTCGTAGTGTTGTACGTCACCACACTCTTGACGGTCGAAAAGTTCAGAGAACTTTCGTGTGACTGTGTGTATGCAAGCCAAGCTTGAGCGGAATTCCGTTACCATACAAGATTTTTTCGATGAAAACTCTGATCGTGTGTACATGGCATTAAAGTGTATGTCAAGGCATTAACAAACTAACCCCCAAACATCATCCAACCCCTCTAGCATGTCCCAGCAATTTTATTTATTACATGTAGCAAGACACAGATTCTTTTACTCACCGTACTCACCGTGATATCACCTTTAAGCTTGAAAATGTCTTGCAGTGGCTTCTGCTGATATCTCAGTTACTATGGACATAGGCATGACCCCAGAGCTACATCTTCCAAGAGCCCTGTTTCCTACAGAGTGTGTAGGTGGGCTCCTTGGAGTCTTGACTGCGGCAGCATTGTTTTGCTAAGAAAAAGATCAACGAATGTACTGATCAGTTTTAGTTAATCTCCCACATGTTTTCAGCTTATACAGGGAGTTCAGAGTACACTGGATTTCTGCCAGATCAACAGATATTTTTCTGCATTTTTTTTAAAGTCTTTAAGTGAAAAGCTGAAAGTATTGGACAGGTGTACTACGGTTTTTTTGTATTTTGCTCTGACATACACTTTATCTGTAGCTTTTATTATTTTGGAAATGCAAAAAGGCAAGAATAGAATTCAATAAAGTGGAAGAAGAAATTAGTTTTGCACCACTTTATTTAATCTATCCTTTCCTTTTAACAGTAATGAAACTGAAAATACCCAGAATGTTTCATAATCAGAAATATCAATTATGGCGCCTAAATTTTCAGTTTTCTTACGGTATTATATTTTCTATTACTGTAAACTACAAAGTCACTTAAAGCGTAACTTCTGCCTAAATTGAAAGTTCCGCTTTATGTCCTCTCACCCCACCCCCCTCCCCCGTCACGCCACATTTTGCCCATCATAATTTTTTTGGGGGGGTACCTAGATGAGATAGGTACCCACTCCCACCTAAGCGATTTGAGCAGAAGTTTGGCCTTCTCTCTTTGCCAGCAACCTTCTGTGACACATCACAGGTCTGAAAAGGCTGCTGAACTATTCACACAGTACAGCACAGCTTGCGCATTTTCGAGTATGGAAGCCGGCTGGAAGGAGTTACAGCCGGTGCTGGGGATCCTAAGACTGGTGAAGAACTGACCCGGATGAGGAGAGCTGGATCCCTGGATAGGTAAGTGTCCTATTATTAAAATTGACTTTTACATTTTTTTTTCTAAGTTGAAGATCCTCTTTAAAGAGAAGTGTTGTACCTATTTCAAGAGGTAGACCAAGAATAGTCTGCAGCTTGCCGGCGACTATAAATCCAAAAATTGAATTGAATTTTTTATGAGCTATGTTAGATCATTGCATCCGTAGTACTCAGTATTTATCCTTTATGTTAACAGGTAACGTTCCCTGTGAATCCCCTCTTGGATCTATACACTTCCTCAATGAGTTTAAGACCATTCTATCTTACAAGTTCACAGCACGCACAGCTAGGGAATGTCTGGAATGTACAGGTAATTACTTACTAGTTGTTTATTACTTTTGTAGTCTTAAGTACAAGGCTTGATTTTCTCTTGTTCAGACCATGGATGGATTCATCATCCATGCTAAACACCATGGATGAGGAAACTCTACTGCTAGCTTTTGTATTCAGCAGCTGCAGCACCTGTGGCTGCCTGAATGCCCAAACCGTGACTCCATCTCATAGGATGCAGTCACTGTTTGGCCGAATAATTTTTCATCTGACTCCCAGGAGGCTATGGCCACCCTTATATCTTATTTCCAAAATCCATTCTTTGCAAAGACTTTCGTTTACATGCACAGATTCGTTTTTTCTTTCCAAGGTAAAGGTATGAATTAATTATTTCAGCCATGATAATCTGGATGAGAATGATCACATCATAAGAATTCAATCATATTCACAGGCACCCTAATGTCCACCATTTTTTGTTGGTAAATTTGGAAAATTTCCATCAACTTTCCATCCCTACACTCTACAGCCTACTGTTTCAGGTGCAACAAGCAACAAATCAGAATTGGAGGGGAAATCAACCAAAGACATCACAATGCCAGTCAAATGGCATTTTTGATTGGTTTTATGAGGCCAAATGATAGTAACCAATGTAAACAGTATAAACTGCAAGTGTAATTATAATCCAAAACAGTGCAACGCTTACTGTATATAAATACTCAAAATTCAAGTGAAGTGAAGGTGGACGGTGGCACAGTTCTGATGGTGGAAACATAACACCTTTTACATTGTACATTATACATTGTACCTGATACATTGTATACATTGTATACTTATACATTGTAAAGCACTGCATAAACTGTTGGTGCTATATAAATCGTGTATAATAATAACATGGAGTAAAGTGAAATTACAAAGAGACTTTAATTTGGTGTGAAATGATTTGACACGATTGGAGAGATCATCATAATTGATTGGATGTGTTTATATTGAATTATAAGTATTTATATAGACATGCTGCACTTTTTTGTATCATAATTGATTTTTTTTTTTTTTGTATGCATGAGAATAGCATTTGGTGCACAGCAGTTATTGGGATTGGGGAGTGGCATTTAGCAGTCTTCAATTCCATGTAGCCAGGCTTTTAATCTAAATCTGTTTCATGTTTCCAAATTGAAGAAAAGTTGCCATGTTTAATTCCCTTGGTGTTTGCAGATAGACATGCTTCTTTAGGGGTGCTGCCAGTTTTGCCAGTAAATAAAGATAATTCATAATTATAAGATCATGCTTCAATTAAAAAAATATCGTAGAAATATAAGCAAAGACAAAACTTAGAAGGCACGTGCTACTAATGCCTTCTGCATTTCAGAGTTGTGTTAGCTATATAAATACCACAATCCATATACATTGTTTGTCCTTCGGCATTTTATGAGTGTGTGAGATTAAATGATTACACTGATCACCCATAGCTTTATGACCACTGACTGATAAAGTGAATAACATTGATTATATTTTTACAATGGCATCAGAAAGTTGGAATATATCAGACAGCAATTAAATATGTTGTCCCTGAAGTTGATGTGTTGGAAGCAGAAAACAATGGGCATTGCAGTTTGTTGTATATGGGACTGAGTAGCCGTAGACTAGTCAGGGTGGCAATGTTAACCTTTGTCTACAGCCACAAGCATATAACAGGGGGGGCAGTATAACTGGACCATGGAGCAATGAAAGAAGAGAGCCTGGTCTGATGAATTACTTTTACAACATGTGGATGGCCAGGTGTATGCACATCACTTACCTGGGCAAGAGATGGCACCAGGATGCACTATAGGGAAAGAAGACAATCCAATGGAGGCAGTGTGATGCTTTTGACAATGTTCTGTTGGGAAACCTTGGCTCCTTCAATTCATGTGGATGTTACCTTGACACGTACCACCTACCTAAACATTGTTACTGATCAAGCACTCCCCTGGAAACTGTATTTCCTGATGCCTCGTTTTGCAGAATTATGCGCCCTGCCACATTACAAAAATGGTTTAAGAATGGTTTGAGGAACACAACAAAGATTTGGAGGTGACGACTTTAAATTCTCCAGATCTCAATCCAATCAAGCATCTGTGTGATGTGCTGGAAAAAAGCAAGTTTGAGCCATGGATGCCCCACCTTGAAACTTGAAGGACATAAAGGATCGTCTATTGAGGTCTTGGTGCCAGATATCGCAGCATACCTTCAGATGTCTAGTGGAGTCCATGCCTTGACACATCAGGGCTGTTTTGGTGGCAAAAGTGGGACCTACTCAATATTAGTTTGGTGGTCATAAAGTTATGGTTGATCGGTATATGAGATTTTTCCTGGGGCTTTGTCCTACCGGGTATTAGATACACATGCATAGCTTGTTCTGTAACATGTTTCAGCTATACATATACTTTTCCATAACAAAAATAATGGTTAGAAAACAAATGGTTTAATCACTATAAATTATAATTATATAAACTTCACGCACATCAAGTGCCTGCAGCAATAAAGTATTTAGTATACTGTTGATTACATCCTCTGACATCAAAGTATATTGTCTACACCAGTGATGGCGAACCTTGGCACCCCAGATGCTTTGTAACTACATTTCCTATGATGCTCATGCACTCTGCAGTGTAGTTGAGCATCATGGGAAAGGTTCGCCATCACTGGTCTACACAGTTTCAGTGCCAACACAGGGTCACTTGTACATAGAAGTATACCTGCTAAAAAAAAAGCGCGACTATACTTATCTCTCCAGTGGCCATGTCTTTGCTGCTCTCTTTCTACTTTAAGTATTTTACAATTTTGGGTATGTAGAATACCTGTTTCCCTGCCACATGCTGTGCTTAATCCCGCTGGTTTGTAAATCACTGTAGGATGTACTATTAACTAGGAGGAACCACAGCATGCTGCAGGGGAAACTGGTATTTACAGCTGCCAGGAGGTGGTAAATGATAGTATTCTGACATTACAATAACTTCTATTAAAACACTCTTTTTTTTGTCTATTTATATTTTATAACTTCTTAGAGATGTAAAAATGAATATATAGGCGGTGACGTTTTGGAAAATATGTAGCTTAGTATCTAGACACTGCCACGTGTTGGCCCTAATTTAAAAAAGATGGTTGAATTTCACTTCTTCAGATACTTGGCCAAAATATCTTCTTCATATGGTACATTTGGGTGGTTTCTGGACTACAGAAGTTTTCTCAAATAGTAAAATTCTTTCAAGTTAAAACAAACCTACATCTAGTATTGTTTCTTTTTTACACTGAAAAGGGCATTTGCTGCCAGAGCAGCTGCTTTTACATTGCAGAGTAATGTGTGGAGTGAAATGCATTCCCTCTTACAGTTTTCTATAGTCAGCCTGAGAGCTCCGGAATACTTTGAAGGTGTTCCATCTATTTTCACATAGTGCTGATGAAAACAGTTACTGATCCAAGTTATGTTTTCAGTTTGTAGTAAGTGTTTTGGCTGCATGTTCAATATAACACATGGCAGATTTAAAATCCAAATTTGACCTTATTTTCTGTATTTTGTCTCATGCACTTGTAAATTTTCTTCTCATGGCCATTTGCAAGCACTTGCCTACCTTGCTAAAGGCAAACGGTCTGTTCACTCTGCATGGGAAGTTGTACTTTGCAATGAACTTTGCCCCAGAGCTTATTCAATGTGACGAAGCTTCACTTTGGAAGGGAAAAAAACAGCAACTTTGTTTGCACTTGATTGGATGTCAGCAAAGCTCCATCTCATTCACTAAGCTCTGGGGCAAGTTCCCATGGAAATTGAACAGTCTGTTTGCTTTTGATGAATCAACCCTGATGTCCCAAGGACTATGCTGCCCATTACCAATTAGAAATCTTCACATCTGATATTTTATTTGCTTCTGTAACTGTAATTTGTGCATATGGTCATATTGCATATTCTGAAAAATGAGCCGTGCTGTATGAAAGAAGGAAAATCAGAAGTGAAATGTAGTCTTATAGATTATATATCACAGAGACAATCCATTGACAGAAAACAATCCTGTGGTTTATTAAAGTTCTTGTGCGTGTAAAGGCTTGTGTTCCAATACTTTTGAAAAGATAGTGTATACATACATACTATATATGGAAGCTCGGCATTAAAGTTCACCACCCTGCTGCAATGTATGTGTATAGCTGGCATAAGGGGTTATACGCCGGAAAAAGCAGGCTCCAGAGACTCAGAGCTTTGCTTTTCTTAATGGCCTCCCAGTCTTAGTCCGTAGGGTTCAATATTGAGTTGGCCCGCCCTTTGCATATATAACAGCTTCAACTCTTCTGGAAAAGCTGTCCAAAAGGTTTAGGAGTGTGTCTATGGGAATGTTTGACCATTCTTCCAGAAGCATATTTGTGAGGTCAGGCACTGATGTTGGACAAAGCAAACAGAAAAAAGCGCCACCAGGTCAGAATAGATCAGGTTTAATTAATACACAAAAGTATATGTTAACTTACATAGTGGTTAAAATTAGTTCAGCACAATAGATCCTCTGTTAGTGGCATCTAGCTTGAGGAAGGCGCGCGCCTGTGGTTTACAGTGCGCATGCGCCGAAACAACGTCGCATCATCAGTGACCTCACTGCGTTGGGCTTCTGCTACTCACAGCTGACTGAGAGCCAAGCCTCACTCTCAGCTCCATTGGTCTGCATTATTATTTACTGCTAGACGGGACTCTATTATGTAAGCCTATGGACAGGTACAACACTGAGCTAGCAGCATGCTGGGGGATGCCACTAACGGAGGATCTATTGTGCTGAACTCATTTTAACCACTATGTAGGTGAACATATACTTTTGTGTATTACTTAAACCTGATCTATCCTGACCTGGTGATTTTTTCTGTTTGCTTTTATATGTTTTTTGGGGCTGGCTTCCCTTGAAGAGCCTGCCCTAGATTATGGACTGTCGGTTTGCTTACACAACGTTTTTTTTTCTAACTTTTAACCCATAAATATTGGTTCTGATCAATATAGCTCATAGACTGATTTTAAGTGGATATTCTGAGTTTTTATCTCATTCAGCAACAGCGCTACAAACCCATGTTTTTTGTTACTAATGTTGGACAAGATGGCCTAGCTCACAGTCTCCACTCTAAATGTGTTATATTGGTTTGAGGTCAGGACTCTGTGCAGGTCAGTCAAGTTCCTCCAGCCCAAATGTGCTCATCCATGTCTTTATGGACCTTGCTTTGTGCACTGGTGTGCAGTCATGTTGGAACAGGAAGGGGCCATCCCCAAACTGTTCCCACAAAGTTGGGAGCATGAAATTGTCCAAAATATCTTGTTATGCTGACACCTTTACAGTTCCCTTCACTGGAACTAAAGGGCCACACCCAACCCCTGAAAAACAACCCAACACCATAATCTCCCCTCCACCAAATGATTTGGAGGGGTGGTCCGATACTTTCAGGAATATAGTGTGGATGAGCAAGTTTGGAGTAGAGCAACTTGACTGGCCAGCAAAGAGTCACAAACTCAACCTGACAGAACACCATTGGGATGAATTAGAGCGGAGACTGCAAGCCAAAGCCTTCTTGTCCAACATCATTGCCTGACCTCACAAATGTGCTTCTGGGGGGGTGTGGCCAACCAGAGCTGAAGATGGACGCCTAAACACACAGCTCTTCTGCCTGGGGAGAGAACCAGATTGACACAGGCCCAATCCGAACCTCAGTCTGCAGACATCCTTGTTCCAGAGCCTCCGGTCATCCCAGACATCATGTCCAGAAAGAGGATGAATGAATATAAGCCGCAGAAACTGACTGCCTTCTCCTTCAAGCCGACAGAGAAGGTTAGATTCACACAAGATGACGCCAGCCCAGCTGCGCCGCGGGACTCCTACACGGATCTCCCGACGAGATTCCCTATGAAGCAACCACCTCGGGTTTCCCCACAAATGCACTTCTGGAAGAATGGTCAAACATTCCCATAGACACACTCCTAAACCTTGTGGACAGCCTTCCCAGAAGAGTTGAAGCTGTTATAGCTGGAAAGGGTGGGCCAACTCAATATTGAACCCTACAGACTAAGACTGGGACGCCATTAAAGTTCATGTGCAGGTAAAGGCAAACGACCCAATACTTTTGACAATATAGTGTAAATATATGTATACAGGTGGCACCACCTGTTTGTGCTGGGTACATGCTCACTCTGCACAGTGACTGCAATGTCGCAGATAATTCCTAGTCATTAATTACAATAGGGAGCGGGTGGGATGGGCTCCGGATCCTTTTGACTGATGCCTTCAATGTTACAAATTTTGAAGGGCCAGCTCCCACCAGCTGCAAAGGGTTAAAGGTAATGTATAGTGTCTTTGTGTATACAGTATTTTTTGTTTATGCTCAGTACTAAAAAAACATTTGTTAAAAACATGTTTTTATTTTTTATTCAGGTACATAAAAAAAGAATGCCTATAAATATTTCGTATTTACTTTTTTTTATTGTTCATTTAGAGAGACGACTGGATTCATTGGGTGTGTGGTATAAACCGACACATCTAATCCAGTTGTGCAACAATTCAATTTAGGCCAGCACTCCTAAACATTTACAGAACTAGACCTGCAATTGTACCTGGCATGTGTAATGCATTTTGCTCCACCTAAGCCTGTTTTGCTATTATGGCTGCATTGTATCAGGAGGGTGACAGTGCCTTGCAGAGCATTTAGCACTTCAACTAATGAATCTCCTGCTTTGTCCTTGGACTAGAGGCAAAAATTACCTACTGGCAATTCAAATTTAAGTACCTCCCTTTTCTCACCTATGAGGCCTATTACAGTATATAGCCAAATGTTTGTAGATAGTTGGATATCCCATTCCAAACCCATGGGTATCGATATGGAATTGCCCCAGCTCTCTTTCTGAAAACTGCACTGGGGAACAGAAAACTGCACTGGGGGAACAGAAAACTGCACTGGGGGGACAGAAAACTACTGCACTGGGGAACAGAAAATTGCACTGGGGAACAGAAAACTGCACTGGGGGGACAGAAAACTGCACTGGGGGACAGAAAACTGCACTGGGGAACAGAAAACTGCACTGGGGAACAGAAAACTGCACTGGGGAACAGAAAACTGCACTGGGGGACAGAAAACTACTGCACTGGGGGAACAGAAAACTGCACTGGGGAACAGAAAACTGCACTGGGGGGACAGAAAACTGCACTGGGGCACAGAAAACTGCACTGGGGCACAGAAAACTACTGCACTGGGGGGACAGAAAACTACTGCACTGGGGGGACAGAAAACTACTGCACTGGGGGAACAGAAAACTGCACTGGGGGAACAGAAAACTGCACTGGGGGAACAGAAAACTGCACTGGGGGAACAGAAAACTGCACTGGGGGAACAGAAAACTTCACTGGGGGAACAGAAAACTTCACTGGGGGAACAGAAAACTGCACTGGGGGAACAGAAAACTGCACTGGGGGAACAGAAAACTGCACTGGGGAAAAGAAAACTGCACTGGGGAACAGAAAACTGCACTGGGGGACAGAAAACTGCCTACCACAAACTTTTGCCAGAACGTTAGAAGTGTGTAATTTTCTAACAGGCAGCATAAAAAGTACCCTTTACATTTACAGGAAATACCTGAACTCAAGAAAGTTGGCCCTACAGTTAAAAACCTAAGTGCAGCCAAAACCACAAACAGAAAAATCAGCACAAGGGACATTAGGATGTGTCCCTTGTGCTGATTTCTCTTCATGCCCCCTTCCCTTGTGTGTGTCCCAGAATGCAGCGGGGGGAAGGAGGAGGGGCTGGAAATACTTTGAGACTGCAGTGGCGAAGTGAGAGCAGGCACCTATCAAAACCAGATACCCCACCCACCAAAAAGTGCCAAATGTGTCAGTGGAGGGGGGGGGGGAGCGTGCAAACAAGCAGAGCTTCCCCTTTTATTTCAAGTTCATATTGCAAAAAACATTTCAGGTAATTACTATACCTCCAACTGAACTGAATAATAATAGTATGACATTTTTAAAAAGATACTGTACAGAAATGAACTAAGGGATATTTATGTTTTTACAAGTTGTCAAATTATACATGTATGCTGGGGGGGGGGGGGGGGGGGGGGATAGGAATAAAATAGTGCATGTAAATTGGTCTTAGATAATCTCACATTGCCTTACATGAACTGCTATGCACACCCTCCATAGATTACTGCTCCTCTCCTGTCTTTTGTACCAGATCTCATTCTTTCTCCGCTACACGGTAGTGTGCCCCAAATATTGCTTAAATATTAAATCATAAACAATCTGTCGAGGACATAAGGGACCACTGACAAGGGAAAACGTGCCTGTATCCAGCTGTGTTTTCTGGGTGGATACACTACATCGTGTACCTCCACAGTTCCCGAACAATGTGACCATTAACATAAGAATGTAGGTCAGTCTGATATACTATGGAAAAGCCAAAGTAAACAATTCCCCGGTGACTCTTGAGGAGCGACTGTTAGCTCCACACCCTGACTGTCTGGTCTTGTACTCTTCGGCACCGTATCCGCTGCCACGGCTTAAGTTTCCGCCTCATGCCTGTCATACGTTGCTAGGCATTATAAACAGACTTTTAACTTTAGGTACGATGATGAATTTCACTTAATTTGTTTATATTTTCAGATATTAAATAATTTACAGCTGCAAAAAAAGATTTATTTATACTGGAAATCTGCCATATGCAGTTCATATTCTTTACACCCATGGGTGTCAATAAAAAGTTGTATTTCGATTTTTCATACTGCTGTGCTAATGTGTTTTATAAAAACATATTAACAAAATAGATAAAGTATACACACAAAGTAGAAATACCAGATTAGCTTATCTGAACACATACATGCTTTCATTTGGTTCCTCTTTTTCTTATCCTGGAGCCCATTTCTAAAGGTATTTCCACTTTTGCAGCCAAATTGGGATAATAGCTTGCAGTATGTTCACATTAACATAGCAAAACTTAAAAAAATAAATAAATTGTTGCTTACCTTTTTTAAGATTTTCTCTTCTGGAACATCCAGCAGAGAAAAGTTCTAGTTTTTGATGTTATGAGGGGGGCTGGGAAGCTGTACTTACCATAACTAACACTGTTTGTACTTTGGAGAGCAGATATTATCTCATCAGTTGTACTAGATTTGAACACTGTCTATCTTAAAGTGTTTGTTAACCTAAAAAAGAAAATTGATTCTGTTCCTTTAAAGCATGCCTTTTAAAGGCCCCTTGTGTCACCTGAAATACCTGGCTGATCCTGCCTGGCTATACCCTTCCCCCTGTAAACTGACCACAGCTT
This sequence comes from Lithobates pipiens, assembly GCF_037356315.1. Classification (NCBI taxonomy): domain Eukaryota; kingdom Metazoa; phylum Chordata; class Amphibia; order Anura; family Ranidae; genus Lithobates; species Lithobates pipiens. The sequence continues at coordinate 464,513,420 of NW_027507718.1, read as the reverse complement.
ATCATAGCTGCTGATCCCTGACACCGTGGTCAGTTTACGTGCCTCCGTCATCCGCAGCGCTCCTGTCTTTCCTCTGTCCTCCCTCCTTCCCTGCCTGTCAGCTCTGTGCAAGTGCCCGCCCCTCCCCTCCTGCTGCTGAAGTTACATGAAACGTTTCATACCATCCTCTGTTTAATAATGCTGTGTGCCCCTGTGTCTGTGCCTTATAAAAATGAGCCGTTCTGTACCTAATTTCAAAGCGCCACTCGGCACTCACGTGACCGGCCGCCTCTCTCCTCCTCCCCTCCTGACTGATGTCAGCGGGGGTTTCTCTGCCCCACCCGCTGCAGCTGAGAGGGGGTTGGTCACGCAAGCTCTGAGCAGCACTCTGAAATCAGGTATAGAACGGCTTATTCTTATCAGACACAGAGGCACACAGCATTATTAAACAGAGAGGGTGGTATAGATTTAACAACCACTTTAAGCCATCCATATATGGATCAAATCACGGCCAATTCAGCAGGAAGCTGAGATTCCATCCATCTATGGGCAGGCTGATTGTACCCAAGTCAATCCATCGGTTGACTTGGGTATAACCAGCATGTCAGATTTTTAGCATTTCAGCATGCGATTTTTGTTAGCAGCTATAGCCGCTAGCAATAGTGACTGTGTTCTCCAGGCAGGGACAGCACACCCCCACCCCCCCAGCCTGGAGGAAAATTGCATCATCTATGTTCTGCCTTCTTCGGTAGATACTGCCTCGATACTCGAAATCTTCCCCTGCATTGGCCAGTCCTAAGCAGTAAGAGTATGGCCCCATTTAAAGCAGAACAGATCAATTTAAAGTGACACTAAACCTTCATTTTTTTTTATTTAATAACAAACATTATGCTTACCTCCACTGTGCAGTTCGTTTTGCACAGTGTGGCCCTAACCTCATCTTATGGGGTCCCCCGCTGGCGCTTAGGGCTCCTCCTCGCATCGGTAAACCCCCTAGGAGAAGCGCTCTCCCTGGGGTTTACCTTGTGGGTCCAGCATTTACATGTATATGCCCGAGTCCAGCATTTGCGTCTATATGCCCGAGTCCAGCATTTGCGTCTATAAACACAGAATGCTGGATTCGGCCCGGAGCCCGCGTCATTGGATTTGATTGACAGCAGTGGGAGCCAGTGGTTGTGCTGCTATCAATCTATTCAATCAAGAGCAGAGAACCCCAGGCAGAGAAGGTGAGCACGTCTCCGCCAAGGGAACGAAGGGGGGCTGGGGGGGCCTGTCAGTGTCATAAGTTTTTTCACCTTAATGTATAGGATGACCCAACTGAAACTTTTGAGACTTTTTGGGGACCAGTGACACAGTGATTAGTCCTAAACATATGCACTGTCACTGTATTAATGACACTGGCTGGGAAGGGGTTAACATCAATAACATTGATAAAAGGGTTAAATGTGTGCCTAACCAGTGTTTTCTAACAGTGAGGGGATGTGCTTTTATTTGGGGAAGGCATTGATCTATGTTGCTGTAACATGTGATCAATACCTTCCCTTCTGACAGAACAGCGATCTGCCTCGTTTACAGATTGCCATTCTGCCTGTGTGCCGAACAATCAGTGGGTGTATATTTATACATGATCCTGCGCAATGCGGTCGCCCTGTAGCAGTAAAACTTCTATAGTGCGGTCGGCAAGTGGTTAAGTCTTCCATAGCAGGTGTATGCTGAAAAATCCCAACTGCTGGAGAAACGCATAAAAAATGGAGCCAGAAACGTGCACAGTCACGTTAAGCTTGAGACCTCTTTCATACTGGGGTGTTTTTCAGGCGCTTTAGCTTAAAAAAAAGCACCTGTAAAGCGCCTGAAAGAAGCTGCAACTGCAATCCCAATGTGAAAGCTCGAGTGCTTTCACACTGAGGCGCTGCGCTGGCAAGGCATCAAAAAAAGTCCTGCAAGCAGCTTCTTTGCAGAGCTTTTGGAGCGGTGAATACACCAATCCTAAAGCGCCCCTTCCCATTGAAATCAATGGGAAGCGCCTGCAAATCGATTTTGGCAGCGGAGCTTTGTGGCCGCTTTTAACCCTTTATTTGGCCACTAGTAGGGGTTAAAAGCGCCCCACTAGCGCTCGAAAAATGCCGGTAAAGCGGCGGTGGCAGTGTTAAAGGGCTCTTGGACCCCTTTCACACCGAGGGCGTTTTGCAGGCGCTTAGAAATAGCGCCTGCAATCCGCCCACAAACTGTTGCTCCTTCGTCTCCAGTGTGAAAGCCTTTCACACTGGAGCGTTGCGCTGGCAGGATGTCAGGAAAAGTCTTCCCAGCAGCTTCTTTGGAGGAGCGGTGTGTTTACCGCTGCTCCCCATTGAAATCAATGGGGCAGCGCTGTATTACTGCCGGCAAAACACCGCTATTACGGCATATTTCGGGGCGTTTTAACCCTTTCTCGGCCGCTAGCGGGGTTAAAAGCGCCCCGATAGTGGCCTGAAATGCGCTGCAAATCCGACGGTAAAACGCCGCTAAAGGCTCGGCGGTGTGAAAGGGATCTCGAAGCACTTGGACTTTCACATTGGAATTGCAGTTCTTTCAAGTACTTTTTTAACGCTAAAGCGCCTGAAAAAAGCCCCAGTGTGAAAGGGGTCTGAAGACTCTCAGAAATTGATACTACTGGATTGAGCTTCCTCTGATTGCGATGGCCTACGGTTCTCTGTCGTGATTATAGCATGGTTGTACTACTCAATCTGAAATGGAAATCGGGTTTTGACAATTTATGGGTATAAAATAATCCCTTCATTCAAGTTATTCTGTGCCAGTTATCAAAAGACAATTTTTGGATTTTTATATACGGAGTCTCGAAAATTTTATAAGACAGTCAGACTCTCTTGCAGAAACCATAATGATATTTTAAACGCCAGAAGACAATAGCAATGTCTGGAGCTGCTTACCAAAAGCTGTCTGCATTCCATAATCGTATAACTGGCCCTCCTTGTATCTCCCTAGCTAACTTAAATGAAGTCAGTGATTTGTACATGCTGCTTTGAATTCATGCATTTTACAGCTTTGTGCACATCAAACATACAACGACAAACGCTTTTTTTTTTTTTTTTTTTTTTTTTTACAGTACTTGGGAAAATTACACAACATTTCTTTTTCAAGCAATCAAAGTTTATTTGCAAACAATGTAAGTGAGGCAGGGCACAGCTGTGAGTCATGGGAACAACTGCGATGAATTAACACCAGATGTTTTTTATCCCCCCCCCCCTTAAAAAAAAAAAAAAAAAGGCTCCAATATTTTTCCTTCTCTTCCTGGAAGTTAATTGTAGGTTTGCAGTCATCCCTAATGTGTCTGTTAGATTTAGTAAATCAATGTATGCCCATGAACAACCTGGTCAATTTGGATTGACCCTTTTTCTTAATGTTTTCGGTCACGTTGATAGAGAACCCCAAGAAAGTTTCATTAAAATAGTTTGTTTCAATTTTTGCAATATGAAAGATCGTGTCTTCAGACATATTTATTGTAATGTTGATTATGTAATTAAGCTTCAAATGGATAAAACAGTTCAGATAATACCGGATTTATTTCCTAAGGTATACTTAGCCTGTGAAAAGCTGACAAAACCTTAAAGGGGTTGTAAAGCTTTATTTTTTTATTTTCTAAATAGGTTCCTTTAAGCTAGTGCATTGTTGGTTCACTTACCTTTTCCTTCAATTTCCCTTCTAAATGTTTTTTTTCTTTGTCTGAATTTCTCACTTCCTGTTTCTCCTCAGTAAACTTCACACCATCATCCGAGCGGTGTTTAGTCAGCCAGAACAGCTTACTGAGGAGGGACAGGAAGTGAGAAATTCAGACAAAGAAAACAAAGAAAAAAAACATTTAGAAGGGAAATCGAAGGAAAAGGTAAGTGAACCAACAATGCACTAGCTTAAAGGAACCTATTTAGAAAATAAAAAATGAAGCTTTACAACCCCTTTAAGCAAGCAAAAAAAAAAACGAATGAGTATTATTTGCTAGAATTACTTATTTGCAGTGTTTGCAGCATCAAGTTTGAATGTTGGATTCTGGATTTCACAATTGTTTGTAATATCTTATGGAGAAACAATCAGCCTTGTAATTGCCATGGCAGTTTGGCAAAAATTGTGAATTTTGGCAGGGATACCTTACTGCTAGATTAAGAGAGAAAAAAAAACTGCCTTAACAGAAAACAAGCAAAAGCCAAACTATAATTTTGAGTGGATTTGGGCTTTAATGAGCTGATAGTTATAAATCAACACGCAGCTACACTTTCTTTATCAAGGGAAGAAGTGGGAAGCAGCTCATTAACTTAAAGCCAGCCAAAAAACACAGCATAAGAGGAAAAGGCAATTCAATAGCGAAAGGAATTGCAATTTAAATCTAGTTTCTAAGGGACAAAAAACAGAGGTCCCATATGTCTAGCCCTTTAAATGTGTGTAACTATATATATATATATATATATATATATATATATATATATATATATATATATATATATATATGCGCAGTGCCTTGAAAAAGTATTCATACCCCTTGAAATTTTCCACATTTTGTCACGGTACAACCAAAAACGTAAATGTAGTTTATTGTGATTTTATGTGACAGACCAACACAAAGTGGCACATAATTGTGAAGTGGAAGGAAAATGATAAATGGCTTTCAATTTTTTCTTACAAATAAATATGTGAAAAGTGTGGCGTGCATTTGTATTCGGCCCCCTGGAGTCAATACTTTGTAGAACCACTTTTCACTGCAAGTCTTTCTGGGGATGTCTCTACCAGCTTTGCACATCTAGAGAGTGAAATTTTTGCCCATTCTTCTTTTCAAAATAGCTCAAGCTCTTTTCAAGTCCTGCCACAAATTCTCAATTGGATTTAGGTCAGGACTTTGACTGGGCCATTCTAATATGAATGTGCTTTGATCTAAACCATTACATTGTAGCTCTGACTGCATTTTTAGAGTCGTTGTTCTGCTGGAAGGTGAACCTCGCCTGGCTGGAAGGTGAACGGGGGTCCCGACCGGCAATGCGAGCGCACCGCCGGCGGCGCGCTCATGATGGCAGGGCGGCATTTAAAAATGGATGTACCTGTACGCCAATATGCCTGCCTGTGCCATTCTGCCGACGTACATCGGCGTGCGCCAGTCGGGAACTGGTTAATGACTGGTTGCTAGAGGTTACAGCACACATTACAGCTCACTGATTAGTTGCTAGAGGTTACAGAAAATGATTTCTGCTTGTTAATTGGTTGCTAGAGATTACTGTACAGTAATACTGCTCACTGATTGGTTGCTGGAGGTTACAGCACATCATCTCCTCATTGCAAGGGAGCATGATACACATATGAATGCCACCAGCCGCAGCTATGTACTTGGTAATGCCACCGCTATTTACATATGAATGCTGGTTATTTACATGTAAACACAGAGTCTGCAGGTGAGTCATCTGTACACAGAGCTGGGCAGCATTAAAACCAGCACTTCACACTGAGATATCGGGACACAGCACAGGACTAAAACTTCAAGGGGCAAGGGAATTCAAACTGGGATAGTTGGCAAGTATGATGCAGCTGCTTTGGACCCCACAACAATGACAGGGTCCAGGGCAGCTGCCCCTTTTGCCCTGCTTTAAAGACAGCCCTGCATATAGTGCCATCAATTTATGCAGCGCTCCACACTCACATCCAAGGTCCCCAACTCATGTTCGTATACTAGGGACAATTTTGGAAAGAAGTCAATTAACCTACCAGCATGTCATTGGAGTGAGGGGGGGAAACCGGAGTACCCAGAGGAAACCCTTGCAGGCACAGGGAGAACATGCAAACTCCAGGCAGGTAGTGTCATGGTTAGGATTTGAACCAGCGACCCTTTTTACTGCTAGGTGAGAGTGCTACCCACTACACCACTGTGCTGCCCAAAATTGGTTCTACTAGATTTTAGTTAGGGGTATCAGGGGGCTGAATACAAATGCACCTCACACTTTTCAGATATTTATTTGTAAAAATGTTTGAAAACCATCTATCATTTTTCTTCCACTTCACAATTATGAGCCACTTTGTGTTGGTCTATCACATGAAATCCCAATAAAATACATTTATGTTTTTGGTTTTAACATGACAAAATATGGAAAATTTCAAGGGGTATGAATACTTTTTTAGGGCACTGTATACAAACTCACCTACCACTTTATTAGGCACATCTTGCTAATAACGGGTTGGACCCCCCTTTTGCCTTCAGAGCTTCCTTAATTCTCCTTGGTGTAGATTCAACAAGGTGTTGGAAACATTCCTCAGAGATTTTGGTTCATATTAACATGATAGCATTACTCAGTTGCTGTAGATTTTTTGGCTGCACGTTCATGATGTGACTCTCCCGTTGCACCACATCCCAAAGGTGCTCTATTGGATTGAGATTTGGTAACTGTGGAAGCCATTGGAGTACAGAGAACTCATTGTCATGTTTAAGAAACCAGTGGTGAGATGATTTGAGCTTTGTGACATGGTGAATTATCCTGCTGGAAGGAGCCATCAGAAGATGGGTACACTGTAGTCATAAAGAGATGGACATCGTTAGCAACTATACTCAGGTAGGCTGTGGCATTCAGATGATGCTCAATTGGTACTAATGGTCCCAAAGTGTGCCAAGAAAATATCCCCCACACCATTACACTAGCAGCCTGAACCATTGATACAAGGCAGGGTGGATCCATGCTTTCATATTGTTTATGCCAAATTCTGACCCTACCATCTGAATGTCGCAGCTGAATTTGAGACTCATCAGACAAGGCAACATTTTTCCAATCTTCTATTGTCCAATTTCGGTGAGCATGTGCAAATTGTAGCCTTAGTTTCCTTTTCTTAGCTGAGAGACGTGGCACCTGGTGTGGTCTTCTGTTGCTGTAGCCCATCTGCTTCAAGGTTTGATGTTTTGTGCATTCAGAGATGGTATTCTGCATACTTTGACTGTAACAAGTGGTTATTTGAGTTACAGTTGCCTTTCTATCATCTCAAACTGGTCTGCCCATCCTCCTCAACAAGCCATGTTCGTGAACATAACTGCTGCTCACTGGATATTTTCTCTTTTTTGGACCATTCTCTGTAAATCCTAGAGATGGCTGTGCGTGAAAAAATAGATGAGCAGTTTTTGAAATACTCAGGCCAGCCAGTCTGGCACCAACAACCATGCCACATTCAAAGTCACATAAATCCCCTTTTCTTCCCCAGTCTAATGCTCGGTTTGAACTTCAGCAAGTTGTCTTCACTATGTCTAGATGCCTAAATGCATTGAGTTGCTGCCATGTGGTTGGCTGATTAGCAATTTGTGTTTCCAAGCAATTGAACAGGTGTACCTAATAAAGTGGCCAGGGAGTATACAGGTATATGACTCTCAACACTATCAAGGTGCTTTTTCAAGCACAGTCTATTTGTGTCCTATAGTGTTCTTCATAGTTCATCTCTTTCCTTCAAAGTTAATGTTGGGTCAAAATATGCCTTTGCTGTCTCTACTAGAATGGGAAAATGGCCCAGTTCTTTTATGTTCAGTTTTGTAAACCAAATGCGTAAGCTTGTGCCAAGGATCGCAACTGATTCTCTCAATGCAAAACACATGGAAGGCCTAAGAAAGAATCCATTTGTGTTTAAGCCAGCTTTAATTCTAGAGCATGTATGTCCAATGATTTTAATAACATTTAAAGAGTTGAATTACACTTTTTAGTTGGAAAAATAATTGACGCGCTGTGAGGTAGAATAAATATTTGGCAAAGCTGAAGGATCTGTCATAGTAGTCAAATATACATGGAAGGGTGGAGTGTAATATTGTAAAGTTTGAAGTGAGCTCAGTAGCATTGTGTGATGTAGTTACGGAATGTTTTTTGGATCTTGTCATATTTTAGAGTACAGTTTTTCAAACAGTGGATTCCGTACCCCAAGGGGTACTTCCGACAGATTCACGGGGTTCTTCTGCCTTATGAATACATTTATACTAACAAACTTCCCCACATTATACATTTTTACAAAGCTCATTAAGTAAGTATAATGTATTATTTAAAATATAAGGAGAATGTGGTCAAATAAGTACCCTACAACATATGATTTGGACCTGTCCCCATCTGAGCTTTTGGAATATGGTGTTTCGACTCATTTCTGGAAAAACAAGCCACATTATTAAACTCACTCTGAAAATGGTAATTCTTAGCATGGATGTAGAGTGCTTCTCTCTGTTGTTGAAAACCATCGTCATGCGTATTTTATTTGCAGCCAGGTTAGCAATAGTTTAAAAATGAAAAGGAATGGTGGCCCCAAACATTTTAGATGTTATCAGACCTGTAGATGCCTCATACCAAAGTATGCAGAATATGGCATATATACAATATTGGGTAAACAGAAAAAAATCCATGACTGCTGGGATCTTTAGATAAAACATTAGTACTTATGTAGAGAACTGAATTTTATGTTTGGCAAAAGGCAAACCTTGTACCTTTTGGTTACTTTGGTTTTATAAATGCATGTTTTTTTTTTTATATTATAGTCTGAGTTTTACATACAAGCATTGACATGTAAAATTTTGTAGTAAGACTACGAATAACACAGTGGTCTGCAATATACTGTATATTAGACTAAAAATATATTTTTCTGTTAGGAAATTATTCTTTTTTTGTATAACCTTTATTTAAAGTTTTCAACTATACAAAACATATGTAAAATATGAAGTAAAACCATGAAAAATAGTTATCATTTACATACAGAAAAATATTAACAAAGACGGTGAGCAATATCAGCACTGTAAGATCTATAACGGTTCCCCTAAGTCCTGGACAATCAGTCCCCATGGACCAATTATTTAATTTGGGGGTCAGCCAGAGCTAGCAAAGCAATATCCAAGCTAGAAGAGGCTTAGGCTGTGTACGAAATGTGGTCTCTGCAAGATGCCCAGGTGGTGTCAAACCTTTTCCGAGTACCACTACAGGAGGCGAGCCACTCCTCAGCCACCATGATCTCCCCCACCTTCACATTCCACTCTGTCTCGTTTGGAATGCGTGAGCTTTTCCAGTACATTGGTATAAGGCATTTAGTCATGTTGAGAAGGTGGGGTAAAGCACTTTGTTAAAGAGGAAGTAAACCCTTTCTAAAAAAAAAAAAACACCCTGCCAGACAAAAGCATAATGAGCTAGTATGCATAGCGTACTAGCTCATTATGAATTACTTGCCTGAGATCGAATCCCCCCGCAGTGGTCCTCGGTCACCTGCTTAGTCGCCGCCATGATACCCGGAGTGACTTCCGTGTATTGAAGCTCCGGCGCTGCGACTGGCCGGAGCTGCAAAGACGTCACTCCCACACATGCGCACAGGAGCCGTCAATGTCAATTCATTAAATGGCACGCTCATTCACGCCGTAGACATCGGTGCTGTCTTTCTTGCAAATCTCTCCTTAACCGTGTAGGTTATGGAGATATTTCTTGCACCTACAGATACGCTATAATCTAGGCTTACCTGTAGGTCAAAGTGGTCTGTAAGGGTTTACAACCTTTTTAATAGCGAGATACAGGCATGGGGTGGATGTGAAGCAAGAACTGCATATGGGAGGTCTAACCAAGACCATAGGAGACATCTTTACTGACCGGTGACCAAAAAGGTTGCAGTATCAGACAGTCCCACCATATGTATAGGATTGTTCCCTTCTGTTAGGAAATTATTTTGCATTCAGTTATCATCTATTACAGCTTCTACCTCTATCAGCTTGCTGTCTGTGGCCTTGTTGGGGAGAGATATCCTCATTTTTTTTATGATGAAAACATTGTCACTAGAACAGGACCTGAAAGCGCATCTCCAACAGGGACACATATCGGCTGTTCTATTTTTACCCCAGATTATAAAGAAACAGCATTTTTATTGCTTTTCTATCCTTGTAAGACATAGGGAGAGAAAACCCTTGTCAAGTTAGGTTGTTCCAAGAGGAAGAAAAAGCATCCAAGAGATGCTGGGACTTTGATGTGAGTTCTTAGAAAGTAGTGAGAGGACAAAAACATTCAAAGAGCTCACTGCCTCAGGTTAGGCTGTTCGCAACAAACAGGGCTATCCTCCAGTGGGTACCCAGCAGGTTACCAGAAAAAACAAGCACCAACAGAAGGGGCGCCAGTTCAAATAAATGTTTTGGTTTAAACTAAAAAACATGCAGCGCATATTGGGGTCCAAATAGGCAAGCTAACATGTATGTAATGTAAGGCATTATCTTCATTGCTCACACAGATGCTGCTGGCTAGCAACTCTCCTAGTTGAGCAATTAACGCCCCTAGATAGATTCACATAGGAAAGCAAACCAATAAATTCATTAATTTTTATCAGTTGGTCTGGCGCTCCTTTAATTTGGTGCAAGTTTTAATTACTCTCACCTTTTATTTTTGTCCTGGTCACCATTTTCACTGGTACGAACAGTGATGGAAATTTCAAAATTCAGAGTTGTCACCAGAACAACACTAAATGAGATGAAATCGCCCATTGCAAACTATTCATCTAGAGGCAGCTGTCTAAGCCCTTGTACACATGGTGGGAGAATCCGTCGGAATGTGTCCTATCGGACCGCGTTGTCGGATAATCCGAATGTGTGTGGTATGCATAGGACTGTTTCCGTCGGAATATCCGTCGGACCAAATTTTCCAACTTGCCGGAAATATTTTCCTACAAACTGGTCCGATAGGACATAGTCCGATCATGTGTAGAGAATTCCGATCGGACAAAGTGCCACGCATGCTCAGATCAAATTCCTACATCAAAGCTGTTGGCTACTAGCCTGAATGTAGTCCCATCGTAACAAAATTACGTCATCGCGCTCTGAAAGATCTGATTTTTTGACACTCCTTTGTCCGACCGTGTGTATGCAACAGTTTCGGACAAGATCCGACGGACAAAATCTGACGGATTTGGTTGTCGGAATCTCCGACCGTGTGTACAAGGGCTTAGAGGGCATATACCTAATTTCCCTTATCTGTTTGGGATAGTAATGCAAAGTAAAGTAAAATTCCAAAATGTAACACAGATGGCAAAAAAAATCAGAATGCCACTCCCAATGCAATAATAACCCTACCTCTGGACCGTCCTCTGGAGTAAGTGTTTTCCACTAATAGATATTGTTTCTAATCTGGGTTGAATGATGCCTAGTGTCATTTAGCACACTATTTGTAAGCCCAGGGCATCAAGGGGCCACCCCCTGGGATTACATCATCCAGCCACCATGGGTCCACAAGAAAATGCAGCAGAGAGTAGTACCACGTCGTTACGTGGTGCCTCTTTCTGCAGAACCTAACATCCGCCCACCATCAATGCCAGAGGAGAAGGATAACATCACTGAACTAGATTGAAGAGGTAATTAAAAAAAGGTATATATTAAAATAAATATGTACATTAAATATAGCAGTTATACATCTGTATTTGGCTTTATATGTAATGTGGCAAAAGCTAGTGAACTGTAACCCATGCAACGCAATCATAATTATCTGTGCTGGTCGCTATGGTCTGCTAAACTTTTTATATAATTATTGCATTTTGTACTTAAACAAATCCCTAGTATAAATCTAAGGTTACTCCAAATAATTTCATAAAGGAAATATTTTATTCCATATACTTAGTAACTCTTACCACACAGCTTAACAAAGAACCTGTATTCGCTCTCGAGAAAATATTGGGATTACATAATGTACAAAGCAGAGATGACAGCACCTCACACTAAACTTTATAGGCGTGTTTTATACATATAAAGGCTCATGTCAAGTCATATTAAATCACGCCACATTTTCACGGTTAACACTGCAACTTCTGTGCATCCTTATTATTTTGTTTTGATGGAAACTCTGGGAGCCTAATTTCATTACATTCTAGTGACCATATTGTATAGCACTTAGTTCGTTGAATTCTGCAATGACATCACTGGAACGCTTGCACAGGCAGTGCTGACAATAAAAAAAAAAAAACTTGGACTGAATAAGCTCTGACTCTTTTTTTTTTATAAATTCTTTATATGTTTTTATTTCAACAGTGTTGTAAAAATTGATGAAGCTATCCAACTTTTTCAGGTTTCTTTCACAAACGTAGTTGCCATTTTATTCAGTTTTCTGTAGTCAGTAAAGCCTATGGAATGTTTTTATATTATTATGTGCTTTATATAATCATATGTAATTATGTCAAATATTCTCCATTAGCACATTACTTGTTACAGTTCTAACACTAATCTATGAACCAGCCATAGCTAGTTGGCCGTCAGCTGGGGAGCTGCACTTACCAATATCTTAGATATTTTTTTAAAGACTTTTTTCCTTTTGTATTTTTTTGCATTCTATTATTTCCTATAACCTGTTGCTGATGGTTTTTCATTCTGTGACCTTCTTTGCCAGAATAATTTTGATGGTTTTTCCTAGCCTCTCAGACTGTTCAATTCATGAGTTTTAAAGAGGCAAAATAACAAGTCTTATGAGTAATTTTATTTTATCTTTCGAGTTGCTTTTTTTTATTTTACTTTATTAAAGTGATATTTTACCTCTACACTTCAGAAAAATAAATCATGGAAGCTTAAGGCATGTTTTTGCTTTTTATTTATATACATATCTTTTAAAAAAAATAACTCCAGGCCATAATTTTAAAATGCATTTAAGCCAAAACCTTTTTCTTTTACTGTTTGTGTATTGTTAGCGTGATTACCCTTTATTTTCAGTACAGAAACCCAATAGGAGATGAGTTTACATATCTGCACTTTGAGAGGAAATTTCCTCATAGATAATCACAGGTATCCTCAATGGGATAATTCCTTGTTCCACTGACAGATGTGAAATTTTGGTTTTCCTATCATTCTGTGTCCTGGTGATGGTGATCAGTTTTGTAATTTGATTTATTCCACTTCCTTCAAATATCCTATATCTAGAATTTCCCTGAGACATAGGCCCAACATATGAGATCTCATCCTATCCAATAACTCATTATAAACCCAGGGAATTAGGATGAAGTTGGTCATTTGGGTACCTTCATATTAACCATTACTCTTCCCTGAAGCCCTTCCCAATGTTCAAATATTGCCGGTAGAATTGGCTTTCATATAGCTACAAGAGAAATAGTGAAGTTAACCTTTATTTTGGGTGAGTAGGCCTGGCTCACAGTGAGTGTTCATACCCATTTGGCTGGAGTTCAGGGTTTTTTTGCAGATCGGTCAAAGTCTTCATTGTCCATTGTGGCAAACGAGGGCAGAAATTTGCCAAACATACTTGAATGAATGAATGAAATACTTATATAGAGCACAATGCGAACTGAATCGCCTTGCTTTCATTGTTTGGCATCTGCAGGGAAAGATCCTTGGGAGGGGCTTGTATTACTCTGTTGATGCATGATCTTTGCAGTATGAGTGTCTGCACAGTCCTGATTGGTCCCAGTCACATGACTAAAAAAACAGTTTCAAAAGAGCAATTCAAATTCAATTATAAATATCAAAAAAAGGTTTTATAGCTCCCAATATTCTTTATTAAACATCAAATGTGTATTTTATGTGCACTAATATGATGTGAGTCAAATGACGGCATTCCCTCTGGCCTCCTCCCATGGCTTCCTTCTGGCCTCCTCCCACGGCATCCCTCTGTCCTTATCCCATGGTGCTTCTTTGTCCTCCTTCCATGGCTTCCCTCTCTGTCCTCCACCCACGCCGTCCCTCTCTGCCCTTCTCCCACGGTGCCCCTCTGTCCTCCTCCCACGGCGTCCCTCTGTCCTCCTCCCACGGCGTCCCTCTGTCCTCCTCCCACGGCGTCCCTCTGTCCTCCTCCTTTCATGGCGTCCCTTTGTCCTCCTCCCCCTGCGTCCCTCTGCCCTCATCCCTCAGCCTCCCAATGTCCTTCTCCCATGGCGTCCCTCTCTGTCCTCCTCACAGCCTCTCTCTCTGTCCTCCTCTTCACAGCATCTCTCTGTGTCCTCATCCCACCGTGCCTCTCTGTCCTCCTCCGACAGCGTCCCTCTGTCCTCATCCCACGGCGTCCCTCTCTGTCCTCCTCCCACGGCGTCCCTCTCTGTCCTCCTCCCACGGCGTCCCTCTGTCCTCCGCCCACGGCATCCCTCTGTCCTCCGCCCATGGCGTTCCTCTGTCCTCCGCCCACGGCGTCCCTCTGTCCTCCGCCCATGGCATCCCTTTGTCCTCCCACAGCGTACCTCTGCCCTCATCCCACGGCCTCCCTCTGTCCTCCTCCCACGACGTCCCTCTCTGTCTTCCTCCCTCAAAGATGACTGGGCAGGTTCTAAACAGAAAGAGGTATGGCATTGACAGGAAGGGGTTCGTCATATTTAAATTAGGGGGTGCACAAGTTTAGTCAGGCCTAGGGCAGCACAAAGTCTAAATACACCAATGTGTATAGTGTGTGTGTGTGGAAGTATTAGTGAATATGTGGTCAGCAATCTCAAGCTGTCAGGGATTGATGCTAACTGATGCTAACACCATCTGGCTTCACTCGTGACACTAATACAGTGATCTCAGCCTGCAGTGGAGACACAGAAAAGATGGGAGGGACAGCTGAAGGCAGGATCAACCAGGGATATTTCACTCTACACAAAATGAATGCGTTACTGGCTTTGTGAGTATGCACACTCTTTTATGTAACCTGTAATGAGAGTTTGTCATAAACTGGGTTTAATGACACTTTAAGTTTTTCTCAGTTATACATCTACAGTATATCCATTATATAAAGGTGTGTCCGATTAGTGTATTATGGGGATGGGATATAATGTTTTGCTCTGTATAAAATATCTTTTGTGTACTGATCTCCCATGAGGTTAAAGGTTGTAAGAGAGTCACAGTTCTCATTTTTGTTCACAAAATATGCAATCACCCAATAAAGGGGAAACGGTTATAAATGAATCAGTGAATCAACTCATCACATATCTCTCTGGGACCCAAAAGAACCTGGTATCAGCAGTTTTATGCATTGAGGATAGTTCAGAAATATTCACAAGCAAACTGCTACATACTCAGTGAAATAAATATGTGTCTTACCTGCCAAAAGATGTATTATTCTGTTCAGTAAGTCTTGTGATCCAGGCTCACCTGCCAGATAGCATGGGCAGCCAAAGTCAATGAGACCTTGTGTTGCTTTTCCTTTAAAGGCATAATACTGCAAACTCTACAAGGATTGATGTGAACCTTCCACTGTTTCTTTGAACTGCTAAAGAATATGTTTGCACTGTATAAATGATCAAATTACTGTTTACAGTTCTACTTATTAATAGAATATGCTCTTTCACAAATAGTACCTCGCTAGGCCAGAACAATTTTTCCAGACTTTTCCATTTTTCAATTAATGTCGATTAAATACCTCTATAATATGAACAGTTCTGTGTTCCTTGAAGTGCTAGTTCACATATAGGAGATCAGAATACACTGTGACTATCATTTTCTCTAACATTTATTTAAGGAATCACAGATGTTAACAAGTCATTCCACGCTACAGATTTAATCCTGAAAACCAATTATACTTAGTAGAAAAACAACAGTTCAGGGCTGAAGTCAAAGGAGTCAAGATGTAAACATTGCATGTGACTCACTCATTGTGTCTACACAAGGAAAACTTTAATGGGGCCCATCATAAAAAATCACTCTTATAATAAATCAAAAGGGCCCACATCAGCATTACCAAATAACACTGCTATTTTAAGTAAAAAGCAGGCGCCCTTTTGTGCCATGAATAAAAACATTGCTCTAAACTCCATTAATGTCACTTACATTCTAAGCAAAAATAACATGGTCTCTGGCTACCATGTAAATTGTATGTGTTTGACTTTATCAGAGAATGTAAAGGGTCTATAGTTTGTAGTCAACCATATCTGACAAAGTCTGCTTATGCTTACTAGCAATATAAAAAAAACACTGAGAATGGAAAATCTGGTGCAGCTGTGCATGGTAGCCAATCAGCTTCTAACTTCAGCTTGTTCAGTTAAGCTTTGACAAAAATAACTGGAAGCTGATTGGTTTCTATGCATAGCTGTTCCAGATTTTGCACCAGAATACAAAAAAATTATTTTGCTGCAATATTAAGCCTCAATCTAGGGAATTTTAGTCTGGTTGGTTGCTTCTTATTTCTTTTTTTTATTAGGGGTAAAATACAAGAATTCACAATTGTGGCCCAAGTGTGGTTGTCATGAAGCCAAAAGGATATTTACATTCTGCAATAAATCCTTTCTTTTACAGAAACAACATATAATCAGAATGTGCAGCTGTCAGGAGCATGAGTCAGGCTCATGACCCTACTCTGTTGCCTGCCGCCCCCTATTTTTATTGACAGGAGTCAGAAGTAGTCTTCTCCTTGGCTGGCTGGCATCTCTGTTGCAGTGCAGTGGGTCCAGATCTGTGGTCGTTGCTTCCTCCCTCTTCACTGGCCGGTGGCGCAGCACCTCCTCCACAGCGTTCTGGTGCCTAAACCTCTAGGCTAACTGACTGCAGCCCTCTATTTTAGCATCACAAGCCCAGGGTTCTGGGCTTGTGATAGATTCTTGCTTCACGGTTCTCTACCAGTTGTGCCTTGTGTGTCCCTGCCTGTCAATCTATCATGGATTTCCTTGTTGGGAACCTCTGCCTTGAACTTAGATTACTCTTTCAGATTGCTGCCAGCATTGACATCAGGCAGTTTAATGGACTACACTTGCCCTATCAATAAAATTTCCTTGAATTTGGACCGTTTACTAGATTATGATTGCTGGCTACCTGCTTGCCTGCCACCTGCCCAGACCTCAGAACTGTTTACTGGATTACACTTGCCTGCTACCTGTCCTGACCTCAGAACAGTTTACTGGATCACACTTGTCCCTTGCCTGCCCTGACCTCAGAACCATTCTCTGCATTATGCAACCAGTTTCAGCCCTTTGACCCTTGCCTGACCAGCCTAGACTACAAGTACCCTTTCCTGTTCTCTACACTAAGTCAGGGGGCCGTTTGGGCAGAAACTATAGCATTGTGTACTAAGACATGACAGCAACCCATAGACCTGTGCTTGCCTTAAGGAAATAGGGGCTGCTAAAGGTAGAAAAAAACACTCACCAGCTATAGTTCCTAACTTATGGATTAGGCTGAGTGGCACACCAGCTCACAAAGATCGACACCTTTGGGATTGTATACAGAACAGAGACACAACTTTATAGGGGTGACATTGCCATATTCGTTTGCTAGAAACAAAGAATCCATAGTTGACATAGTTGACTGACATAGGTGATCTCCAGACCTTCCTGTCTACATGCACTTGCTCCAGTGTCAGCTATGTGTTATTGCTCTGTTCTGAAGTGGTTTCCCAATAATGTCTACAGTGGACTCTGTCTGCACAATGTTTGTTGACATAGTCACTTGTAGTCTCCACCAGGGGTACATGGGGCAGGGTAAGAAAGCAGGAGCAGTTTTCACACCATTAGATATTGCCTGAACAGGGATGTCAAGATCAGAAGGCACAATTTTAATAAAAGATGCACATTTAAAAAGATGGAAAAAATAAAATCATTGGCGCATCAAAACCATTTGCTCCTAGTATATACCCGTGGCAGTGCGATCAGCATGTGAACGAGCCCTAAAAGTTTTGTGTAACATTATCAAAATTAAAAAAAAATTTCCTATAGAGTTACATATTATTTGTCGATTATGACGATTTGTGTTCTTATTTTCTAGTTCCTTTGGCGGCTTACAGGTGGCTGGTGTGCTACCTTCTTCGGGAGAGTTATCATAAACTTCAGCAAGAGAAGCAGAAAGCCACCAATGATTTTGATGCAAGAAACAATAGTCAGGTAGTAATTGGTCCCTTGGGAGCCTTCTCTACTTCAACATGTATGCTGATGACACCATATATTTACCTACCTATGCTGTGCCTCCGTCTGCTTTAATTGCCATGTCCAAATGCCACAAAATGTAAATATACACAAAAGAGTGCCATGCCGTACAGTGAAAGAGTCCACAAAGGTTTTAATAGTTTACAATTCAGCCATAAAAGACAGCCAGCGTGTTTTGGAGGGCAGCAGCATTCCATCTTCATTAGAGCTTGGGACATAGAAATGAAAAGCTGAAAGGACCCAAACGTTGAATTAGAGGGATCTATTTTAAGTAACTATAGTCACTCTGAGAGTCTATTTAAACTCCGGGCATACACTGTGGTCAGGCCGCAGTTCCTAAAGTTATTGTTTTGAGTCCTTTCAAGACTTCATTCCTTTGTTCCAAGCTCTGATGAAACAGAAGTGTTGTCGCCCCTAAAATACATTTTTATAGTTTATTTGTTGATTATTGTAATAATTTTAGACTTTTTTACATCATGGTTTAGTGCCCATTCCTGTCTGTTCACAAGTTTATTTTTTGGTACCTTTGAGGGAGGCTTGTTTGTTCTGGAAGCTGCTTTACCAAGTTAGTGAGCTTATTTGAACATTCCCTGCATTTGATTAAGAATCGGTCCAAAAAAAAATGTCTGCACTTTATACCTGCAGCACGTTCTATTTTAAGGGTAATAGATAAAAGTTTGCCAAAGGGATGGATCAGAAAATCGATCAGATATAGTAATATCCATTCTTTCTTTTTAGTTAAATTTCAGGGGTTACCCAAACTCCTCTTCTTTGGGATTAGCCTGTTCAGAAGGTAGGTTTTCCTTACTGAGTCAGTTGAACTACAACATTTTCATGTCTGACTAGAGTATAGCTTTAAACATTTAATTCTTTTGGGGATCTGGTCCTTATAAACAAGGCACCTCCTGATCAGTATTGAAAAGGGGGTTGTCTATCCTTACAGCCCGATATGTGGCTGCTCCTCCATATCCATTTGGGTTCTTTGTACAGCAAGACAGGCTGTGTAGGCAGTGTGGATGTCCTACTGGCATTTACTTTGTACTGTGTTTTAAACTTATTACAAAATATTTCCAGCTGTATCATTTCCTGAACCAAATTATTTAAGACTTCGAACTTTAATCAGAGAATTTCCATTCATGACACATGTTACACAAGTTACAATCACTGTACTTCCATATAAACTATATTGGCCTTGCATGATTAATTTCCCATTTTATACAGTACTCAAAGGTTGATATTTGTCTTTTTAGATGTCCTATGCAAATAGTTGTACTCCGCTTGTAATTTGGAATGTTCTCACCAATTACATCAAGACCATGTTTTTTTTCTTTTAGGTCTATTACTGTCGATCATTGGCCCTGGCATTCATTGAACACACAGTACTACAGAAATACTATGATTACACCCATGACTCCAGCACTCCCACCTCCCTGCAGCCAGTCCTGAGGAAGCTGTGCACTCTGTATGGCCTGTGGTCCCTAAGCAAACACATGGCAGTCCTCTATCAAGGTAAGAGTTAAATAGTAGAGGTACTCTATTGGAGTAAGAGTGAAATGTTGAGGTACTATATCAGGGTAAGAGTAAAATAGTAAGGGTACTCTATCAAGGTAAGAATAAAATAATGTAAATTCTGCCTACTGGGTTTGGTAACAGACCTTGGTCCGACTAATGAAGAGTGCACCAATTTTGACCTATTTTACTTTTATGCCAGAAAAACTATATAATAAGTATTGGGGAAAAAACTGAACCCCCCTTACCATTTCTTGGCACCCAAGCCACTTGTGAGAGTCAGGCCACCCTAACAAATTTCTGAAAGTTTGGGGCCTGTGATTAGACTGAATTAACTGAATCATGCCTAAAGTACAATAAGACCCTCACACTACCTGTACTTAAAATGATATATGCTCCGTTTGACTACCTTTTTAACGGGCTAATCCCTGGCCATCTTCACACTGCTGTGAGGCTAAGTCTGGGTAATAGAAGGTGTATATTACACTCTCCTCTCACTACAAAGTGTAGCACCCCAAACCAAACCCCTAGAACAGCCTTCACCAAGGCATCCTTCAAACAGATACTGAGAACTGTAGATTCATGTTTACATCACCATGATGAGTAGTTGAAAGCCACCACTACCCAGCCCTGGAAAATAATCTTTCAAAGGAGCTTCTGGGTCCCTGTTGCCCAACCTGCAACCAAGGAACTGCATGCAGCCCTTGTTTACTTGTTGTGTGGCCCTTAAAACCCAACAGACATGAGTGGAAACCCTAATTTGTAAAGGGGCTTTAAAAACAATAATCTCTTGCAGTTTCATTAACATGTCCCCAATCTCTGACTATACACTGCAGTATACTCCCAGTCTCTAATCACTCCTATAGCATGTCCCCTCTTTCTGACTATCTCTTATACAATACATTCTGTAGTTTACAGTTTTCTTTAGCATTATATACAACAAATGTGCGACCCCGTGGCAATGTCAGGGGTTGCAGTTGAGGCTCCCTATGCATCATGCATTGACCTCCACTGCTCTAGGTGCAATGAATGACCATATCAGTATTTCAATACTTATACCGAAGAGTATAATTGAACTGTTATAATGAACATGTTAGCCTGTGGATTCAGCAGACATCCTTTGTGCCAGTATGATATTGTTGGGAATGATAATTATTGACTATAGGATCCAGTCTGGCCAGTATGCTTATCCCCATGTCTTGTGGGTTGAGGAAGTTTGTAAAGGTCTAAAAATGTCTAAAACTTCACAATGCTGGGGGAATAAGACATATGATTTTTATATATTATCCTACGCTGCTTCAGCCTCTTTTTTGTATGTAATTTGGTGAGGTCTGTAGTTCATGGATTCACTATAATACCCTAGTACTGCTTTGAGCTACTTTATATGAGACATGCTACTAGACATACTGCTCCACCACCCTACTGCAATTGGCAGGATCATGATATTCATCATATTATATCCAAAATAAAAAGACAAGGTAACTAACAAACTGCTATTGTTTATGATGTGGCTAGGTTTTTTTATATATGTGTTTTACATATACAGTAAATGCCAACTGGTTCATTGTGTGCTAACAAAAACAATACCATATACACACACCCATGCACATCTGCGCCTAGGTAGTCGACTAGAAGGATATACTGTATATCTTAAATCTATGCCACATTATAGATTCACAAATTCCTGACGGAGGTGGTGATAAAGCATTCCCAACATTAGCCTACCAAGTGCCATGGCATTGACCAAGTGCATTACCAAGTGCGTGAATCCAGAGTTGGGTTGCCAATTCTAATACGTTTTGGAGCTAAGCCATACTATTGTATACTATTTTGAATTTGGATATATGGTCACCATTAATCCTCTTTAGATGAGTACATTTCAGTGGATTGTGCTCTTTAAATTTAATAAATATGTTTTCTTGCATAGAGCAATATAAAGTGAATTACAATTTTTTGATTATTGAGTCGCATGATGTGGTTGGGCTGGTCAAAGTTTTTTTTTTTTTTTTTCTTAATAAACCAATGACTTCCCCAAACCCAATTGTTAGTGTACTTTTATACACCTATGTTATATGAGAAGGTGAAGAAGTTCCTAAACTTAAAGATTTTATATGCTGTGTATTCACAGGAATCAATAGAATGGAAGTATTCAGGCAGATTGTGTTACAGCAATATTGTTAATGGGCTGTAGAAGTGTAGTGTAAAACAATTACGGTACATAGTCCCTAGTAGGATAGGACAAATCTTACACTTACATTCTCTGAGCTGGAGACTGAAGTTTTTGTTAAATGACTTAAACTGTGATCTTTGGTTTATTTAAGATAGTCTGAAATATATAAACATGTGTCAGAGCAGATTAGTAAAGTGATTATAAATGTAATTATATTATTATTTTTACAAGCTAAATTAGGGGTAAAGATTAGTGGTGTGCACTATCCCACAGCAACCAATCATTGTAGGAAATCTGTCATGAGATGATTATATAGGCTGACTTTGCTATGGTTGGCTCCTGCTATTTTCTTTTTGCTTTGCTGCCGTGCTGAAAAAGTGGCTTCAGGACTTTCTGAGTCGATGATGTGGAACAACTATGCAGATGTAGGATGTGATGACATTGCTCTGAGCATACTCACCGCAGTTCTTTCAAATCAGTGGCTCAGGTGGTTGGTGAAGCCATGTGTTCCCCATGACAGGCAAGGAACTGGCATTTTCAGAAGAAGTTAACAATGGCAGTGTCACGTATTGTGTAGGAGACTGATATGACGAGGTTGGGCTCTTGTATCCCTAGCTCAGGCCCCACTGAAGGTTGAGCAGATGGTGCAGAGGGACAGGAGGAACACAAGTTTTGACAGTTGTTAATAGTAGAACTTGCAGTAGGAAATGCAGGCCTGGATGGTCTGGCAGGGCCCCAGATCAGAAACAGAGGCTGTGCAGGATGGGCCAGTCAAGGTCCGTATGCACCGCTGGTTCTGAACGTGCGACTTGTTAGGGCTCCCAGCAAGCTTACGACTTGAACATGCTGTAAAGATTAGAGCTGATGTAGATGACAGCTAGGGTAGGCACTCAGAAGCAACATGGAGCCAAATTGGAAACAGAAACGTGGTCACAGGGATAGCCAGGGCAGCGATCAGGCAACAAGGTACAGAAGCATAGGCAGGAATGTAGTCAAGAGCAGAACTAAGGTCAGAAACAGGTGGACAGAAGAGAAAGCAGGATCCAGGGTCAGGTCAGTAATAAGCCAAGTCAACAACAGAGATTAATCACAGAACGCAAGCAGGACACAGGAACAGCTGTAGATCGACCAGCACTAAGCATGGGCATGAGCATCAGCATCCTTTAAATAGGTCGGCTGACACCTGCGGTAACTGCCTATGTGCACGTGTATGTGCATGCCTGGTCGCCACTGTATGCAAAACACCATGCGCATGGGAATGCCCTTGTATTAGACATCTCACAGGAATTCCCTGACCGGCCGACCCAATATTTTACTCATGAAAGGTGTCCATAAAGCCTAACTCAATGTTTACTTTTACGTGAAATAGTTTGTTTGGGCCAAGCCTGCCTAAACAAACTATTTCCTTTACTAATACTGGTGCCCACTGTCAGTGCTGTATAACTGTATGTAGCATCAGGCACATACAATATGCAGCAATGTGTTCCGGCAGCATTGCAGGGACATCCAGTCTACTGCTGAAACAAAATCGAGGCAAGCTGAGTGTTGCGTAGCCATTCACAGGAAGCTTTGTAATAATTTTTCTTTTCTTTCTTCATTTTCAAAAAACAAATGAGAGCTGCAAAATACTCACCATGCCTCTTAACAAATACCGTGGGGTGTCTACTTTCTGAAATGGGGTCATTTATCTGGGTTTTGTGCTTTCATGACATTTCAGGGCCTCCATAACTGTGATAGGTAGTGAGGAAGTGAAATCAACATTTTACGTCCTTAGAAAGCCTGAAGGCCATGATTGGCTAGGCTCCAAAATGTCTCACACATGTGGTATTGCCATATCAAAAGTCCACATAGGCCCATGGCATGTTTGAGCAATCTCTCATTTAGTGACAACTTTGTGCAAAAAAAAAAAAAAAAAAAAGGTTTGTAATTTTCCCAAAACTTGTGGCAAAATATAAATTATTCCATGGACTCAACATGCCTATCATCAAATAGCTTGGGGTGTCTACTTTCCAAAAAGGGGTCATGGGGGGGGGGGGGGGTGAACTGAACCACTCCTCTAACCACTTGAAGACAAAGCCCTTTCTGACACTTTTTGTTTACATGAAAAAATTATTTTTTTTGCTAGAAAATTACGTTGAACCCCCAAACATTATATATATATTTTTTTTAAAGCAAATACCTTACAGATTAAGTGTGAGTGTTGCATTTTTTTTTCACACAGTATTTGCGCAGCGCTTTTTCAAATGCATTTTTGGGAAAAAACACACTTTTTAAAATTTTAATACATTAACACAGACTATATTGCCCAAATGTTTGATGAAATAAAAAAGATGTTCTTATGCCGAGTACATGGATACCAAACACAACATGCTTTAAAATTGTGCACAAACGTGTAGCAGCGATAAACTACATCAATTTTTAAAAGCCTTTAAAATTCTTTACAGGTTACCACTTTATATTTACAGATGAGGTCTACTGCTAAAATGACTTCTGACATTTGCGGTGATACCACACATGCATGGTGCAATTGCTGTTTACATATGACACCAGACCGACGCTTGCATTTGTCTTTGCGCGTGAGCATGGGGGACAGAGGTTTTTTTTGGGGTTTTTTTTTTAAACTTTTCCTTTCATATATATATATATTTTTTTATGGTTATCTCAGGGAATGTAAATATCCCCTATGATAGCAATAGGTAGTGACAGGTACTCTTTTTAAAAAAAAAATTGGGGTCTATTAACCCTAGATCTCTACTCTGCCCTTAAAGCATCTGACCACACAAAGATTGGTGTGATAAAATGCTTTCCCAATTTCCCAATGGCACTGTTTATATCCGGGAAAACCTAAGTCATGAAATGCTTGTAGCTTCTGGTTTCTTATGCCATAGAGATGATTGGAGCCATTCTGGTCTCTCATCCACTCTATGGTCAGCTGGCGGAACCATCGGCTGCATTCTAGGGTTCTCTGTTGGGACAGGAGAGCCAGAAAAAAACATGGAAGATGGTGGGGCAGGGGGACGTTCCATCTCACTGCTTGTAAAAGCAGTCTAGAGGCTAATTAGCCACTAGGATTGCTTTTATATGAAAGCCAACCGCTGGCTGAAAAGAATAATACCTAAACCTGCAGGCATCATTCTGGTATAACCACTAAAAATCCAGCAACATACCAGTACGTTGCTGGTCCTTGTTGGGCATATATTCTAATGTTCTTTTTTTCATGCAGCCTGTGGGCTGAACAAAAAAAAAGAGATTGATCGGTGGGTATGCCCACCATTAAAATACCGCCCTTCATCCACCCACTTCTTATGATGGGCATACATACACCTTTTTCTTTTAACTATGGTGGTGAAATCGCCTCCTACAGCTCTGGAGTCACTGATTTACGTATCGTGAGAGCAAACACTGTTTCTATCAAGATAAATAAATCAGTGCTACAGCTGAATAACATACCTGCTAAGAAAATGATGGTTAACAATAAAAAAAGTAACATTACAATATCACAGTAATGCCGCGTACACACGAGCGGATTGTATGGCGTACTTAGTCCGTCATACAATCCGACGGACAGTCCGTCGTACTTTCCACTGAACGGACTTGACCACACACGGATACCCAAACAGTCCGACGAAAGCTTGCGCGATGACGTACAGCACGTACGACGGGATTAGAAATAGGAAGTCCAAGACACAGCAAAGCCCTGTAAATCCTTTCTGGGCATGCGTCATTCTTAGTCCGTCCAACTAGCATACTGACGACCGTATTGTCCACTGAAACCAAAGTACGACGGACAGAATTTCGGAAAAACCGAAATTCTTAGTACTCCGGACTGCACGCTGAAAAAGTCTGCTGAAGCCCACACACGAGCGGATTGTCCGCTGAAATGTGTTTCGACGGACTAAGTACGCCATACAATCCGCTCGTGTGTACGCGGCATAAGACGTACCATACCTGCAAAGCAAATACAATAAAACATAGTAAAAATAAAACATTTTTAACGCAATCTGTGCCTTAAAAATATATGCCAGTGCATGGGGGCAATCCACCCTTAATGTTAGTAGCAAATCGCTCCTCCCCCCCTGCCCCCATGCTTCAGCATATATGCTCTTTTTTTTAACTGTGGTGGTGAAATCACCTCCTACAGTGAGAGCAAACGCTTTTGCTGTCAGAATAAATAAACCTGCAGTTGAATGGCATAACCGCTCAGCAAATGATGGTTAACAATAAAACAAAGTAACATTACAGTTTAACAGTAAGACATACCATATCTGGAACAATAGAGAGAGAACAATAGAGAGAGAAGAAAAATAAAACTACATTTTTGGCTTTTTATTTTTATATTTTTTTGTGGTTTTTATATTTTTTTGTTTATATTTTTTTTTTTTGCACTTTTATATAAACTGTAAACTTTAAATGTTCCAGATTAGGGTCTCTCAAAATGTGATGGCCAACTCATCTTTTGAGACCCTGTGTAAGTGTGCCCTAGGACTGTGTAGTGCTGTACCTGCTTGTAT
The DNA here is from genome assembly GCF_037356315.1 of Lithobates pipiens. Taxonomy (NCBI): domain Eukaryota; kingdom Metazoa; phylum Chordata; class Amphibia; order Anura; family Ranidae; genus Lithobates; species Lithobates pipiens. The sequence goes on along the minus strand of NW_027507718.1, from coordinate 464,487,440 downwards.
CATGTCCTGGCAATGGAGGCAGAGAACATGGCATATGGTGAATTGGGTCAGTGGACCAGTATGACCGCAACTCACTTTTTTTTAACTATGCCCATGAGGAGGGATAGGCCCAGGAAGGTCTTAAATTTGGAAACCGTAATAGGTTTCCAATCTCTGGCAAGAGTCAATGGGGGATTAGCGGCGATTAATTGACCAGCATACAAATTGCTTTGGTAGACAATAGATCTATAGAGATCTTCCGTGAAAAACAGCGAATAAAAATCAAGTGACGTAAGATCAACTGTTTCAACCTGAATTCCGGGTTGGCCAATGAATGGGGGAAGAATGGGTGCTGCAGAAGTGGTGTGCTCCTAATTCAAATTGGCAAATGCAGCAGCAAAGGCAATCGACTGGCCTGTGTTTCTCTTCTTCTTGGTGGCTGTGGGACACTACTTGTGCAGGCCACCTCACTAGCTTGAACTGCATTTATGGGACTCGCTACGTCACCAAGTGTTACTGCAGCACTGGATGTACAACCAGTATGTATTAGGCCGCTGGTGCTTGCCAGTTCACCAGAAGGATGAGCGGCACTTGTACTGGCTCTCTGCTCCATACGAGAGCCCTGCGATTCTTGCGCCTCAACAATAGCAGAAGAAGGGGGTCGGGTACGCCTGACCTTGGCAGGAATCACTACTCCTTCGTCAGCGCTATTTGTCAGGGTGCTGCTGCTTTCTACTCATATTCTGAGTCAGAATTGGACAGATGGGCGACTTCCTCTTCACTCTCAGAAACGGGCTCAGAAACGGGCTCAGAAACGTGTAGGCCTCTTCACTAGTGTACCTTTGATTTAGACATTGTGGCCTCTAAATTTACTGGTGAGACTCACAGGAAAAAAAGCACCTGACTGCCAGTGACTGCTTCAAACGCTACAAAAAAACCTGTTAGCATTCACAGGGATAAGGCCTGACTCTGTGAATGCTGCAGTTATGTGTTTTGTATTTTGTAAGTGACAGTGATCGATTGATACTGCACTTGGGTGGGCTGGGCTGGGCTGGAGCGGAGGGGCTAGATGCAGGTGCTAGCAGGTATCTGGGCTGACCCACTAACGCTGCATTTTTGGGAACCCTAAACTACTGGGGACATTAGTATAGATCTGATCAGATCAGATATTGATCTTTTCAGATACTATACTACTAAGGGAGGTGTATGGTGCATGCGTGGGTGTTATGGCTACTGGCACTAATCTGACGCTGCCTGGGGCAATGCAGACCCTGACTGGTGCTAAAACACACAGTGACAGGGAGTTAAGAGGTTAACTGGGGGGGTGATCGGGGAGTGACAAGTGTGCCTATGTGTACTGTGTCAGTGTAGTGTTGGTGCAACTTACTGTGAGATGTCTTCTTTCCTCTCTCTGGAACAGAAAAGAGTTCCACGAGTCTAGGTGACGTAACTTGCACAGGCAGGGGAGGATTTCATTTGCCAGAACCGATCATCATGTCCAGGCCAGAAACCATTGGCCTAGCCTGGGGACTGAGGGTTCTGAAGCGAATCCGATCATCGCGGCCGCCGTACAGCTACGACGCTTCGCCCAGCCGAGCCAACCTGCCATGGTATAACTGCGGCGACTGGTCCGAAACTCATTAAGGAGTTGTTTATGATAAATGTTTCTAGTATTAGCTTGGCTTTTCATAATGGTTAAATGATGCCTTTCTTACAGGAGGATACTGTGCTGGTGAACTGCCAGGGAAAATCATACAAGATGCTGTCCTGGAGCTGTGCGCAGAGGTACAAACTAAATAACATCATTAGGGGTTGGAATAATTCAGTTATACTGTGCAAAGAGCAGCAATGACCAACAAAATGCTGTAACGTATAGTAGCCAAGTTTTGTTTTGAATCAGAAAAGTAAAAAATTATTGGTTGGTATGAGTTACTACACTTAGCTTATTATCATATACAGTATCTTGCAACCAATTTATTGTGAAAAATTACCCATCAGTAGTTTCTACGTGCCAGCATTGTTCCTCATAGCAGCTACCATTCCTATGAAATTGTCCCATCTGCAGGATTTTCCTTGTTTACTACTTTAATTAGTATGATGGCAGTCGTATCAGACAATGAAAATACCCAGTCAGTAACTTCAAGCTAGGATAATCTGTGTCCTCTGTCTTTTCTATTGATTGTTGTCCTGCAATGACGACACTATTTTCTTCATCGTTTCCTAAAATTTTATAGGGGCCAACATCATCTCCCTAGTTCTAAATTCTGGTCCCTCGTGCTCTTTTCTGGCTTTGCTTCTCTTTCCAGCTTGCACTGGATAACTGACATCAACAGCAAACTTTAAATGTCTGCACCCCAAAGAAAATAATCATACTGCACCTGCAGTAGAGAAACATCTGCACTGGATCGAGGGACAGCGGGTGGTATAGGAGAGCGCAATCTCAGGCCTAAATCTAAAGCTTTATAGAGAGTGCTAACTATGAAATATACTTTTACTACACGCTCATTAGAAAAACGATTACATTATCAGTTTAATGTACATGACAGGTTCACTTTGAAGTTCAAATACTTCTAAAAAGTAACGAGGAACCAACCAGCAAAAACAAGCAGGCGAAAGTTGCACATATTTTCCATTTTGCTGGGAATGGCTGTTATTAGCCTTTTTTTTTTACTTTTCTTTGCACATTTCATAAATAAAAGTAATGTTTCAACAAAAAGTCTTTAAGAGATTTGTTTACAGGTCTGAGATCTCATATAATAGTAGATGTAAGGTCTGTATTGCACATCCATGGCCAGCTTTACAAGATTTCCAGTCCCCAGAAAAAGCATTATTCCCCCATTCTTGCTAATCATCTTATAAAATGCAGTCACTGTTTGGCTGAGAGTTTTCCACCCAGCCTAGTTGATTTTTAAATCTAATTTTCTGGAGCTTGTAGGACCACCTATGTCTCATATTTTATTCAATTTAGCAGGAATCATCCAAAATTCGAGCCATTTATAGCTAACTAAAGGTAGAACTATAGGCAATTTTTTTTTCATATTGGATAGAGTAAGGGAGGGTTAAAACCCCTGTAAGGATTATTTTTTGCCATCTTTGTCTCATTGGGGAGATTTCCCTTCACTTCCTGTTTTATAGCCAAGCAGGAAGTAATAGGAAATCTCTGCGAATTAAGGGAATTTCATGGGGACCCCCAGGTCACTAGAACTAGTGTCCCCATTGGAAGATTTCCCCTCTATTGCTTTTCTAGAGACAACCCAAAATTTGGGCTTTTCTTTTACTTTCAACGATAATGGTAACCAGGACAAATAGAAATGGTGAATCTTCCTAACGGTGACACAGACAGCAATAAAAACCTAATAGGTATTCTAATCCATCTCCACTCTGTTGAAAACTAAAAAAAAGTTTTGCCTTTAGTTATACTTTAGTCTAGTGCTGCACAAAGAGTACAGTTCTATCTGCTGATAAAAGCCAGATGTTCTAGTGTAGCAATGGGAAAATAAAATATGTCCTCATGATGCAGCCTGTCACTAGTATTAAAACTAAACTCTGGAAAACGAAAAAGTCCTCCTTTGCAGTGGAGCTGCACCTACACTGCAAGGGTTATCTGGTCGTTTAGTTTGGGGGACACAAAAAGAACTTTTATTTACCTGATCCTCCACAAATCGCTCTACCCTAAGGTCCAGCAGTGGTCTGTCCCTCAGCGTCCTCACGTCAAATGCAGGGCTACGGGCTCTGCATCAGTTTTGGCTATGTCAGAGAACCTTAGAGCCTATGCACAGGGGAGTGCAGGGGAGAAGAGGTTGCAGGGAACAGTCTAGCAGTGCGGACTGGACCCATACCCCTGTCAGAATGGTCATGTTATGCACCCTGGAAATGACAGGTGTTCCGTACAGCCAGACTGACAAAATCAATGACAGCTTGAGAGATGCAACAGCTGGGATCTTCCCACAAACACTAATGTGTACATCTATACAGAGTTTACTGCATCCAAAGCTGTGTGTATGTCCCTGTACAGATGTAAACACTGGCATGTGCGGGAAGATCCCTACAGATGCTTTGTCAGGTTGTTATTGATTTTGACTTCATGCGGCTTCCTGGAGCTCCTGCCATTCCCCTGGTGCATGAACACAGCTCTCTGCACCAAGGTACAGGTCTTTGCACCCAACTGAATAACGCCTGACAGATAATAAATCCATGTTGCAGGGGGGTTTAGAAAAACAAAAACTGTTGTTAGTGCTATTAAACCTACTTCATGCATGTCCTTTCCTCTACAGTTCAACAACATTTACAGTATATGTACAATTTATTCCTCCAGCTTGCTGCAGATTAACCTTTTATTCTGAATTGATTCTACATACGTAAACACTACACTGCTGACGAGATTCCAGGATATTACGTATCATCAAAAACTGATTACTTTAAATTGCCAGATTCACTCTGAATTACCATCTATCCCAGTGTGCAGAGAAACCGTGTGAGAAACCATTTACTGAATGCGGGCAGCACAGTTGTGTAGTGGGTAGCGCTTTCACCTAGCAGCAAAAAGGGTCACTGGTTTGAATTCCGACCACGACACCATCTGCCTGCAGTTTGCATGTTCTCCCTGTGCCTGGGTGGGTTTCCTCCAGGTACTCCTGTTTCCTCCCACACTCTAAACACATGCTGGTAGGTTAATCGGATCCTGTCTAAAATTGGCCCTAGTATATGTATGAATGTGTGTTAGGGACCTTAAGTTATAAGCTCCTTGAGGGTAGGGACTGATGTGAATTTACAATGTATATGTAGAGCGCTATAAATTGATGGCGCTATATAAGTACCTAAAATAAATAAATGTAAAAGAGATAGATATGTCACAATAAACAACAGCATGAGATTCCATGCACCCACACTAATAGGACAGTCCTCTTGTATAATTATACTGCTACCTATGGTTTTACAGCTAACAAGTGGTGAGGATAGTTCTCTCCCATAACAAGGGATGACATATGGAAAATCTGTGTTTAAAAGGCAGATGATTGGCATTGAGACAATAAAACTGAATTCTGTGATCCCCTAATAGAGCTCTGCAAGTGTGAGCGCTCACATTACAATTTATGTTCCATTTGTAGCAACCGTTTACTCCTGCTATGTTATGTCTTTGTTACTATGGAAAGTAGAATCACCTGCCAACTTTTTTGTCCTTCTCACACAGTTGAAAGATGAGGCAGTGTCTCTAGTGGATGCCATCGCACCTCCAGACTTCATTCTAAATGTACCGATTGCCAGAGCGGATGGAGAGGTATATTTATTACACAGCATTTGGTAGAATATGTGCTTCTTTTTTACAAAGGTGAAAAAAATAGTTGTGAATATGGGCTATATTCACAAGGTTGGTATAGACAGCTTTTAAGGATGGTGTCAGAATCTCGCCTGCATCAGGCTGTGCTAAGTATGGACCCAGAGAACCCCACTTACCACTTGTAGGGTCCACTAAACTTGGTGAGCAGCAATTCCACTGTGTACACATATGTTTGACTGTTTAGCTGCACGCTGTGTATTTCAGTAGGATCATGTCCTAATAAGATCCTGAGCACAGCCAAAGTCACCGGCATAGCCCAAGAAAGAGAGCTTCCTAATTAATCCTAACTGTTGGTAGGAAGAGCTGTTTCAGACAACCCATACCAACGAATCAGATTCCAATGTACACTAGAATATCACAGTTGGGCAAAGAAAGCTTGAATCTGAATCTTAAGGGCCCATTCACACCAAAACATGGTGCAGGTAAGGCAGGTTCCATGCATGTTTCCTGCACCACAAGTGAACACACTGTCTTTACAAGATGTGCGTAGGTGCCAATTAATTTGTCAGGACCGACATCTGAACCCACGATCTCTGCTGTGTCCAGCAGTAGCTCTTCTTGCTGTGCCAACAGGGATGCTGGGCAGCTCCCTGCTTGATTCCTTAGACCAGTGGTCTCCAAACTGTGGCCCTTTGCTTGCTTGCTTTTATCTGGCCCTTGGGGAAATATTACTCCCACTGACACCATTGATAGTGCACTACTCCTTCCAATGGATTTGAAATGGTTCCCATGATGGAACATTATTCTTTCCCCTGATACCAACAATGGGGCATTATTCTTCCCACCAATGCCAATGATGGGGAATGCTTACTCCTAATAAAGCGAGGGCATTTATACTTACACTGACCACAGTCCAGCCCCCTCAAAGTCTGAAGGACAGTAAACTGGCCTTTTGTTTAGAAAGTTCGGAAACCCCTGTCTTAGACAACCTTGCCTTTTGTCTTTTTTCTCTTGAACTTTGAACACTTTGCTCCTCCCATGCACTTCCTATTTAAGCCATGTCTTTGCACTTCCTGTTTGCCAAATTATTTTGCTCTCTCCAGCTGATAGCTTGCTCCTTTGCATACCTGCAGTTGTCCTTACCTTCACTACTAATCGTTACTGACCTTCTGGCTTATTCAGCGACTATGCTTCTGTTCGATCCCAACCTGCAACCACTTATGGCTTATTTACTGACTACACTGACTATGTTTGAAGCCTACCTTCTGTATCTGCTGCTGGACCCTGGCTTGCTAACCTCCTGGTGGGGGGATCCAGAGGACCGCAACCTGGTATTAACACACATCAAATCCCATCTCCACCATCAGGAGCTCTGATGTATACTGGTTAGTATTTATCTGCACCTCGTGTGAGCCCATATCATCTGCCATTGTGTCCTGCTTGTGTACTTTTCCAGCTGGTCGGTGGGAGCTTCTCTACTGTTATAGCAACTGGTTTCCGAGCCTGAGCCCTGACTGTGACATAATTATTAATGGCACACTAAATGCATCTCGCAATTGCAGCATGTTTCCAGACACCAAATCACATGGTACTGCAGTGCCATGCAGTTCGGTACAGTGCAATATGATAGTAGTTATTTTTCTGCATTCCAGTTGTTTTGCAGCCCCTTTTCAAATGAATTGGCTGTCAAATCTGGACCGCACAGGCATGTAAACATTTGAGCGCACGTGTTCCAGTGTGAACCGGCCCTTTGGCTTTTATGCACTTTGTGTTTGTATTATTTACAATTAGACTAACTATTTTCAGCATGTTTGTAAACAGTCAGACTTTGTGGGGGTTAATTCCTGAGTGATAACGAGCAAAATTATTATTTTCCAGGACAATACACTGTTGAAAAATACAAAATATACCTATTTATAGCTATTTATATGAAATTAACCATGATACCTAATTATATGAGCATCTTGAATGATCTTTTTTAACATAAACTTATACTTCATCTGGACTGTGCATACAGTGGTGTGAAAAAGTGTTTGCCCCCTTCCTCATTTCCTGTTCCTTTGCATGTTTGTCACACTTAAGTGTTTCGGAACATCAAACCAATTTAAACAATAGTCAAGGACAACACAAGTAAACACAAAATGCAATTTGTAAATGAAGGTGTTTATTATTAAAGGTGAAAAAAAATCCAAACCATCATGGCCCTGTGTGAAAAAGTGATTGCCCCCTAAACCTAATAACTGGTTGGGCCACCCTTAGCAGCAACAACTGCAACCAAGCGTTTGCGATAACGTGCAATGAGGCTTTTACAGCGTCCTGGAGGAATTTTGTCCCACTCATCTTTGCAGAATTGTCCTAATTCAGTTACATTAGAGGGTTTTCGAGCATGAACGGCCTTTTTAAGGTCATACCACAACATCTCAATAGGATTCAGGTCAGGACTTTGGCTAGGCCACTCCAAAGTCTTCATTTTGTTTTTCTTCAGCCATTCGGTGGTGGACTTGCTGGTGTGTTTAGGATCATTGTCCTGCTGCAGAACCCAAGTTCGTTTCAGCTTGAGTACACGAACAGATGGTCGGACATTCTCCTTCAGGATCTCTTGGTAGACAGCAGAATTCATAGTTCCTTTTATCACGGCAAGTCTTCCAGGTCCTGAAGCAGCAAAACAGCCCCAGACCATCACACTACCACCACCATATTTTACTGTTGGTATAATGTTCTTTTTATGAAATGCAGTGTTCCTTCTACGCCAGATATACTTGGACACACACCTTCCAAAGAGTTCCACTTTTGTCTCATCGCTCCACAGAATGTTGTCCCAAAAGTCTTGGGGATCATCAAGATGTGTTGTGGAGAAATTGAGACGAGCTTTGATGTTCTTTTTGCTCAGCAGTGGTTTTCTCCTTGGAACTCTGCCATGCAGGCCATTTTTGCCCAGTCTTTTCCTGATGGTGGAGGCATGAACGCTGACCTTAACTGAGGCAAGTGAGGCCTGCAGTTCCTTGGACGTTGTTGTGGGGTCTTTTGTGACCTCTTGGATGAGTCGTCGCTGCGCTCTTGCGGTAATTTTGGGCGGCCGGCCACTCCTGGGAAGGTTCACCACTGTTCCATGTCTTCGCCATTTGTGGATAATGGCTCTCACTGTGGTTCGCTGGATTCCCAAAGCTTGGGAAATGGCTTTATAACCCTTTCCAGACTGATAGATCTCAAATACTTTCTTTCTCAATTGTTCCTGAATTTCTTTGGGTCTCGGCATGATGTGTAGCTTTTAAGGATCTTCTGGTGGACCTTACTGTGTCAAGCAGCTCCTATTTAAGTGATGCCTTGATTGTGAACAGGTGTGGCAATAATCAGGCCTGGGTGTGGCTAGAGAAATTGAACTCAGGTGTGGACAACCACAGTTATAGTATGTTTTAACAAGGGGGGCAATCACTTTTTCACACAGGGCCATGATGGTTTGGATTTTTTTTCACCTTTAATAATAAACACCTTCATTTACAAATTGCATTTTGTGTTTACTTGTGTTGTCCTTGACTATTGTTTAAATTGGTTTGATGTTCCGAAACACTTAAGTGTGACAAACATGCAAAGGAACAGGAAATGAGGAAGGGGGCACACACTTTTTCACACCACTGTATTGAGCAATCTCTCCATAAACTGCTGGACAGCCAGTAAAAGATATCACTTGAGCTGTGGCTTTGCTTGTATGACATCTGTTTACAGTCTTACTCTGGTGATGTTTTGCAGCTGTACAAGAACCTCTGGTCCGCAGTTCTGCAGGGAGAGAAAGTGCTGGAGCGGCCATCTTGGTGGACAGATTTTTGCACTGATAAACCTGTGATTGGCAGACTGAGATCTCAGCTGTGAGCTGATGTGTGTGTATGCCAACGAATGCTGCATCCAATAAGGGCACAACATGTCAAAAATGATCATCTAAAATAGTGGGCTTTAATAAACAGGGCAAGAAATCAAGAGCAACTTGGATTTCACACCAACCAATCAGAATACACCTAACTGAAATCAGATCAGTGCAAGATTCTGATTGGTTGTTCTGCATTCTGCTCTTAAAGCTTTGTTTATTGAATATGCCTTCTGTGCACTGTAAAGTTTTAACCCCTTGATTCCATCTCGATTATTGTAACTCCCTCCACATTGACCTACCTCTACACAGCCTATCCCCCATAATGAACGCTGCTGCCAGACTCATTCACTTTACCAGCTGCTCAGTTTCCACCACCCCTCTCTGCCAATCCCTCAACTGGCTCCTGTTTGCCTAGCAAATAGAAAACCACATACAAATCCATTCAGCACTTTGGTCTCAAAATATCACCAAAACCATCCTCTTTTCTCCTCCTAAGAACTCCTGCTCTTTAGCTCCCTCTTTGTCTCATCCCACGCTTGCCTCCAGGACTTCTCCCGAGCCTCTCCCATCTTCTTTAACTTCCTACCCCAATTTATCTACCTATCTCCTACTTACTTTAGGCAGTCCCTGAAAGCTCAACCATTTAGGGCAGCCTATCCCACACCTACCTAATAATTGAAGTTTACTTTCCCCATCAACTTATCCCCCCACAGTATACCCTTTGTATCACTTACCTCTCCCGTTAGATTGTAAGCTCTCACGAGCAGGGCCCTCCTAACACTCTGGTTTTATATTGTATTGTAAATTTACTGTCGCCATTTATATTTTAAAGTGCTGTGCAAACTGTTGGAGCTATAACAATACTCTATAATACCAGAGGAGTGACATTTTATCTGTATTTAGCAGCACCATTTGGATATCCTACTGCTCAGTGGGCAGTAAGTATTAGATTGATCCTGTCCATATTAATCAGAGGATGTCCATTTGTATAAATTGCACTAGAGATAGGACTATTAGAATGTGACTAGGGGCTACAGACAATGCAGAATGATTTAAATGATTTCTCTGCTAATTCTGTCCTCCTGGCTTTGTGTGCCTCACCCCTCCCATGTGCCATCATGTAGCAGTTGGTAGGTGAATGTGCCATATGACTCACCAACTGCCACTGTCATAAAAAGTAAAAGACTAAAAATAACTGCTATTTAATTCATACAATGTGTTACAAATCAGCCTGTGTTTTTTTTCTTTTTTCTTATTTCTGTAGATTTCCTTTAAATGTTTTACGTTCTAGAAATGTCATAATTTATATCTTTATTTCAAATAGACATAAATTTCCATTCCCCCACTGCAGTTGTCAACTCTTTAAGTTTTTAGAAGTGCTAATCACTGCATGTAAATCCTTTGTAGCTCTCTCTTCCTTTATCTTCCCACAGAGCTCCAAGGTATGACAATCCTTCGTCTCTGGAGCATAGTATTTTTTTCATGATGCAGCAGACATTGGTATGGCCTAAAAGCAAAGAGAATGTGACAAGCCTGGGGTGGAGGAATAAGTCATTTCAGGCATGGTCTCCATGTATTTGGCCCATAAATATAAAGGGGACACAATAATAGTAGAAGGAATTTTCATAGTATCGTTATTGAAATAACCTTCCTGCCCATCCTGACTTTTCTTCTCACCTTATTTTAAAAAATACCATTACTGTCTATGATTTCCCCATGCATGCAATGCAGCTTTCTTCCCTTATTTTAACATTCATCTGTGGGTTACTACCTTAAAAATGAGGTCACATGACGTTCTTGGTCTTTTCCTCTTGTTCAACAGTGGTTGACATTTAGCAAACACCATGCTTATCTAAACTAATAAACAGAGCTTTCACTAAGGTTCCAATCACTTGTATGCAGGTGTGATGGTGGGTTTCTCTGTGCTCAAAAAGTGCACAAAAAAGTGTATGCCCTTGTACACACGGTCGGACATTCCGATGGAGAATGTCCGATCGGACCGTGTTGTCGGATAATCCGACTGTGTGTGGGCTCCATCGGAATATCCAATGGACAAAGTTTTAGAGCTGGGCTATAAAACTTCCCGACAACATGATCCAATCGGACTTTGTCCGATTGGAATTCTCTACACACAAAGTGGCACGCATGCTCAGATCATATTCCTAGACCAAAGCTATTGGCTACTAGCCTGAACGTAGTCCCGTCGTAGCGAAATAACGTCATCACGTTACGTACGATCTGATTTTCCGACAACTATGTCCGACCGTGTGTATGCAACACAAGTTTCAGACAAAATCCGATGGATTTTGTTGTCGGAATGTCCGACCGTGTGTACAAGGGCTAAGACCCTTCTTTTTTTTAAGTGTGCTGCACAAAAAGGGATGATATCTTGGTACCATGTGTTTTGGGACACAATTTTGTTCACGCTTTAGCAGGGTGCATTGGAGTGCCCTGCAAAAGGGATGCGTGTTCCTGAAATGTAAAAATGTGAACCCTGCCTAAATGCAAACAGTGCAAGATGGTAAACTGGACTCTTTGTGCTACATGTGTTTGCAGTCCAGATTACATTGCACAGCATAAGACATTGGGGGTTATTTACGAAAGGCAACTCCTCTTTGCACTGGAAGTGCACTTGGAAGTGCAGTCCCTCTAAATCTAAGGGGTCGATCTGAAATGAGTGGAAGCTCTGCTGATTTTATCATCCAATCATGTGCAAGCTAAAATGCTGTTTTTTATTTTCCTTGCATGTCCCCCTCGGATCTACAGTGACTGCACTTCCAAGTGCATTTTAAGTGCACTTGCAGTGCAAAGTGGATTTTCCTTTAGTAAATAACCTCCATAGTCGGAGTTCCCCATCCGTAGTTCTTACTGATTTTGTATAGGTGAATAATGCAGCACACATTATCATACAATACAGCAAGGGGCATTGCAAGTCAGTTGTACTCACTGAGAAACCACACCACAATTACATATAAAGAGCCACACAACAATTTACATTACAAGTTCTAGTTAGTGCGCATGTGGGGGGCTGACTTTGTTGTAACACTTTCACATACAGATGAAACTGGCCTTGTGGCAGTTGTGTGTGTCACATAGAACACAGCAGCTGTGGGTGACACACTTTTTATCCCAGGAGTTATCCTAGTGTCTAGAATAATCAGTGAGGGGGCTGAGCATCCTCAGACAGGAAGTGTACTTGCTGTAATGATCGTCAATGAAAATTCAGAGCCATACGGTCTGGAGGAGTTGGGAAGGAAATAAAAGAGAAGCACAGCACCAAAGGCAGAAGCAGAGGAAACAGAAGCATGTGAGAGTGGAATTCTGCCTACTGCAATGTCCCGCAATAAAAAATTGGAGGCATAGAATAGATGGTTGAGGAAATAAATGAAATAGCAGCAGGAATGTGTGGTGAGGTCAGTAGCTTGTGAGCCACTGGCTAGTGTCAGACCCAGATACACACAGGTTACATATTAACGTTACGTATTAGATTCTCATTATGTAGGCGATTGCAGTTCTACTAGTTCTACTCAAACAATAATATTTACAAACGCTGTCCCTTTAAGGTGTTTTTCAGTCACCCTTATTGTTGTTGCTGGAAACAATATATATTTTTTATTTCTGAAACAGTTTTTTTTCCAAAAAAAGTGTTTGAAAAACTGCTGCGCAAATACCATGTGACATAAAAAGTTGCAACGACCACCATTTTATTCCCTGGGGTGTCTGCCAAAAAAAAAATATATATATATATATATATATATATATATATATATATATATATATTATAATGATTGGAGGTTCTGAGTAATTTTCTAGCAAAAAAATTATGTGATTTACATGTAGTAGAGAAGTGTCAGTCATTAATTACCATAAGTAAGTAATATACAAATAATTATCATATATTGTTTTTAAGATAATTTACTATATTTTCAAAAACTGTACTCAGGCAGGGGGCTTAACGGACAAATTACTGACGTTTGAAGTTATAACTTCAAACCAGTAATTTCACAGTAAATAGATAAATATAAAATTATAATGTTATAACATATAGCATAATAATATGTTATTTAGCTTGATTAAAAAAGTGCACGTTCGGCAGCAGCAGATTCTCCCTCTTAACTGTGTGAGAAAAACATGGGATTATGAGTAAACCTTATACCCATAAACCCATGTTTTTTTCCTTGTAATTAATAGGGCTGGACTGGAAAGGAGCATTTGTCTTTTAGACACATGCCCCCTTCTATGACACTGCAGTGAGAGGAGTGCCTCCACTGCAGCATTTTTATTGAACAGCTTGGACCATTGGTGTTTTAACCACTTTAATACCTGGCCTATTTTTTAAACTTGTTGTGTACAAGTTAAAATAATTTTTTTGCTAGAAAATTACTCAATTACTGCTTCAAAATCATGGAATGGCGACAAACTTTTATGTTTACAAATCTCCATATGCAACGTTTAAAAGAGGCTAGAATTATTATCTAACGAGTACGGTGATACCTCACATGTGTGGTTTGAGTACCGTTTTCATATGCGGGCGCTACTCACACATGCGTTTGCTTCTGCATGCGAGCTTGGCGGGCACGGCGTGTTAAGATTTTATTTCTTTTTTTTTTTCTTATTTATTTAATTTTTTTACACTGTTCTTAAAAAAAAAAAAACACGGTGTCACTTTTACTCCTATTACAAGGAATGTAAACATCCCTTGAAATAGAAAAAAGCATGACAGGACCTCTTAACCACTTGCTTACTGGGCACTTAAACCCCCCTCAGTCCCAGACCAATTTTCAGCTTTCAGCGCTGATGCACTTTGAATGACAATTGCGCGGGCATACAACACTGTACCCAAATGAAATTTCTATCATTTTTTTCCCACAAATAGAGCTTTCTTTTGGTGGTATTTAGTTACAGCTCGGAGTTTTATTTTTTGCTAAACAAACAAAAAAAGATGCAAAAAAAAAAAAAAAAAAATCATGTTTTAATAGTTTGTTATAAAATTTTGCAAACGGGTCATTTTTCTCCTTCATTGAAGTGCGCTGATAAGGCGGCACTGATAGGCTGCATTGGTGGGCACTGATGGGCTGCATTGGTGGGCACTGATAGGCTGCATTGGTGGGCACTGATAGGCTGCACTTGTGGGCACTGATAGGCATAGTTAAGGCGGCACTAATAGGCACAGATAAGGCGGCACCGATGGGCACAGATAAGGCGGCACTGATGGGCAAAGATGGGCACAGATAAGATGGCACGGATGGGTGGCACGGATAAGTGGCACGGATGGGTGGCACGGATGGGCACTGATGGGTACCACAGATAGATGGGACTGATGGGCACTGATAGGTGGCACTGATAGGTGGCTCTGATAGGTGGCACTGCTGGGCACTGATGGGCGGCACTGCTGGGCACTGATGGGCGGCACTGCTGGGCACTGATGGGCGGCACTGGGGTGCAGCACCTTTGAGGCAGATTGGGTGGCACTGTGGGTGGCACTGTGGGGTGGCACTGTGGGGTGGCACTGTGGGGTGGCACTGTGGGGTGGCATTATGGGCACAGACGGGGGGCACTTACTTTTACTTTGTTATATTTCAGGATGGCACTGCGGGAGGCAGGTGGGCACTGGCAGGTGGCATGTGGTGCCTTTCATTGCTGGCCGTGATCGGGACTGATGTCCCGATCACGGCCGCCGGTGATCGGCTTTTTTTTTTTCTCCTCGCGCTGTCAGCGTGAGGAGGAATAATAGCCGATTACCGGCTCCGTTCTATCACATGATCAGCTGTCATTGGCTGACAGCTGATCACGTGATAAGGGGTCGGGATCGACCCCTTACACGGATCGGTGATCAGGCGAGTCTCACGGACTCGCCGATCACAGAGCGCGCCGCGCGCGCCCCTCAGGGGGCGCGCAGGCCGCTCGTAACCAGGACGACGTCAATAGACGTAGTCCTGGAAATCTAGGTCCGCGCTAATGCCGTCATTCGGCAATAGCGCGGTACCCAAGTGGTTAAATATGAGATCTGGGGTCCAAAAGACCTCAGATCTCATATTTACACTAAAATGCAATAAAAAAAATAAAAAATGTCCTTATACGAACTATGGGCGGAAGTGACGTTTTGACGTCGCTTCTGCCCTACAATGGTATGGAGCCGGGTGGGGGCCATCTTTTCCTCACTCAGCTCCATACCACAGAGGGGACGGGATCCGATTACCAGAGCGCGGCAGGAGGAGGGGGGGGGGCCCTCTCCTGCCACCCATGAAAGTGATCTTGTGGTGAAACCACCGCTGATACCACTTTTATCCTGAAAGCAGACCGCCCGCTGAAGAAGTGAATACTGGGGGTTATGGCAGCTAGCTGCTGCCATAACAACGATATTCCACTTCAAAGTGCCGTCGTATAATGATTGCGGGTGGTCCATAAAGTGATTAACATTGGTCCAAGGCTCCAAGTTGTCCATTGAGCTCAACGCCTCTAACAAGGTAGTCATCCTCTCAGTCTGCTGCAAACAGAGTGTGCCAGCTTATATTTAAACTGGCCGTGCTGTATGTAGCTTCTGACAGGCTGCACAAGGAGCCCCTTATCTCCGGAACCATAGGTGCCTCAAATTTTGACCAGTGGTGGAGTAGGACTTCCTCCCTTTGCAGTCTCTGTGACCCCAAGTCATCGAGCTGTGATCCTCAAAGCTTGTTCTTTTTTTTTGTTTGTTTTTTTTTTTTTTTATGTTCATGACAGGTGAGGCTCTGCCTCACGTTCCTCCCCTGACTGTATGTCCCTGAATAGCAGCAGTGTTTTCCACCAAGTAAAAGAGACAAGAGTAGGGACAGAAACAGGTAATGCTGACATTTCACTTTAAAGCGTTAACGCAAATTGTTGAAGTCATTTACCTTATGTTGATCTACATAGAGTAGGCTTCACAAAGACCTACATGGGAAATACCTTATGTTTTTATGGGCACAAAGACTTTCCTAAACTGGAGTATTCCCTTGCCACTCTATCATAAGCCAAACCTTAAAGTAAGCCCTGCCCCTTAATATTTACGGCTGCTTTTAGATACTGGGTCTAGACTGATACTGTTTATTTTAAGCCCTGGTCAAAGGGACAATGTGCAGTTCCTGAACTGCGTTGGCTGTAGCACCTGCTCTATATTTGTAATAAAACCTCATTTTGGAGGCATGCTGTGGCACTTCGATTATCACATTTAAACATAATTTTATTTATTAAGAAACAGCCCTAAAGTAAGTCCTGCCCCTTCATGATTGTTGCTGTTACCCTGTAATTTTCACCTTTTGCAAAACTTGAGCTCCATCTCCAGGCAGATATTTTTTTACACTTTTTTTTATGTAACAGTTTTTTTTTTTTTTTCATTTAACTTTATTGCTATCGCAAGAAGGCCAATAAGCCCCCAACATGATAATAGGCAGATGACAGGTCTTCTTTATGGAGATATCGGGTGATCTATTAGACCCCCATAATCTCCACTACAGCTGCTTCCCCAACTAATAACAGCTCTGCACCCAAAAGTGACAGCATCTTTATTACTTCCAGGTTCATTCATCATAGAGGTAATCGGGGAATGGATGTTCTCCGTGTGTGTCCCGGTGGACATCCTGAAACCATTTACCACAATCAGCACTGGCAGGTGGAGTGGGGACGGGCTATTCAATGTAGTGTAAAAGTGATGATGCTGCTCTACAGTGCTCACTTTTACATGACAGCTGAGAGTCAGCTGAAAAAAATCAAAGCCAGCGGTGAGCTTGCGTAAACCTCTTGACTATCAGAAAAGGTTTTTTCTTTATTTTTATTATACATACCAAGGTGGATGCAGCATCAGTCCCCGCCATCTCTAAGGCTGAGAACTGAGCGATCAAACATCACTGATTGCTCAATTCTCTCCTCCGCTCTGAGCAGAGTGGTGACAGTCAGTCACTACTCTCTACTCTGCCCCTCCAGCACTCTCTGGGGTGCTGGGCTGGGAAGGGGCAGGAGCGGCTGGCTCAGCCTCTCAGCGGCTCACTGAGAGGCTGAGCTAGGTGCCAGTCCAGGCTCCTGGTGGGTTCCTGACCATATGGCACAATCTTTCCCAAGCCTGGACTGGCTCTGTGACATCAGCTGACAGGGGGCTTTAGCCCACTGTTGGCTGAAAACTGGTCATAGGAGTGCAGTGTGCACTTCTCCTTTAAAGATATTTTATTGGGAATTACCTTGGAAAAAGGAACATTACATTTTGTCTGTTTATCCATGTCCGCTCAGCATCAATGCCAGCTTTTAATTACTTTACTGGCAGGTACTTTTGTTTCATGCTTGACTTATTATCTGATGAATCGCAGTCACAAAATGTGCTGAACTTCAGATTGTTTCAGTACTGTAATCTGTACTAATGATTGTAACTGGATGTGTCTTACACCTCATAATATACTCTATATAGTACAACTACACTTCAGCAAGGAGAGTGTACATGAAATGTCACAGTGTGAATATTCGAGGGGTAGCATCTTGACTGCCAGGAACTTTTTTTTAAGGAATCTCATGCTCACATAATTTTAATTATATTTCTCATGTTACATGCATACAAGCTAAGTACATACAGTATGTAAGTGATCATAGCACCCCTTCTATAAGTTTAAAGCAGACGTCCAACCAAAAATAACAAGATAAAATAAATTGTCCATTAAAGAAAAAATAACAAAACCAGATTTTGCTGTAATATTCATCTTCAATCCATTGATTTCTCCTACAGTACTTTTCTCTGCCGCTAGATGTCCTCAGTCTAATTGCTGACATCATTCAAATCACTTCTTCTGAGCCCAGGTTGTCCTGGACCCACCCCAGCCTGTAAATGGCCTGTGAAAAGAGAAGCAGCACAGCGATGAGATAATCTCTCAATCACTCTGCTTTCTCCTCCCATCAGCATGCTTCCCTTTCCTTGTTCAGAGGCTACTGACAGATGGCGAGGAGCTTCCTCACCACCTGTTTTAACCCCACTTTTGCTGACAACCACGCCAGAGTCAGAGTGATCACATAACTAGGATTGATTTGTGGGCATTATTGTGGGATCCCTGCTGTCTACTGGCAGTATAAATACAAAGCTCAAATACACACTGGTAAATGCAAACTTCAGAAAACCACTGATTTAAAGTGTTACTAAATCCAGGACCCTGCATTCACTATATCTGGTTTTCCACAGTACACAGAACATGGAAATGCAATTATTTTGGTAAATAGATATTGCTAAATACCTTTTCTCATCATCAGTATATAGCAGTCTTGTGAATTCTATGAGTGTCTAGTTAAAGCTTGTAGGAGGAGTTTTCATACTGCACTGGCTGTCCTATCAGGATGCAGAACCCCTGACTTTCTGTCTGGACAGTGCTGATTGGCCCGAGCTGATCACATGCACTCTCCCAAAAAAAAACCTCTCTAGCAATATGCACCCAACTGAGCATGTGCGGCCTGACTCCAGTAGCTCTGTCTTATTCTGACATGTTTTAGGGGCAATGCAAGAAGGGGAGGATCAGAGAAGACAGGATCAAACAATCTTTTTACACAGTGTAGAGAATTAACTCCTTAGGTTCCACAGTGAGTATAACAAGCATGCTTTTCTGCTTATACAGATTGATTTTACTGTTGTGGGTTTAGTAACACTTTAAGCTGAACATAAATACATTTTTGGATCCCAGACGGCGTCTTCTTGGCGTTGGACTATTCTGGGTCCCACTATCCATTGTGCCACGAGATGGTGGCTTGATATGCTATAAATCTTCACTGTTTTTAGAGGATGTTTTTGACCTTTATTTAATAAAGTCCCCCTGGCTGTACTAGACTGGTGCACCCTCAGTTGTTTGTTTTCTTGACCCTTTTGGCACCACCTGGCTAGACAGAACTCGATTGAATATCAAATGATTTGGGTAGGAAATTGTCAACCGAACATCGACTGTATCCAATCAAATGCAGTCATTGTTCAGGTATTCAGACAGCTGCAAGTGCTGGAGGAATCAGTAAATTTTCTTTCAAAAGGCAGTATATGGCCAACCTTACTTACAGTATCTTACAAAAGTGAGTACACCCCTCACATTTTTGTAAATATTTTATTATATCTTTTCATGTGACAACACTGAAGGAATGACACGTTGCTACAATGTAATGTAGTGAGTCTACAGCTTGTATAACAGCTTAAATTTGCTGTCCCCTCAAAATAACTCAACACACAGCCCTTAATGTCTAAACCGCTGGCAACAAAAGTGAGTACACCCCTAAGTGAAAATGTCCAAATTGGGTTCAATTAGCCATTTTCCCTCCCCAGTGGCAAGATCTCAGGTATGAATGGGGAGCAGGTGTTTTAAATTTGGTGTTATCGCTCTCACTCTCTGATACTGGTCACTGGAAGTTGAACATGGCACCTCATGGCAAAGAACTCTCTGAGGATCTGAAAAAAAGAGCTCATCGTCATATCCAGAGGTTGTCTTTGGGAAATAGACGTATGAGTGCTGCCAGCATTGCTGCAGAGGTTGAAGGGGTGGGAGGGTCAGCCTCTCAGTGCTCAGACCATACGCTGCACACTGCATCAAATCGGTCTGCATGGCTGTCATTCCAGAAGGAAGCCTCTTCTAAAGACGATGCACAATAAAGCCTGCAAACAGTTTGCTGAAAACAAGCAGACTAAGGACATGGATTACTGGAACCATGTCCTGTGGTCTGATGAGACCAAGATAAACTTATTTGGTTCAGATGGTGCCAAGCGTGTGTGGCGGCAACCAGGTGAGGAGTAAAAACACAACCGTGTCTTGCCTACAGTTAAACATGGTGGTGGGAGTGTCATGGTCTGGGGCTGCATGAGTGCTGCTGGCACTGGGGAGCTACAGTTCATTGAGGGAACCATGAATGCCAACATGTACTGTGACATACTGAAGCAGAGCATGATCCCCTCCCTTTGGAGTCTGGGCCACAGGGCAGTATTCCAACATGATAATGACCCCAAACACACCTCCAAGATGACCACTGTCTTGCTAAAGAAGCTGAGGGTAAAGGGGATGGACTGGCCAAGCATGTCTCCAGACCTAAACCCTATTGAGCATCTGTGGGGCATCCTCAAACGGAAGGTGGAGGAGCGCAAGGTCACTAACATCAACCAGCTCTGTGATGTCATCATGGAGGAGTGGAAGAGGACTCCAGTGGCATCTTGTTAAGCTCTGGTGAACTCCATGCCCAAGAGTGTTAAGGCAGTGTTGCAAAATAATGGTGACCACACAAAGTATTGACACTGTGGGCCCAATTTGGACATTTTCACTTAGGGGTGTGCTCACTTTTGTTGCCAGTGGCTTAGACATTAATGGCTGTGTGTTGAGTTATTTTGAGGGGACAGCAAATTTATACTGTTTTACAAGCTGTACACTCATTACTTTACATTGTAGCAAAGTGTAATTTCTCAGTGTTGTCGCATGAAAAGATATAATAAAATATTTACAAAAATGTGAGGGGTGTACTCACTTTTGTGAGATACTGTATATGTATACTGTATATGTGCCAAAGACAAACAAGCTGGTTTTATATTTTTCGAGGGCAAATTATTAGGATAGTTGGAAGTTTTAGTCTCAGCATCTCTGTGTTCTTGATAATAATAATATTATTTATCAAATGGTTTGATGCAGGAACACAAATATCTTTTTAAAAAGCACAGAGTATGACTTGGTGCTGAGATAAGATTGCCATGAATCAGTCGTAATCTTAGAACAGACGGTACATTGTTCTCCTGAAACTCTTATTCCAGTAAGATGGTCTCAGGGATAAACTGCTTGTTTCACTTTGTTATAATAACAATACAAGTTGTTGTGACCTATTCTGTTTAAAGGGAAAGTCTACTATTGCAAACTTCAAGTATATGTGAACCCAAGGACCTACTGTACATGTACCATATTGCGGCTTTCCAGTCCTTAGATGAGATGGCAGCATTCGTTTCAGGCTATGTACGTTTTCTGATCCTGCCAGAAATGCAGTGTTCTTGTCACTTAAGTTGGCCATAGATGAGCGAAATTTGGCTGGTTCAAATTTCAATCCTTCTATGGGCAGGCTGGTTGTACTGAAGTCAGTCTTTCGATCGACTTGACTACAACAAGCCTGCTGACTTTTTTCTTTTTTGGTGCGATCTATAGCCACCAGCAGTGATCATTGTATCCCAATGGTGGCGAAACCTCCCGCTATCAGATTACAATAACACAGGGAAAGGGATTCCCCCAACAACACTGACTGTGCTGATGAGGCAATCAAACAATTTTCTTTCCTTCAGCCGGTGGTTGAAGGCAATAAAATTGCATAATTCATGGCCAGCTTTACTGTCCATGAAGCTGAAAACCTGAATTATGTTATCAAACTTCCCAGTTGTGTTCTGTGGAACTACAGAACATCTCCCCATCCTATATAATGGAGATGAGAAGTGGAGAAGGTGTCTGCAGTACAAATCAGTAGAACAACCTGGGAAGAAAATACTGCCCCCCCCCCCCCCCCATTGTAACATTGTCACCCTAGGTGAGAAAGTATGTTACTGGCATGATTACCAGGTAAAAATAAAAAACAAATACCGTATATACTAGAGTATAAGCCGACCTGATTATAAGCCGAAGCACCTAATTTTACCACAAAAAAACTGGGAAAACGTATTGACTCAAGTATAAGCCTAGGGTGTGAAATGCAGCAGCCCCTGTTAAACAATGCCCATCTGCAGCCTCACTGTGCCCATCTGCAGCCTCACTGTGCACATTTGCAGCCTCACTGTGCCCATCTGCAGCCTCACTGTGCCCACCTGTATCATCTGTGCCCATCTGCAGCCTCATTGTGCCCATATGCAGCCTCACTGTGCCCATTTACAGCCTCACTGTGCCCATCTGCAACCTCACTGTGCCCATTTACAGCCTCTCTGTGCACATTTACAGCCTCACTGTGCCCACCTGTATCATCGGTGCCCATCTGCAGCCCCATTGTGCCCATCTGCAGCCTCACTGTGCCCATTTACAGCCTCACTGTGCCCATCTGCAGCCTCACTGTGCCCATCTGCAATCTCACTGTGCCCATTTGCAGCCTCACTGTGCCCATCTGCAGCCTCGCTGTGCCCACCTGTATCATCGGTGCCCATCTGCAGCCTCATTGTGCCCATCTTCAGCCTCACTGTGCCCATCTTCAGCCTCACTGTGCCCATCTGCAGCCTCACTGTGCCCACCTGTACCCTTTGATTACAAACAGCGGGTGTCTCCCGCTGTGTCATGCAGTCTGTTCGCCGTCCATTGTAACAAAGCCCTGCCTTCTCCTCGTCCATGATAGACAGAACACTTAACACTGATTCAGTTTCCCAGCATTGTATTAGTGTTCTGTCTATCATGGACAAGGAGGAGGCGGGGCTTTGTTACAGTGGATGGCCTCCGAACAGTTAAGACTGCATGGCACAGTGGGAGACCCTTACTCAAGTATAAGCCGAGGGGGGGGCTTTTTCAGCATAAAAAAATGTGCTGAAAAAGTCGGCTTAAAATACCCATATATACTCGAGTATATATGATAGTTTAAAAAAAGAAAACAAAAGCAGCCATGACATCTTCTAGACATCTAAATATACTTTTAATATGTTTAGCATGAGGGCTTATATAATAAAGACAAGTGCAATTCCTATGGTTATAAACCATTGGTCATAAATTCTGTATGGCGGATTTGCGAATCTAATTATTTGATCAGAATTATTGCTCCTTGGTTCGGTAAAACATTGTGTACTGTAAAATGACAGATGGATTGCTCACTGTGCTTCTAAGATATAGCCTGCTGGACGTACTGACTCCTGATTGGCTACAAATGGTTCCATGCAGCTCATTGCCAACATTCAAGCCATTACATTTTATGCTAATAAGTAACAATTGACTGCTGTTTAAATTTTTACACTGGGTGGGGTATGAATGGGAAATGATTCAGTGTTGTACGATACATCTACGTCATATTTGGCCAACTAGGCAAATTACTAATGGAACTGAAAGATTCCCTTTGAAGATGAACTCCAGAAAACATTTCTGTTTTTGTATGGAAGGGTCACACAGCTTGGTACCTATTGCTTTCTCTATTCCCATTGATAAGATTCGGTCTGAAAACTTTCAAACAGAAACACCAAAAAAAGGTTGGAAGGTTTAGAACCTCACAGGGTTTTTGATTTGTTTCTGCTGGAGAATAGAGGGGAATTTATGTGTATTTTCTTTGTGTTTACCTGGATAAGTGGAGTGGAGAAACAAATAAAAAATACAAGAGAGGTTCCAACCTTTCCCCACTTTATCCAAAATATAAAAAAATGGAAGGGTGTTCAACAGAAGTTTTATTCTATTTAAAAATAGAGAAATAACACCAGCATATTCTGGAGCACATGTAAACTAATTACATTAGCCCCACCCCAGAGGATCTTCCAGTCCAATGACTCAATCACACAGGCACACACAGAAACCAGTTAAGCTACTGACATGTTTTTGATTTGTGGGAGGAAACCAAACAACTGTACATGGGCAAGAAATTCACGTAGGCAAGACAAATTTCATGTATGTAGTGGGATTTGAATTTACAGTTCTATTCCAAAAGCAAGATGTATACAACTTGTTATATGTTGAAATTGTTCATATCAGTTTATCAATTTGTTGCACTTTCAGATTACTGTTACTTTGGGGCCCCCAAATTCCGTTTCTCAGTGGAACATTATTGAATGTACGGTAATTGAATTATTGAATGCATATAGTGTAAAGCAATGTGGGGGGGGGGGGCCCAAAAATGTGTTTTAGGACTACGTCATGTGACCTCATTCTTCAGGCTGCATTCCTATACCTAACTTCATCCTGAAAACCACATTGAACAAACAGTTAAGAGTTGTCAGTCTACTTATTGTGCATAATGTATATTTAGGGAACAAATGTGATTTCTAATTCTGTCCATAATTATAGTCAGTTCCATAATAAATCTTTATAATTTACAATAAAATAGTTTGTGTGTGTGTGCTTTTATGACTCTTTTGTTTAGAGATTTTTACTGCATTTGTAAGCAAACTATTACATAATACACTCGGACCAGGTCCCACCTAGGCATTTGAAAACGAATGTATGCATTACGTCATGTGCAATGTAATATCATTTATATGGTTTTCATGGGATACATTGCATCGTGCTGTGTTTCTGCTGTTTCCAAGGATCCTTCTGGTCAAAAGTTCACTTGGACCACAGAAAACGTCAGTTAAAATCTGGTTGGTTGTTTCAGAAACTCTATCCTTGCACTTTCCATATATGAGGACAACTATGTGTAAATGTCCCTAAAACTGAGCCAGACTGCTGGAAGTACCAAAGCCTTGTTTTTATTAAAATATAACCAATAAAACAATGAAATGTGCTTTTTGTTGTTGTGGAATACACCAAATCTTCTATTGTCACCTACCTGATTTTTTGCTAATATATATTTCTAATAAATGTGAATTATGTTTGCATTAAAGTACATCTAAAGCTAACATAAAAATTTAATATATTTCATCTTACCTTTCCTTAGATGAAGTTCCTGCATTTGTTTTATTTTTAATTTTTCCCCCTTAATTTTCACCTGGTAACCCTGCAAATAGCACGCATCCTGTACTAGAGCGATAACTCTCATCCATTCCGCTGTATCCATGGAGGGAGCCATGGTTCTTTCCAAGGCTGGATTTCAATGGTAATCTTGAAAATTTCAGGGCCCGACATAAAGAGTGACCACACAGACATGAAACTTTATCACTGCACCAAGCCACTCTTCCAGATGTTCAGCTGTGAAAATGGCGCATGCACGCTATACAGTTTTTCATGTGCTCTTTTCAGAGAGTTGGCACTTCCTGTAGTTTCATTGAAAATGGAGAAAGTGGAAGAAGAAGGCTCTTATGCCGCATACACAGGACCAGACTTTTCGACGGACTTGGTCCGGCGGACTGGAATCCGTCGGACAATTCGATCATGTGTGGGCTCCAGCGGACTTTTTCTTCCCAAAAGTCCAGTGGATCTAGAAATAAAACTTGCTTCAAATCTTTCCGACGGACTCGAGTCTGGTCGAAAAATCCGGTCGTCTGTATGCTAGGCCGACGGACTAAAACCGACGCTAGGGCAGCTATTGGCTACTGCTTATGAACTTCCTTATGCTACTTCATCACGTTCAAATCCATCTGACTTTTGGAGTGATTGTGTGTGGCCAAGTCCGTTTGTTTGAAAGTCCAGCGGACCTCAGCTGCAAAGTCCATCGGATTGTCTGCCGGACCAAGTCTGTTGAAAAGTCTGGTCGTGTGTACGCGATATAAGTGTATCATCAATGGGCAAAGTGATGGCATCAGTCTTCTGCACTGATGCGGCAAACCCTCAGAATCCCAGAAGACTGTTGCCATCACTTTGGAACACTTTGAGCCTTCTTTTTCCACTTTCTTCATTTTCAACTTAACTACAGAGGGTGCCAACTGTTTGCAAAGACCGGATAAAAACTGTATAGCACGCATGCGCCATTTTCAGCCCCAGTTGTCTGTGTGGTCACTTCCATGTCGGACCGTGAACTTTTCCGACAACACTCATACATCTCGTACAGTCTGCTTTTGTTCATGTCTATCATGTCCGGGATGAGCTGATTAGTGGTTTACAGAGGTAGGACGGTAAATGGACACCACATTTCTAGCCAGCTAAGAATTTTCTGTACATGTTAAAAATGTTATTGGCCTGAAAAAGGAAAACTATTGCAGCCACCACATCTAGGGACAGGTAGTCTGCAATATATTACATTTTGGTTCTTGGGTTTAGTTAGCCTTTAGGGGATATTGGAGTCACGTTGCGTGTTAACCCTTGGCTTGCATAGAGGGAGAACATCTGACCTGTACCAGGGATCTTTCTCCTGCTCTCATAGGCATTCCTGTACAGTTCTTGTCCCCTCCACTCCCTTTTGTTTGGAATATAGTTAACTGAAAACTTGTCCTTGTGATTCTTGAAGGCTATTCTCCCACACCCACTGCAGGATACTTGCTGTTTCCCATACAGTGTGAAATGAAAAACAATACCAGGCAGATTCATACCTGTTTTGAGGCTGGGTTCACATCTATATAAATTGGATGTGGCTTACACCGCATCCAATTCACAGAACATTTTAAAATCTATTACTTTGAATTAGTCTGGTTCAAATATGTGCATTGCATTCGCACTGCCCATTGCCCAAAAAAGTGTGCGGTTTCTAGGCAGTGCAGGGCGAATTGCAGGCATAGGTAACACATCTGATTCGCTCACAGATTGGTTTCCAAGAATTGCTTTCTATAAAGTGACAGGAACCCCAAAAAGGGACATTTATATTTGAATGGACAGTTTTCATATGCTGGTTCATATTTTCATTACCGCATGCATAAATAATGAGCAGACATGCCTCCCCATTGTACAAAGCAGGCATAAAAAACGCTGTGTTCAGAGCCGTACTGTTTACAGTTTTATACGGATCAGAACACAGCATTTTTTGTATGCTATTGTCCCATTCATACAGCTGCATAATAAACAGTATGTATAGTGACAAGCCGCTTGAAACGAAAGCAGAAAATTCTGCATCCACAGTCCAATTTTGACAGTTTTTTATGCGGTGCTCATGTGAATGTTTTTGCAAGTGTTTACACATGTAGCATGTAAATGGACATGGCAGTTTGCGCCATCGCCACTGCCTAGACCGTGACTCATTCAGGACCAAGCGGAAATGTAACATCAACAATGTTTAGGCAGCACAGCGCACAAAGACCTTGTTCTTCGGTCATTCAGAATAACTGTTCTTGCTCCATCACTTACTTTTGTCCTGCATATTGGTGGGCAGACAGCTCAAGATGAACAACATCTACCTTCATTCCAATGAGATTACCTGTCCTCACTTTTGTAAATGGCCACCCTACACAGTCTCATCTTAAAGTATAGTAAGTGCAAAACTTTTTTTTATTTTTGAATGGAGTGGAGAGGGATTAGAAGACCTGTCAGCTTTTATTGTGGTCTGTACCCCCGTTAACCACTTGACCTCTGGAAGATTTACTACCTTTCTGATCAGCCCATTTTTTGCGATACGGCACTGCTTTACTTTAACCACTTGCCGACCAGTCGCCACAGTTACACTGCGGCATGGTGGCTTGGCTGTGCAAATTGTCGTACCAGTACATCGGTCTGTGCACTAGCTTTGTCATGCACTAGGGGATCTGCCTATGTAAACAAGGCAGATCCCCATTCTCACAGGGGAACAGCAATCTCTCTATACTCCCAGTCAGTCTGTCCCCTTGACAGTTACAAAGCACCTCCCTAGGGAACAGACCCTTTGATCAGCCTTAGTGTTAACTCCTTCCCTGCCAGAGCCATTTATACAGGAGTCAGTGCATTTTTATAGCACTGATCACTGCATTGGTGTCACTGGTCATCCAAAAGTGTCACTTTGGGCCAGATATGTCAACTGCAATGTCGCAGGCCCGCTAAAAATCGCAGATCGCCACCATTACTAGTAAAAACAATTAAAAAAATAAAGTCCCTAGATCTTTCCCCTATTTTGTAGACGCTATAACTTTTGCACAAACCAATTAATATACTCTTATTGCGATTTTTTTTTTTTTACCAAAAATATGTAGCAGAATGCATATTGGCCTAAACTGATGAATAAATATTTTTTTTTTTTTGGAGGGGGGGGGGGGGGATATTTATTATAGCAGAAAGAAAAAATATTGTTTTTTTGCTTTTGTTTTTCAAAATTGGCAGTCTTTTTTTTTTTTATAGCACAAAAAATAAAAATCACAGCGGTGATCAAATACCATCAAAAGAAAGCTCCATTTCTGAGAAAAAAATACATAAATTTTGTTTGGTTGCACCGTCGCACGACCGCGCAATTGTCAGCTAAAATAACGCATTGCCTTATCACAAAAATAGCCTGCCTATTAAGGGGGTAAATCCTTCCGGGGCTGAAGTGGTTAACTGACAATTGCGTGATCATGCAACATTTTACCCAAATAAAAATGTTATGTCTTTTGTACCAGAAATAGAGCTTTCTTTTGGTAGTATATTTTTAGAGCTATAAAAAAAAAAAAACGCAAACAATTTGGAAAATAAATAAATAAAAAAACTATATTTTTTAATTTCCTTTCTGATTTTATCTAATAAAAAAAAAGAAAAAAATTGAATTTCTTCATAAATTTAGGCCAATATGTATTTTGCTACATATTTTTGGTAAAAAAAATACCAATAAGCGTATATTGATTGTTTTGTTATAGCATCTACAAACTATGGGATATTTTTATTTCTTTTTTACTAGTAATAGCGGTGATCAGCAACTTATAGGGGGACTGCAATATTGTGGGGGACAGTCAGACCCCAACTGACACTTTTGACACTTTTTAGTAACCAGTGACACTAAAACAGTGATCAATGATAAAAATATGTACTGTCACTGTACTAATGACACTGCCTGGGAAGGGATTAAACATCGGGGGCGATCAAAGGGTTAACTGTGTTCCTAGCCAGTATTTTAGTGTACTGTGGGAGGTGATTTTACAAGGGGAAGACATGAATCCTAGTCCCTGCTTTGCAGAGACACAGGATCCATGCATTCCCTCCGGTCAGAACGGTGATCTGCCCTGTTTACATAGGCAGATCATCGTTCTGGCTTTCTGCCTAATGATCAGCGGGTGCTGGCAGACATCAAGTCCAAGGTACCCGCAGATCAGCTCCCACTGTGTATAATCTTAGCGAAAGTGGCCCCTGATAGCGTGCATGCGCACCCCCCTGCCCGGAGTGTACCTAGTACGTAATACAGCAGAGCCGCCTTGCAACTGTATATGTAAATGATACAATTGGCAATTGGTTAAGGAGATTCACCCTCTCTATTTGTCCTGTTTATCATTATCATTGAAAAGTGAAAGTAAAGAAAATCTAACATTTATGGTCATCCCCAGAAAAGTAATAGGGGTGAAATCTTCCAATGGGAACACTAGTTCTGGTGACCTGGGGGGGGCAATGCATTCCCTTGATTTGCAGATATTTCCTCTTACTTCCTGTTTGGCTATAGGACAGGAAGTAAAGGGAAATCTCCCCAGTGGGACACAGAGGGTGAACAAAACCGTGACGGGTTATAGCCCTCCCTTACGCTATCCAAAATGAAAAAAAATTGCCTATAGTTCTACTTTAAACATTTTGAATACAAGTGGAACCCACTCCTGAACACAAAGTTTCCAGAGACTCTCAAAAATATAGAGTTAGGACCACAGTATACAGTGGAGCCTTGGTGTGGGCACTGCGGCTTCCACATATGTTTGCAAATGTGAGCAACTAAAACTTCTGTTATTAACATGATTGGTTAGCCAGGGTCAGTTTGTTCTTTTTGGGGTTTTTTGCAGGTTGGCTGGTAGGTGTGCTGGGAAATTTTAGTCTGTGATGGTTATTGCCCTTCCATGTGAACCTTACTGCAAAGGTTAGGCCGCGTACACACGCGGGGACTGTTCGCTCAACTTTGTCCGCTGAACAGTGTTTCAGCGGACAGTCCGCTCGTGTGTGGGCTTTCAGCGGACAGTTTCAGCGAACAGTCTGCTGAACAAAGTTTTTCGGAATTTCCGAAAAACTGTCCGCTGAAACAAACAGTCCCCTCGTGTGTAGGCTTGTTCATCAAACTAAGTTCCGCGCATGCTCAGAAAGGATTTACATGCCGAAGGTTGCATTGCAGTGTATAGGACGTCGTTTTCTAGTCCCGTCGTACGTGCCGTTCACGTCATCGCGCACGGTTTCAGCGGACTGTTCGTTCATCGTGTGTGGGCAAGTCCGTCCATGCTAAGTTTGAGCGGACTGTCCGCTGAAACTGTTTGACAAACAAAGTTGAGCGAACAGTCCCCGCGTGTGTACGCGGCCTTAGTTATAGGTTGGAGGTGGTTGCCATCTTTATGTAGAAGTGTTACACCACCTAACAGGCTGAATGCATATCTCGGTGGAGTAGGGAGAAGCAAATGTGCCACTTATTAAGGACGGTAAGGGAGGGTATTGTGCTGGGAGTACCCACCATGCACATAATCATGGCTATTTAACCACTTAAGCCCCGGACCAATTGTCAGCCTAAAGACCAGAGGTCTTTTTACAATTTCGCACTGCACTGCTTTAACTGGTAATTGCGCGGTCATGCAATGTTGTACCCAAACAAAATTTGCGTCTTTTTCTTAGAGCTTTCTTTTGATGGTATTTGATTGCCTCTGCGATTTTTATTTTTTACGATATAAAAGGAAAAAGACTGAAAATTTTGGAAAAAAAATATATTTTCTACTTTTTGTTATGAGAAAAATCGAATAAACAAAATTTTAGTCATACATTTAGGCCAAAATGTATTCAGCCACATGTCTTTAGTAAAAAAAAATGTCAATAAACGTATATTTATTGGTTTGCGCAAAAGTTATAGCGTCTACAAACTAGAGTACATTTTCTGGAATTTACACAGCTTTTAATTTATGACGGCCTATCTCATTTCTTGAGGTGCTAAAATGGCAGGGCAGTACAACCCCCCCAAATGACCCCATTTTGGAAAGTTGACACCCCAAGAAAATTGCTGAGTGACATGTCGAGCCTATTGAATATTTTTTGTCCCAAGTGATTGAATAATGACACAAAAAAAAAAAAGTTTACAAAAAGTTGTTACTAAATTATATATTGCTCACACATGCCATAGTTATATGTGGAATTGCACCCCAAAATATATTTTGCTGCTTCTCCTGAGTACGGGGATACCACATATGTGGGACTTTTTGGAAGCCTAGCCGCGTACGGGACCCCGAAAACCAATCACTGCCTTCAGGATTTCGAATGCCTCCTACACACGATCAAACAATCAAGACTCAAGTCCGCCAGGCAATCCCCGCGTGTGTAGGCTCCGGCTGACTTTTTTTACCCAAAAGTCCGGCGGACTTAGAAAGCAGTTTTGCACTTCAATCCTTCCGTCGGACTCGCATTTCGGCGGGCAATCCGGCCGTGTGTATGCCAGTCCGCCGTACTTTTTAAATGAGCGGACTTTTCCCGTGCGGAGAAAAGTCCGCTCATTTTGAGCGCGTCTCCAGGTAGCCGGGTTCAGCGAAGGAGGCGTCGCTGGCCCCGTCCCCTGGTATGGACTTAAAGGGGAATCCCTACCCCCCCTAGGTTCATATCAGACCCTTATCCGAGCAGGCTACCCGGCCGGCCAGGAAAGGGGAGGACGAGCGAGCGCCCCCCTGAGCCGTACCAGGCCACGTGCCCTCAACATGGGGGGTGCCTTGGGGAAGGGGGGCCGCGCGGCCCCCCCACCCCAAAGCACCTTGTCCCCATGTTGATGAGGACAAGGGCCTCTTCCCGACAACCCTGGCCATTGGTTGTCGGGGTCTGCGGGCGGGGGGCTTATCGGAATTCGGGAGCCCCTTTAATAAGGGGGCCCCGGATACCGGCCCCCAACCCTATGTGAATGAGTATGGGGTACAATGTACAACCCACCCTGCAAAAAAAAAGTTAAAAAAAACACAACACACAAGGGTTAAAATAGTTTATTGCACAGCTCCGGGGGTCTTCTGTCTGTCTTCGGGGGTCTTCTCACCGGACTCCTCCGCTATCTTCTGCTAGCTCTTTTGCTAGCGGAGGAGCCCGGCTTTCTTCTTCGCTGCCACCCTCTTCTTCCGACTTCGGGGTCTTGTCCCCCTCTTCGGTTCTTCTTTCCGGGCCACCGCGCCTTCTTCTAGCTCTTTTACAGGCGGTGGCCCGGTCTTCTGTCGCCGCTGTTGCCGTCTTCTGTTCTTCTCTTCTTCTCTTCAGATGTTGCCTCGTCGCTCTCTCCGCTCACAATGACGGGGACGCGGCGCACGGCGACTCATATAGGGACATCATCCGGTGATGTCCCTATATAAGTCGCCGCGCGCCGCGTCCCTGCCATTGTGAGCGGAGGCAGCGACGAGGCAACATCTGAGGAGAAGAACAGAAGACGGCGACAGCGGCGACAGAAGACCAGGCCACCGCCTGTAAAAGAGCTAGAAGAAGGTGCGGTGGCCCGGCAAGAAGAACCGAAGAGGGGGACAAGACCCCCGAAGTCGGAAGAAGAGGGCAGCGGCGAAGAAGAAACCCATGCTCCTCCGCTAGCAAAAGAGCTAGCAGAAGATAGCGGAGGAGTCCGGCGAGAAGACCCCAAAGAAGGACAGAAGACCCCCGGAGCTGTGTAATAAACTATTTTAACCCTTGTGTGTTGTGTTTTTTTTTTAACTTTTTTTTGCGGATGAATGGGTAGGGGTACATTGTACCCCATACTCATTCACATAGGGTGGGGGGCCGGTATCCGGGGGCCCCCTTATTAAAGGGGGCTCCCGGATTCCGATAAGCCCCCCGCCCGCAGACCCCGACAACCAACTGCCAGGGTTGTCGGGAAGAGGCCCTTGTCCTCATCGACATGGGGACAAGGTGCTTTGGAGTGGGGGGGCCGCGCGCCCCCCCTTCTCCAAGGCACCCCCCATGTTGAGGGCCCGTGGCCTGGTACGGCTCAGGAGAGGGGGGGCGCTCGCTCGTCCCCATCCCCTTTCCTGGCCGGCCGGGTAGCGTCCTCGGACAAGGGTCTGATGTGGACCTAGGTGGGGGCCCCCACGCCGATTTTTCAGCGTAGGGGTTCCCCTTTAAGTCTATACCATGGTGACGGAGCCAGCGACCCTCCTTCGCTGGCCCGGCTACCTGGAGACACGCTCAAAATGAGCGGACTTTCCTCCGCGTGTGTGGGCGAGTCCGTTCATTTCAAAAGTACGGCGGATAGTCCGGCAGACTTAGTACGCCGTATTAGGCCGCTGAAAAAGTGCCGTGTGTGGGCAAGTAGCTAGTTCGGAAAGTCCGGCAGACAGTCCAGCGGGAAGTCCGTCATACTAAGTCCGCCGGATAGTCTGCTATGTGTGTACGCGGCATAAGGGTGCAAATTTTTGATTTCACTCCTCACTACCTTTCACAGTTTCGAAGGCCATAAAATGCCAAAATAGCACAAACCCCCCCCCCCCCCAAATGACCCCATTTTGGAAAGTAGACACCCCAAGCTATTTACTGAGAGGCATGTTGAGTCCATGAACTATTTTAGATTTTGCCACAAGTTGCGGGAATATTACAAACTTTTTTTTTTTTGCACAAAGTTGTCACTAAATGATATATTGCTCACACATGCTATGGGCATAAGTGAAATTACACCCCAAAATAAATTCTGCTGCTTCTCCTGAGTACGGGGATACCACATGTGTGGGACTTTTTGGGAGCCTAGCAGCGTACGGGACCCCGAAAACCAAGCACCACCTTCAGGATTTAAATATAAAAACGCTACCAAAAAAAAACTGTTATCGATTGCAGGGATCAGGCCTGACTCTGCAAACGCTGCAGTTAGGTGTTTAGTGTTTTGTAAGTGACAGTGATCGATCGATACTGCACTTGGGTGGGCTGGACGGAGGGGCAAAACGCACGTGCTAGCAGGTATCTGGGCTGATCCCGCTAACAATGCGTTTTTTTGGAACCCTAAACTGCTGGGGACGCTAGTATAGATCTGATAAGATCAGATATTGATCTGTTCAGATACTATACCACTACGGGAGGTGTATGCTTTGCGTGTGGGTGTTAGCGGTACTGGCACTAACCTAGCGCTGCCTGGGGCGACGCAGACCCTGACCCTAAAACCTAATTGATATCACCCGCTGGGTGATCAGGGGGTTAAACCTTTATTGGGTAATAAATGATGGGTGCCCTGATGCTATAAAAAGCAAACTAACTAACCAGAGTCACCCGTAACACTTATACGGTGATCACTGGTGAAAGGGTTAACTAGGGGCAATCAGGGAGTTAAAATCTTTATTAGGTAGTATATGGGGGTTTCTGACGCTATATAAAAACCTGACGGGGAACCTAAATAACGAACTGGCTAACCAGCATCACCAGTGACACGTATACGGTGATCGCTGGTGAAAGGGTTAACTCTAGGGGCAATCAGGGGGTTAAAATCTTTATTAGGTAGTATATGGGGGTACCTAACGCTATAAAAACCTGGTGGTGAACATAAAAAATAACTAGCTACCTAGCGGCACCAGTGACACTAATGCAGCGATCAGGAAAACGATCGCTTAGTGACACTGGCAAAAGGGGGTGAAAGGGTTAACTAGGGGCAATCAGGGGGTTAAAACCTTTATTAGGTAGTATATGGGGGTCATGGAAGCTATATAAAAACCTGACGGGGAACCTAAATAACTAACTGGCTAACCAGCATCACCAGTGACACGTATACGGTGATCGCTGGTGAAAGGGTTAACTCTAGGGGCAATCAGGGGGTTAAAATCTTTATTAGGTAGTATATGGGGGTACCTAACGCTATAAAAACCTGGCGGTGAACATAAAAAATAACTAGCTACCTAGCGGCACCAGTGACACTAATGCAGCGATCAGAAAAACGATCGCTTAGTGACACTGGCAAAAGGGGGTGAAAGGGTTAACTAGGGGCAATCAGGGGGTTAAAACCTTTATTAGGTAGTATATGGGGGTCATGGAAGCTATATAAAAACCTGACGGGGAACCTAAATAACTAACTGGCTAACCAGCGTCACCAGTGACACGTATACGGTGATCGCTGGTGAAAGGGTTAACTCTAGGGGCAATCAGGGGGTTAAAATCTTTATTAGGTAGTATATGGGGGTACCTAACGCTATAAAAACCTGGCGGTGAACATAAAAAATAACTAGCTACCTAGCGGCACCAGTGACACTAATGCAGCGATCAGAAAAACGATCGCTTAGTGACACTGGCAAAAGGGGGTGAAAGGGTTTACTAGGGGCAATCAGGGGGTTAAAACCTTTATTAGGTAGTATATGGTATGGGGGTCAAGGACGCTATATAAAAACCTCATGGGGAACCTAAATAGCTAACTGGCTATCCAGCATCACCAGTGACACTTATACGGTGATCGCTGGTGAAAGGGTTAACTCTAGGGGCAATTAGGGGGTTAAAACCTTTATTGGGTAGTATATAGGGGTACCTAATGCTATAAAAACCTGGCAGTCAACCTAAAAAAATAACTAGCTACCTATCGGCACCAGTGACACTAACGCAGTGTTCAGAAAAACGATCGCTTAGTGACACTGGCAAAAGGGGGTGAAAGGGTTAACTCTAGGGGCAATCAGGGGGTTAAACCTTTATTAGGGGGGTAGGGGGCTACCCTGGACCTAACACTAACTGCCCTGACAGTTTTTACTGTCACAACTGACACTAAATGCAGTGATCAGTAAATAAATGATCACTGCAATCAGTGACACTGTGACTGGGAGGGGGGGGGGGCGATCGGGGGGTTATCGGGGGGTGATTTGTGTGCCTATGTGTACCTACGTGTCAGTGTAGTGTTGGTGCACACTTACTATGTCCTCTCTTCGCAGTCCGATCAAAAAGACTGCCCCGAGGAGAGTGACATCACTTCCTCCCTGCCTGTGTTTACACTACACAGGCAGGGGAAGCTTCTCATTTGCCAGGAGCGATCGAGAGGGGATGGGCAGAAACGGCCATCCCCTCATCCCAGATCACTCCTGAAGCGAAACGAACCGCCGCAGCCAGCTGGAGGGGGTCCGATCAGACCCCCCACCCGCTGGAAGGCAAGCACGTACCGGTACGGGCTTTTGCTTGTCCGTGCCATTGTGCCAACGTATATTTACATGCGGCGGTCCTTAAGTGGTTAACAGATGTTCTTAAAACAGAATGTTACAAGAATCAGGGTGTGTCTAAAGCAGAACTAAACCCATCCATTTAAAAGTTTCAAAAAACAGTTAGATTCCGGCACATGCCAGAAATGTAACTGTCCCATTTCTTTGGGCTTTCAACCAAACTGTCAAACCATCCAATGGCTGGTGTCATAACTGATCACGTGTGCACCATAGTGGCAGTTGAAGATCTGAAGCCAAAATGTCAGCTTCCTTGGCTGAAAACTATATAAGGGTTTAGTTCCACTTTAAGCAGCGTAGTATCTTGATGAATAGCAGAAGCTGTGGCTCTGTATGCATTTCATGGTTGCTTTTTAATTTTGAATTGTGTACCTTTGAATCAGCCCAATATTGTTGAGTGACTGCACAATTACTCCGGATCATTTGTCATTGGTGTGTTTCAGTCTCTGTGCTCATGTTTGACAGCTGGACTGAGTCCAGATACTGAATCATTGAGGAATGAATACTCTCTGTACTGCTTTGTACCAGTGAGCACAGCGGGACTGTACGACTCAGCCATAAACATTAGCCAGGTGCCAGATCATCAGATAATGACAATATCTGTGGTTTCATTAATGTCACTATTGAATCATGGATTTGATACAGTGCTCTGAGTCACAAAGGATAGTAGTCTGTTCAAGATTCCGCATGATTTATTTAATACATTTTTACTCTTGAAAATATAAATCACTTTTAGATTCATGTAATGAAATCTTGAACCACTTTATAATTACATGTGACAGGTCTACATTTTAATTCATATCCCATTTTGCATAAAAAATATAGGGGTACTATGTTTCCAACCTCCATAATGCAGATCTACTAATGCATTAGGTTTAGATATAGGCTAAGATCTGAACAGTGTGGGAATATAGAGTAGCTGATGGCAAATAACATAGCTAACATTATATACAACAGAAAAAAGAAAAAATAGAGAAAGAAGTCTCCGTGCTCCAGGCACTTGACAAATGCATATTACTAGAGGCGTTAGACGGAGTACGAACAATATGAGGGACATGGGCCATCCTTGTCTAGTCCTTCTATGATTGGGAAAATGCTCTTATTCAAAACCATGTTATTTGAGGGTAGACTTGCCTTTTCATATATTGTAATTTAATATTTAGTACTTTTGTTCTGCATGTTGGTGGGCAGACAGCTCAAGCCGAAAAACACTGGCCTTCATTCCAATGAGATTACCATGAAAAATACCTTACAATGAATGATGTTATCACTCACACTCTAAAATGAATTATATGTAGCACCGGCTCCTGAAGGGCATGCACTATGTGTTTTTTTTCATTTAACATTCCTGAAACCGCAGTTTGGTTTTGGGTTCAATTACACCAAATTATGGTTTCAGTACCAGTCTAGCTGGATTGCACTGTGTTCTGCTTGGCTATAGGTGGCGCTGTCATCTCTGGCAGGTGTGAGAACGCAGTTGAGCTGGGTGCATTGAGTACTATTTTTCTCGGAACCAGCCCAGTGGGAGTGTCATCCTGCTGTGCATTCTGGGACTTAAGGTACTGACACATCACGGGCTTCGGGGTTCCGGTCCAAAAGTGCTTTCTGTGTGTTTGGTCCTGTTCCTCCTGACCAGCCCCCAGGGCTCTCATGGCCCGGGGTACAGATCCATCCAATTCTGAGTCTCTGGGCTGGCTAGCCAAGTAACTGGAGGGAGGACTCGGAGGTGGTCCGGTGCCGTCTCATCTGTGGAGAGGCCCAGCAACTGGAGAAGCAACCAGGGGTGGACTCTTCGGGAGAAGGCCACGCTGAAGGCTGGCTTCTGAGAAAGAGCCTGGAGGCTTAGTTGAAAGACCCCAAGTAAATCTACACTCGTACGGTATCGCCGGGCCTACTGCAAGATACTGGTACCGTATGAGGGCTCTCTAAATTGGTCTATATCCTCCGGTTACTACAAGTATTCTACAACAAGTCTGTGGCAGAGACTTTACTACAAGTTTTCTACACCAAGTCTGTGGCAGATACTTTACTACAAGTGTTCTACAACAAGTCTGTGGCAGAGACTTTACTACAAGTGTTCTCCAACAAGTCTGTGGCAGAGACTTTGCTTTATCTGAGCACTCTATCGGCTGCTAGGCCTAGTGAGAGGAGGTCTATCCGATAAGAGTGAGGATCCAGTTGTGAATGGGTATTCTCTGGATTGTTAATAGCGAGAGACTACCTATTTGACTAAGTTCCAATAGTACCTGAATTTTATACCTGAAACCCTCTAACCCTCAGCGAGAGACTGTGTTGTTTATTTCATTTTTTTCAAATAAAAATCCCTCAAGCGGATCTGGTGTCAGTCTCTGCAGTTTTTGGACCAACAACCTCGGGAAACCCCTAGACATATATGAGGTACATGAAGGTAACGGTAAGCCCAATGATATCAGCAGCTCCTTAGGGGGTCAGTGCTAAATATATATTTCTGATCTCGTGAGTTGCTAACAGTGGATGGAATGCTGATGACCAAAGCAATGGAAAAACATAACTCATCTATAATTTCCTGAGAACTTTATTTGTGTAACAATTTCTGCATTACAGAGTAAAAGTTTACACTGTTTATAAGCTAGTGATTTAAATCAGAATTCAAAAGTTAACAAGATAAAAAATAAATAACTTTTCAAAAGATACAATACCAAAACCAGCTTTTGCTGCAATATTCAACTTAAATCCAGAAATATTCTCTACAGTACATTTTTTCTGCCACCAAATGTCCCCAGTTGGATGACCAGCATCTTCAACCCACTTCCTCTGAGCCAAGATTATCTTGGACCTGCACCAGCCTGTGACTGGACAGTAAAAGGAGAAGCAGCACAGTAGGGAGTTCTCTCTCGCTCTGTCACGCCACTTTTTTCCTACAAGCATGCTTGCATCAGGTCAAAGTCCGGTACTTACACTGCTTGTATTTAAAAATACATGTTATGATATATTCATGATGACAGTGCTTTATCAATTTCTGTGTTTTATTTCTGCCTAGAATTATACTGGTATAAAAAAGCCTTGCTTTTATGATAAGTTCTCAATGTACACATAACGGTGTAATGCCATCTAAGGCAGCAGAGAGACACATTTTCCGGACATTCTTTACAAAGTGTAAGTTTACTGTCCTTCAGACTTTAGTGGGGCCAGACTCTGACCAGTGGAAGTAGAAAATGGTCCAGTGTTAGTGGGAATAAACAATGCCCCATCATTGGTATTAGTTGGAGGAATAGTTCCCTATCATTGGTTTTAGTTGGAGAAATAGTTCCACATCATTGGTATCAGTGGAGGGAAGGGTGCTCCATCATTGGTGTTAGTAAGAAGAATAGAGCCCCGTATTAGAAAAATAATACCCCAAGGGCTAGATAAAGTGAATTGTGTGGATCGTGGGCCACAGTTTGGAGATAAAGGAGACCAGACCATATTTATTGGTGCAGTCCTTCCAAAGGAACTGTTATATATGGTGGTTGTGTGTTCTTACATTCACATGCTCTTTAAGTCCAAAATGATCTAAGCAGTGTTTTACTGAGTACCTATGATCATTCATATTTGTTGTGTAGGAACTTACAATATAATGCAGCCTTTCTCAATTATATTACCCTCAAGTAACCCTTGAAAAAGAAATATATGATGCACAGTGGCATGATTTATAATGACATGCAGGTAATCACATCTACCATCTGGCGGTAGGCAAAACACATTCACGGCCATGTGTATAAGTCTAAGGCTTCATGCACACAGGGCATTTGCCGAGCTCTCCTAGAAGCCTTTTCTCCTGGCAGAGGCATTTTGGTAGAAACAAAATGCTTGATGTTTGTAAACGCGTGTACACTTTTTGGCGTCTCAAAAGTTTAGGTGTTGATTTTTTTTTTGCCCAGATAAATAATTTATTCTGCCCATTGAAATGAATTAATGCTCAAGCATTAAATGTGCCTATCATTAATGTGCATTTAAATACGTTTACACATGTTTACACGCGTCCAGCATTTTTTCTGCCAAAACGCTGTTGCTGCTAGACACGCTGCTTTTTTCTACCTCTAAACTCCTCTAAACACTTATATGTGCATGGACACATAGGCTAACATGCAGGAGGGTTTAGAGGCTGAAAAAAATATCGCCATATGCCCCTAGTATCAGTGGTAAAAACAGCCAGTGTGCTTGAAACCTAAAGTTGGCCCTAGATGGATCGAAAATTGGCCACATCAGCATGGACTATGGCTTTTCCCACTTGACAGAAGAACTTTTGCTGAAAAATTCCATTCAGTCAGCAGCAGAAGCCAATCAGCTGCAGAAGGAGTCCCCAACTGTCAGAATACAATAACACAGGGTAGAGAATTCCTCTATCCACCTAGCTTGTGTAGATGGGGGAATCTGTTTGTTTTTTTATTGGGCCTGGCTGACCAATAAAAAAAAAAGACCCATATCTGGCCAGCTTAACTGTCATATCTTTATCATATTATTTCACATCCAACAGAAATAGCATGAGAAGAAGATATTTTAAAACAAAAATAGTATTATCAGTTTTTCAATATTTATAAAAAAATAATGTTTCTGGACTATGTCAAATTCAATTAAATTCAATAGAATTTGTCTGATTTCTGTAAACATTCTAGGGATAATCAGCTCTAGTGTTGATATACATAAATATTCCCAGCAGGAATAATGAATTTCTCTGTATGCAACGTCCAATTTAAGGTTAGGAGCTTGTCAGAGAGATAATGAACTAAATTATAGCATTTTCTAAGGGTATCATGCAATATATTAAAGGGGACAGTTGTATCTGTATTCCGTAGGTCAGGAATGTTTGCCCCCACCTTTGCTTTTAACATCATAAATGTCATCATATAGAGTAGCCCAAAAGTGTAAGAGAAGACAAACCGCTTTATTCATAGTAGAAATGTGTAAGTGTGATCTGCCAAAATGTGTTTTCAAATCCAGCCAGACAGCACTGTCAGAATCTAACCTCACTTTTCTATACTAAATTTAAAGCAATAGAGCTTGGTCATGCACAGTCCCAGCTTATGACTGGAAGGTGCAGAAGCAGCAACACATGGATAAGGTCAACTTCCTCCTCTCTTTCTCTCACTCCACTTGGTTGGATCCTAATGATGACCCTTTGTCTTGCCATCTACTTTATAGGGGATGACAAGAGGATGACACTGTAGCAGAGTGTCCCTTTACTCACCTTCCTCAGTGCTGAGCGTAGGCTCTTTTAACTCCATTCCGCACAAACTCTGGGTTCACATCATTCCCCAAACTTCTGGACACACCCAGGGGATATAATTTCCAGCTCCACCTGCCATTCTTTGCTCAGAGAGACCATATATAATGGGTCACTGGGTCTCTCATTGCTATGTCTGGTGTGCGGACAGCCAGTGGAGCATCCATCAGGGGCATCCAGCTGCAGCCGCTCAAGCCCTAGTCACTGTGGTGGACATTGTGCCAGCCCTGTAGTGCACTTCCAGTGGGGTGGCATTGTCTTCAGCCACATGAATCT
This sequence comes from Lithobates pipiens, assembly GCF_037356315.1. Classification (NCBI taxonomy): domain Eukaryota; kingdom Metazoa; phylum Chordata; class Amphibia; order Anura; family Ranidae; genus Lithobates; species Lithobates pipiens. The sequence goes on along the minus strand of NW_027507718.1, from coordinate 464,446,117 downwards.
CAAGACCAAAGGGTTAATGCCTTTCCCGGTTCTTTGGTTTTGGTGGGTTATCTTTGGGTCTGACCCACTAGTCCTGTTATATAACAGAGGGATAGTGGTCTGGAGCAGAAGTTCCACCCTGAGCCCAGAGTCTGTAAGAGACAAATGAGAGAGAAGATCGAGGAACTGCACCCGGGAAGAGTAAGAAGAGCGTTGCTTGCTACTGCCACGATGTAGAAGGTCATCAGGCCCTGGGATTCATCTCCGAAGAAACCAACACTGGAAAATGCCACTTTTGTATCTCTTGATTGTACATGGATAACTTTTGCAGGTATGCCAAGGCAGCACGCAGCCTTAGTTAGAATTAGGAATGTAGGAGAAATATTGTTCTTACATGTTGGACTCTGAGTGAGATGTCTTTGCATTTTTCTAAGTAAAGCATTGAAACCTTGTTCCAGCCTGGACTGAAGTAATTCAAGGGCTGTAATGCAAGTAACCAACACTTTTTTGCAGTTTAGGACACTGAGGTAATTTGGGATATGAAGACATCAGTACTAAAGTTGATGTAGTGTGCAGATACAAGTGGTTACATAAGGAATATTTACTAAGCAGCCTGTTGTGAAGTGTGTGCATGGGACAGGTGAGATAGCCTCATGCAAGATGGAGCTTTTGTCGGCACTCTCCTCATGAGCAGTCTGTGTCCAATAGCAACTAAAGTGGACTCACGCCACAGAGGTCCCCAGCCTGTAACAGGTACAGAAGAGTTAAAGGAATTAAAGTGCATGCATGGAGCCCGTGCTAGGTGCACAGTGGGACCCCATACTGTTACTCAGAGTGATACGTGGGACAGGTGGATGTGGACAAGGCTCAGCGTGTCCCTCCTAAATGCAAGTTACAGAAAAGGTGTACATTATCATGGGAACCCGAGAGTTAATTGGAGAGCAGTTACAGTACAAGGGTACAAGGTGTACATTCATCTCTAAAAATAGAGGCCCACCTTAAGGTAAATTATTCCCCCCGGCAGCCTCAGCCTTGTTCCAGGGCACTGATGAAAATCATGCAGAGTAAAGGTACCCCATTTGTAATGCAGTGACCCTATCCCAAGGGCCTAGCAAAGCCCTGAAGAACCTAACTGGGGGTAGTCCCCTCATGTGACCCAAACTTGGTGGCCAACCCTGGCCCTTGTTGGAGCCTTTCTGGGAATCCCTGTAGCCAGCTACTTGAGCTATGAGCTACAGCCAGCCTCCTAGTAAGAGAGGTGCTATACCCCCTTCTCATGAAACTGCAAGTAACTCTATGTTGAGTCGCTTAGCCTTGTTTCCATGTCCTATGCACAAAGACATTGAACTAGGGTGCAGAAAAATGGTAGAAGGTGCTCTGGACTGATGAATCAAAATATTGAAAGATTTGGCTGCAGCAGGAGTTTGATCACCTAAATGCCAGTAAGCCGCGTTTTTCCGGGTAAGCCTTATGGAATCAGCTTGGAGTGCAGCGCGAGTAGGCATGTGACGTCACCGGGGTGAGGGGAGAAGCACAACATGTTTCAGAGCATGCGCAAAGCTCGTACAGAGCATATGTGCTCCTTTCTCAAGGTCTTGACACAGGCTGGCTTCTTCCTGATTCACCACGCCCATCGCGGTGGTTATGCTCTCATACTGAAGGTGCTACAGACTGTTCCCTGTGGGGTTCTGTCCCAGATGAGCGTACCTTCCCTTACCTTTATGTAAGTTTATGATAACTACCTGCTATTGTACATTAAACATTGTACTCAGAGGTGCTATCAAGTTTTTTCTTTATGTTGCATCTCAGAGCTGGCTTCACTCCAGAGAAAAGCTGTGCCCTCAGTGTGTGTCTTCCTCTCAAGATTCCCCATTTCTGAATTGTCATCCATCTTCATCATGGACTTTTTAATTCCCTTCCCTTTGCCCTGGACTATTTTGATTGATCATCCATTATTGTCTGCTACGTATACAATTACCCTGAGCGCATTCCCATTGTTTTACAACCACAGAAGTTCTGTGGTTAGTTCTCCAACATGTTTGGTACACCCTACCTGACAAGTTCCTTCAAAAACTGTGTGCAAGTATACCTAGAAAAATGTATGATGTTTAAAGGGTGATCTCACCAAATATTGATTTGATTTGGATTTCTTATCTGTTCCATTTACTTTTTTTGTTAATTGATAAAAAATAAACTATTAAAACTTCTATTTCTATTACTGAAAGCATTAACTACTATTTCTGAAAGCATTCTTCATTTATGGCATTTTTTCACACCTGCCTAAAACTTTTGCACAGTGCTGTTTATATAGAATTTAGATCAGACTTTGCCTCCTTCATATACACTGCAATTAATTTGCCCTGTGCCTTTGTCATAGCTCAACTATATTAAGAAGTTTAAAAATTATAAAATAGATTACACTGAGGCCGCGTACACACGCGGGGACTGTTCGCCCAACTTTGTTCATCAAACAGTTTGAGCGGACAGTCCGCTCAAAATTAGCATGGACGGACTTGGCCACACACGACGAACGAACAGTCCGCTGAAACTTGTTCGATGACGTATGTCACGTACGACGGGACTAGAAATAGGAAGTCCAAGACACAGCAAAGCACCCTTTGGGCTCCTTCTGCTGACTTTGCGTTAGTAGAAGTTTGGTTAGAGACGATTTGCGCTTTTCAGACTTCAGCTTAATTTGTCCGTTCACTGTGGCGCAGTCTACCTGTGAGGTTTGTATCTGTCTTTCGGTACGCGTGGATCAGTTGTACCTGTTATTAGGTGCTTCTGGTCTGCTCGTTTCTGGGTTTCAGGTCGTTCTTCATAGGTCTGGCTGTTCTTCAGTGCGTTCAGTTGAGCTTGTCTGTCCAGCCGACCGTTTCAAAGCCATGGAGTGTGGACGTACTCGGGAACGAGTTTGTGCTATATTGGGGCTTGGTGTTGGGGTTAATACTTTGACCCGAGCCCAGTCTGTGAACAGGGTGAGGAGGAGTTCATGGACAAAGAATTGGTTGCGCCAGCGTGACCAATTCTCGCATATGCCTTTACTCCGTGAGATCCGTGAGAATAATCCTGATGATTTCAGGAATTATCTCAGGATGACGGACCCCGTTTTTCACCGTCTGCTGGCTTTGCTGACCCCTTATATCAGCAGGCAGGATACCTGCATGCGGCAAGCCATCACTCCGGAGCAGAGGCTCGTCGCCACATTGCGCTACTTGGCGACAGGGAGAAGCCTTCAGGACCTCAAGTTCTTGACAGGCATCTCCCCCCCGGCTCTGGGGATCATTATTCCAGAGACCTGTTCTGCCATTATTCGGGTCCTGCAGAAGGAATATATGAAGGTAAGTTTGTTCTTTTAATATTGCATTATATGCATTATATGCATTGTATGTTTGTATTCATTTCATCATGACTTTTAATATCCATGACAGGAATATGATGTGAATGTCCCCTTTATATGAATGCATGCATTTTTATTTTTATTTTTTATTTTATTTTTTATTTTTTTGTGTCATTTTTTTTGAGCTTTTTACCTTTTTTGTGTCCCACATGCATATTTGCTTTCATTAACATCCTCAGCATTCAATCCTGGGCCCCATATACACCCACAGCCGAGACTGTTTTTATCTATAATTCATATTGTCAGCTCCATTGTACTATTTTACTTGCCCCCCCCCACCCTTTGTATACTCTTTGTATACACCCTGTGTGTGTAGATAGATAGATAGAGAGAGAGGGGGAGAGAGAGAGGGGGAGAGAGAGAGGGGGAGAGAGAGAGGGGGAGAGAGAGATATATAGATATATAGAGATATAGAGATATAGATATATAGATATGGATTGTCAACTCATTAATTATTCCCCCCACTCAAATTGCTTGCAGGTGTTGGATACTTATTAATTAGTCCCCCCACCCCACTCAAATTGCTTGCAGGTGTTGGATACTTATTAATTAGTCCCCCCACCCCACTCAAATTGCTTGCAGGTGTTGGATACTTAGTAATTAGTCCCCCCACCTCACTCAAATTGCTTGCAGGTGTTGGATACTCATTAATTAGTCCCCCCCCACCCCACTTACCCACCTAATTTATGTCCCCTGGTCCATCAGAGGGCTGATTAATCTGTGAATTGTGCCACCCATTTTTTTTTTTTGTGGTTTATTTTTTTGTTTAAATTTTTTTTTTTTTGTGTGTCATTTTGTAGGAGCTTTTTACCTTTTTGTGTCCCACGTGCATATTTGCTTTCATTAACGTCCTCAGCATTCGATCCTGGGCCCCATATACACCCACAGCCGAGACTGTTATTATCTATAATTCATATTGTCAGCTCCATTGTACTATTTTACTTGCCCCCCCCCCCACCCTTTGTATACTCTTTGTATACACCCTGTGTGTGTGTGTAGATAGATAGATAGATTAGATAGATTAGATAGATTAGATAGAATAGATAGATAGATAGATAGATAGATAGATAGATAGATAGATAGATAGATAGATAGATAGATAGATTGTCAACTCATTAATTAGTCCCCCCACTCAAATTGCTTGCAGGTGTTGGATACTCATTAATTAGTCCCCCCCCACCCCACTTACCCACCTAATTTATGTCCCCTGGTCCATCAGAGGGCTGATTAATCTGTGAATTGGTCCGCCTACTTTTTTTTTTGGCAGAAAACAAATTTGCAATATTTCTGTTTAACTGTTGTTCCAAAAGGTTTTTGAGTTTTATTTGTTATGAATTGTTTTTATTTAATGACTAATTTTATTTTTTTTCATGTGTTTGACTCCCCAGTGTCCTTCCACGCCACAGGAATGGCAGACTGTGGCTTCCCAGTTCGCTGCCCGTTGGGACTTCCCCAACTGCGGAGGGGCCATCGACGGGAAACATGTGAGGATTGTGCCCCCACCCCATTCGGGGTCCTACTATTGGAATTATAAGGGGTTCCATAGTGTGGTGCTAATGGCGGTGGTGTCGGCACAATGTGACTTTCTTTATGTGGATGTGGGGAAGAACGGCCGGATGTCTGACGGAGGAGTCTTTAGGCAGACCGAGTTCTGCCACCGTCCTACCACTGGTGGCCTGGACTTGCCACCAGATGCCGAGAATGTGGAGGGGCTCCCGTTTGTTTTTCTGGCTGATGAAGCGTTCGGTCTGAGTGAACATCTTATGAGACCCTTCCCCCAAAGGACCCTCACCCCGGAGAGGAGGGTTTTTAATTACCGGCTGGCCAGAGCAAGAAGGGTTGTGGAGAGTGCCTTTGGCATTATGGCCAGCCGGTTCCGTCTGTTACTGACAGCCATCAACCTGGCCGAATATAAACTGAACTATGTTATTCTGTGCTGCTGCATTCTGCACAATTTTCTAAGGAAATTTTCAGGTAACCAGTACCTGCAGCCTATTGGGCCTGAGGCCGGACTCAGGCTTCCAGAACTGACAGGGCTGGATCATGCCCTTCCTGGCTTAGCCCCCCAAACAGCACGTGAGGTGCGTGACCGCTATGTCAGCTATTTTAATGGTAGGGGGGCTATTCCAATGCCAGCTGACCAATAAAAATGTATTTTTCTTGAAATATGTCTTGTCTGTTCAAATTTTGAAGTTTGGTTCTTGTTTGCTTTTCACGTTGCTTGTATCCTACATTCTCCTAATTCAGGGATATACAATTGGCCAACCTCCGGCTGGTGCAAAACTACAAGTCAATCATGCCTCTGGGTCTCATGCTTGTGGCTGTCAGTCTTGCTATGCTTCATGGGACTTGTAGTTCTGCAACAGCTGGATTTCCACAAATTGCATATTCCTGTCCTAGTGCATTTGTATAGCAAAGTGGTTTTTGACAATAGGAAATAAGGCCCTTTGTGACAGAAAACACAAAATGACTTCCCAAACTGGGATTGAGTATTGAAAGAAGTAGACACACACACACACATCTTTTTTTTTATTTTTTAATAGTGCACATTCCAACCAGTGCCTCTTTTTTAGATCGTATTTTTTTTGTGTTTTTTTTTTTTTTGTAAATTTTTTTTTTTTTTTTTTTTTTTGTAAATTGTTTTTTTTTTTTGTAAACATAGAAATATATTGATATATCTAAAATACAATTATCACAAAATAAAAGCATATTTTTAACTATTTACATAAAACAGGGGGTAAAGCCAAATTTTGAAGATGCACACCAAAATGTCAACATGTGCTATGTACCATCATGAGTGATCAATGGACGTGTTTGGTGTGTGCAATCCCTTCCTCTCACATACTAGAATGAGGAAGGGTTTGCAAACACCAAATGCGTCCATTGCGATCCTCTGATGGCACATAGCACATGTTGACACACCGTGTGCATCTTCAAAATTTGGCCTCTAAAAACTCTGTTTTTAAAACATTAAAAACATTTTTACAAGGGAATGAAGAACATGATCGATTGGGTTTTAGGGAAAAGGGGCTTAGATTCTCCCTAAAACATCAATCATGTTCTTCATTCCCTGCCTCATAGTGACCAGTTCTCTTTGGATATTGAGAATCTGGTTCTCCATCCGGTCAATCTGCCCATTCCAGGCCATGATGTCACCAATTAGCCTCTGGGCACTGTCCACTGAAAATGGCTCCGCGGCTTCTCCAACCACAACCAGATCATCACCTAAAAACATGTGTAGATAAAAAATTGGTTAAAATATACAGCCATTAATTGTTTACCTTAAGCTGGGTTGTCAGACACTCACTTTGTGGGGTGTGTAACTCCACCTGCTCTTCCTCCTCCACATCTAGTCCTGGGCTGGGCTCATCCAGTGGAGCTACGGAGCTTGGTCCAGCGGAGGATACCGAGCTTGGCTGCTCCCTCACAGACACAGGGCTGGGCAGCTCCAATACTGACGCGGGGCTGGGGCTAAGTGCCCAATCAGGCTGGTGAGGTCGGGGGGTCCTGGGCTGCTCCACCTCTTGTCTGAGTCTTTGTTCCCCTATGAGAATGAAAAAAAAAACAAAAAAAAAGATACTTTTAAGCATAGTGATATTTGAGTTCAGAAATTTGAATATGAAACATTGGTTTGAAGTGGTGTACAATTATTAGCTGGTTATTACAAGATCCTAGTTTAATACATCCTTAAAATGACTTTTTTTTTGTTAGGCTGTGTTCAGACTGCTGCGATGTGCGAACGCTGCAAATCTACTGTGGTTTCACGCATCGCATGCGCAGTTCGCACTGCCCTATGTGATCTGCTGGGAGTATCAGTGTAAAGTTTTATTGACACCTCCAAATTAGTTCTCATTTCACAGTGCAATCTTTAAACTCGGACAGGAATCGGACCACATGGTGTGAACACCCATGTGATCCGATTCGGTTGTGGACTAAAAAAAGGGCCATGTACAAGTTTGGGCCGGATGCGATGCGAATTCAGCCATACTATATGTATGGCTGAAATCGCATCACACAGAGATCACATGTGATTTGCACTGCAGTGCGTTGAAAATCACATTTGATCTCGTACATTGCAGCAATGTGAACCTAGCCTTTAACCAAACTGTGATACTGTATTTCTTTTTTTCAAAGTTTCACAGACGGACACACTCGAATCATCCCCTGGAGTACCTGTGTGTGATTATGTCAAAAAATGTTCTATGATGGCCCAAACTACACTTATAAATGTTTCCCAGTCCAGATGTTGAACCAGCATTTTATCTATCTATCTAATTTTTTTAATTGAGTCTACATTGCACTGAATAAATTTATGAAACTTTAGTAAAAATTCATTTCCTATAAACTGAGCGTGACAATTCAGTTTATCATGAACAATACAAAAAAATTAATAACTATTTAAAATCTAATCCAACACCAGATAAATTTACACCATACACAAATTCATGCTATTTACGCCCACATATACGAACAACCATATGCGCTCATTACATGAACTATTAACTACACGAACGATCAAATCCGCCAGATTTACATACACTACCTACACGAACGATTACGATCAAACCCGCCAGATTTTCATACACTATCTACACGAACGATTACGATCAAACCCGCCAGATTTTCATACACTATCTACACGAACGATTACGATCAAATCTGCCAAATTTACATACACTATCTACACGAACGATTACGATCAAACCCGCCAGATTTTCATACACTATCTACACGAACGATTACGATCAAACCCGCCAGATTTTCATACACTATCTACACGAACGATTACGATCAAATCTGCCAAATTTACATACACTATCTACACGAACGATTACGATCAAATCCGCCAAATTTACATACACTATCTACACGAACGATTACGATCAAATCCGCCAGTTTTACCCCAAGCCTACACGAACGATTATGTCCGACAGTCACGAGAAACGCGGAGTTTACTCACTTTTTTTCAGGGCCTTTTTGATGCGGTAATATTGGTCCGGCTCCCTGGACTTGATGTCGGACCATCGTTTCCGGAGCTGGTCCTTGCCTCTTCGTACCCCAAATTTCTGCTCCAAGGTTGTGACTACCTCATCCAAGATGGCGCTTTTCCAGACATTAGGTTTGGGGTACGGGCCATGTTCCCCATCATAATCCTCCCTTCTTAATATAGCCACCATCTCCACCATCTCTTCAAAGGCCATATTGGTGGCCTTATATCTCCTCCTTGCCCCGGAAGCATGGGGTCCATGGCTTTCCTCCGCGCTGCTCACGCTGCTCATAGAATTTGCATCCGCCATTTTCTCCTACCATTCACCCACAGCGGAACGAGGGTAAAAGGGGCGGGGAAACACGGTCACAAGGAACGTCAGGGGCGGGCGACGCAGGCGGAGCATGAGCGCATGCGCTGTATATAAAGCGTTACCGCGAGGCCGTACGCTTGTCCGAACGGAAGCAGCGAGTGCTACACGCAACGGTAAGATAGTTCTCGTTTTATTTTCGTCTAATTTAAAGCCTGCGTTAGGGATGTGCATATTGAATTTTATTCTTATTGATGTTTAATTGATTTTTATGTGGGTTGGTGGTTGAGTGGGGTTGGTGTTTTGTGTGGTAGTGTGGGGGTGGAGGTAGGTGTATAGGGGGGGTGGGGGGTGGGGGTAGTGTGTGTGTGTGTGTGTGTATGTGTATGGGGCAGTAGTGTGTGTAGTGTGTGTGGGTGTGTGTGTGTGTGTGTGTGTGTGTGTGTGTGTGTGTGGGGGGGGGGGTAGTGTTTGTGTGTGTGTGGGAGGGGTAGTGTGTGTGTGGGAGGGGTTGTGTGTGTGTGTGTGTGTGTGTGTGTGTGGGAGGGGTAGTGTGTGTGTGTGTGTGTGTGTGTGGGGGGGGGGGGGGGTAGTGTGTGTGTGGGGGGTAGCGTGTGTAGTAATGTGTGTCTCGCCTACATTGTCACAATATAGTGTGCATTTGGTCTGACTTTATTTTTTTTTTGTTGTTTTTTTTATTTATTTTTTGTTATACAGAAAATGCAAAGGTATACTCCAGACCCCTTTAAGGAGGAGGCCTTCCTCTCAACATTTCTTGATCTAGTTGAGTCGCACAGCAATCTTTGGGATTCAAAACACCCCCAATATTCAAGCCGTGCTGCCCGGAAGAAGACACTGGAGACAGTTTTGGCGTTTGTGAAAACCCGACTCCCCCAGGCAGACAATGACTTTGTGAACGCCAAAATTAAGAACCTGCGTAGGTGTATAGGCGGGAGCAAAGAAAGATCCTAGAGTCCCAAACATCAGGAGCAGCAGCAGGTCAGGTCTATGTACCTAAGCTGTGGTATTATGACAGGCTGCGTTTTCTGGATGACACGTCAGAAGCCAGGCCGTCACTTTCAACTCTTCCGTCTACCCGTCCCTCCACCCTTCCCTCCGCCTCAGGTGAGCCATCCCTGGAAGATCCAGACCCTTCCTTGCTGGACGAAGTTGATGCGCCCAGCTGGAGCCAGGTATATTTTAGTTTCTAAAGTTTGGATTGCTCAAATATTAATGATGTCAAGTTCAATGTTTGAATTGCTTCCAAATCTAGGATTTCATCACAAATTAAATTAGATAGAAGGATACAGTAGTTTACACAAATGTGGCTCAAATCTTGGTGAACTGATGGAAAAATGATGGTGTCAAAATGATAGCCTTTTGTATTTCAAGACAAATGTATTTGCAAGTGAGAACTGTAAAATTGTTAGTGATTGATGACCAGTGGTATGGAGGAGGAGGCCGGGACCAGCCACACACAAGAGCTAGCTGGGCCCAGCAGGAGTCGGACCGAAAGCCAGGTCCCTCCCCTCCGCCTAGCCAGCAAAAGGCCCAGGAGGATGGCCCGTACAGAGGAGGAGTCCTTGGCGCTTATACGCCAAGCCACACAAATTTTGTCAAAACCCCCCAATCCGGAGGAGGCCTATGCCACTTATCTGGCTAGTAAGCTACAAGAAATGGACAAACCACAGCGAAACTTGTGTGAAGCAATCTTTTTTGATGCCATCCAACGGGGTCTGAAGGGTGAGCTCACACCCACCACTAAGCTTTACAACACAGACCCTACTGCTCCTCCTCCTCCTCCTCCTCCTCCTCCTCCTACCACAACTCCACCACCAGAGGCACAGCCTCCAGCGACGCGTGGAGGGAAGGCTAGACGGAAGAGTCGCAAGTGACTGCCTGGCTTCAGTCTGCTCTGAAAGAAGACGCAGGCTGTTGTAGTACCACAGTCTGGGGACATAGATCTCATCTGCTGCTGTTCCTGGTCTGTGGGATTCTAGGACCTGGTTGTGCTCCCTATTTACATGCTACGCAGGTTCGGAATTTTGGTGGCCACTCACTTGATGTGTGCCTGGGGGACAAAAGGCTTCACAAACGTCAAAATTGTCTCCAGTGTTGCCTCCCTCTTGATTTATTTTTGTTCTGAGGAAAAATAAAAATTTATTATTTCAAAAAAAATCTTGTATGTTTTTATTTTTTTTATTTTTTTTTTAAATATTTTTTTATAATTTTGGCTTAAAAAACAAAGTTTATTTGTGAGTAGGCAGATACATGTCAAAAGACTCTGGGGGTTATTTACAAAACACACGTTTATGTAAATATGCTAACTTCAAGTGCAATTTTTAAAGCACTGCAAGTGCACTTGGAAGTGCAGTCGCTGTAAATTTGAGGCTTAACATTTGAAATGAGGGGAAGCTCTGCTGATTTTGAACATGCAATCATGTGTAAGCTAAAATGCTGGTTTGGGTATCTATCTATCTATCTATCTATCTATCTATCTATCTATCTATCTATCTATCTATCTCTACTTGCATAGTCCTGCTTGGCCAAAAAAAAATGCAAGTCCATCTTGTTTCAACCCCCCCCACACACACAAAAAAAAAAACAAAAAAAATATGACAATAGTAGTTCCAAAAATATATAGTAATAGATAAATTCTATTTTTTTTTTTTTTTTAAGAAATAAATATATATATATATATATATATATATATATATATACATTTTTTGGGGGGGGTTTTATTTTATATTTTTTTTAAGATAGACATATATATATATATATATATATATATATATATATATATATATATATATATATATATATTTTTTTTTTTTTTCTTTTTATTTTATAGGGTTTTTTTTTGTTTTTTTAAAATGTAGAATATTTTTTTTTCTATAATTGGAAGATTAATCATAGGATGAGGATGAATAAAAACATGTGGTATAACTCTGTGTGAATATAAGCAGCAAAGCTACTTCACTTTTCTTGCATTACGAAGAAGAAAAGAACGGGCTATATTAAAAAACCACAAAATTTGCAGCATGACGAATATGCTAGCTTCAATACGAACACTAGTTTTACAAGACCGAGCGCTTTCCGCCCTGTCCGCCCTGTAAATTCTTTCTGAGTATGCGCGGAACTTAGTTTGACGAACAAGCCTACACACGAGCGGACTGTCCGCTGAAACAAAGTTTCAGCGGACAGTTTTACGGAAATTCCGAAAAACTTTGTTCGTCAGACTGTCCGCTGAAACTGTCCGCTGAAGCCCACACACGAGCGGACTGTCCGCTGAAACACTGTTCAGCGGACAAAGTTGGGCGAACAGTCCGCCCGTGTGTACGCGGCCTGAGATTTTTTTTTCAAATATTTATATTATTTTAGTCAAATTCATATCAATAAAACAGTAATGCAGAAATGACAGTACACCAGTATATAAAGTACAATCATTACTAGCTACATTCAAGTGCACATATGAACCTTCCTTCCAGTGACTTGAGAAAGGGAAATTCCCCTTTTCAACTAGTCACCAAAGAAAAGCATAAAACGGAATACCCAACCTTTGGGTGGGGGCAAAGGACAAGGGCAAAAAGAGGAAAAAACGATAAAATAGGGGTGATACCCATCACCACAGTGAGGTAAAAGGCTTACCAGAAAGCCAGCGACCACCCTTATTCTGGGGGGTCACAAAGCATTTGTTGGACCAGGGATCCACTGAAGTGAGGCCCAGATGTCCTGAGCATCTCCTACCGGAAGCCTCCACAGACACCGGGAGGTGATCAGATATCCCCAATACCAGGAAGTGCAGATATGCAAAGAAACAAAGACTCCAATAGTGCAATATTGTCTCTTTTAGGTATTTTAATGGTAGTGTACATTAAGACGGCTCTCATTCACTTACATTGATTTTATCATGTTGCGCGACTTGAGGCAACTTGGGACGACTTCAAGTCGGATCCAAAGTTGCTCCTGTGTGAATGGACTCTTAAGGTGCTACTTCAATTTTGGTCCTCTGTATGTGGCCAGGTATTTGGCCAAAATTTATGAAGAAAAATGACTGATTAGCAAAATGTTATGACAGAAACAAAGAAAAAGGCATTTTTTTCACAAAATTTACAGTCTTTTTTTATTTATAGCACAAAAAATTAAAAAAACACTAGTGATTAAATATCACCAAAAGAAAGCTCTATTTGCGTGAAAAACAGAACGCAAATTTCATATGGGTACATTGTTGCATGACCGAGTAATTGTCATTCAAAGTGTGAGAGCGCTGAAAGCTGAAAATTGGTCTGGGCAGGAAGGGGGTGTAAGTGCACTGTATTGAGGTGGTTAAACCACTCAAGTGTTGTTTTAGCAGTGTGCTTGGGGTCATTGTCCTGCTAGAACGTGAACCTCTATTTTTAGTGATATAGCGCCTGTAACCCGCCTCAGTATGAAAGTAGCCTTATACACATTTGTGGACTTTTTATTTGCAAGGAATTCCCTTTTATCCATTTTGTACTGGAGACTCGTTTTTGAGCCAGAATATGTGTATGCAGCACTGTGATACTTACCATTAAAATACCTAAAAGAGACAATATTGCACTATTGGAGTATTTGTTTCTTTACATATCTGCACTTCCTGGTATTGGGGATATCTGATCTGATTATTGCCCAGTGTCTGAAAGGCTTTCAGTGCTTTCAAGTGCTTTTGAGCACTTTCATCCTTTCAAGCGCTTTGTGACCCCCCCCCCCCCCCTGAATAAGGGTGGTCGCTGGCTTTCTGGTAAGCCTTTTACCTCACTGTGGTAATGGGTATCACGCGGTCAAGTATTTGACCCATGCTCCATATCTCACGTGGGATCTTTTTCATTGAATTCCAGCCAGTTATGAACTTTTCACATTTGCCCTGTTAAACAATGTATTATTTGGCACTTGAAATCATTATTGTAAAGTAGTTACAGCTACTTTTTCACATTTGCACTTCATAGTTACCATATGTAATATACACATTTGTATCATTTTGAATTGTACAATTTTTAGCGCATTCAGCAGAATGTATTTTGGGATGTAATTCTTGCTGTGTACAGGCTATGTGTTAGAATCCTGAATGTGCTACTTGCATGTTGGGCCTATATATGTGGCCAGGCTGTGTGGTATCGCCATTCTCAGGACAAGTAGCATATGCTATGTTTTAGAAAGATCTTATAAATTGACAACTTTGTGAAAAAAATACGTTTTCATTTTCTTTCCACAATTTCCAAAAACCTGTGGAAGGAAACAATGTGTTCAAAAGACTCATTATTCCTCATTAAATATACATTGGGGTGTTTTATTTACAAAACAGGGTCATTTTGTGGGTAATTCCATTGTCCTGGTGCTCCAGGGCCTTCAAAAATGTGATAGCTACTCAGGAAAAGAAATGTGTAATTTTTGCATTTAGAACGCCTGATGGTGCTACTTGGATGTTGGGCCTCTGTATGTGGCCAGGCTGTGGAAAATTCTCACACATGGGGTATCACCATACTCAGGACAAGTAGCAGAATGTATTTTGGGGTGTCACTTTTGCTATGTACAAGACATGTCTTCGTACACAGTCGCTCCACACCAGACTGCCACCGCAATACTCTGACGGACATTATCAGCATCCAGCAACATGTTGATACAGCATTTATCTACAGGCCAACTTTAGAGGGGAACGGACTCTATGTACCATCGGCTGAAGCAGCCACTATACCGGCGTGGTGAGAGCCTGCGGGCAAACCATATTTTCTCCCCTCCTTTTCCCTTCCCTCTCTAACTACCTGTTGATACTCAGTGGAACTATATAAACTGTGAACTGCTTGATATGCCTTATTTGGCCAAAGGGACACTGTAGCTCACATATCTGCAAAATAATCAACCTATGAATATGTTTGAAACAATATTCATTCATCTAGTGATATCCCCTTTCATGTCATATACCCATTGGTGAACAGACAACTCAGGCTATGGACCCCTCTCACAATGTTAAGTGTTTAATTCACCTGTTGATGCAATCTTTCTACACAACATTTGCACAAGCTCAGCACATGGACATGCAGCATGTGTATTTTCACTTCGATTGAATACACAGGATTTATTGTTTAAATTTCTAACAGCAGCACCATCTTTTCTTTTTCTTTAGCTGGTCCTTGTATGTGTATGTATGTGTGGGGCCCCAAGATTGGCGCCATATTGTGACAACATTGTCAAATTTATGAATGTGTGTTTTTTATTGTTGGGTAGTCCGGGGGGATGGTGTCCACTATTGTGTCATTATGACATCCTAAGTGGGCTCACTTTTATACTTTGTAACTCTAATAAAGCTACCTTGTGATACTATATACCGTGGTTGACCCTCCATATTGCTTTTCTGGGACATCTCTTTGTTCCACCACCCAAAATGTTTTCTATATGTCACAAAATCACAAACATAAATTGCCAGTTGACCCGATCAAAGGCCTTCTCCATGTCTTTCCTAGGAACTAACATTGGGTCTTAGAATTATTTGCCACATGGATCCGATTTAATACTTTAACGGTTTTGTCGTGTGCTACTCTTGTTTGAACAAACCCCACCTGGTCTAGATGGATCAAGGAAGGTAGATATTGCTGCAGTCATGTAGCAAGTCCATATTTGATAGTGAGATCGGTCTATAGCTCCCACACTGCATAAGATCTTTACCTTCATTGGGTATAACCGAAATACGGGCTTTCAAAGTTTCTACGTGAAAAGGGGTCAGGTCCCCCAAGCCATTAAACATCCTGACCAAAGAGGGACTGACCATAGGCAGCAAAAGCTTATAATATTGACCTGTGAAGCCATCTGGGCCCGAAGCCTTACCTATCTTTGCTAGATTCACAGCAGCTTGTAATTCCTCTAGAAAGTGCAAGACAAGGCATCCCGAGGTTGCCAAATAATCCTCCATCATATGTTGATCAAGGGAAGTCAACTGCAAAATGACCAAATTGCATTTTTTGCAATATGGCACTGCGTTACTTTAACTGTCAATTGCGCGGTCGTGTGATGCTGTACCCAAATAAAATGTTTGTCCTTTTTTTCCCACAAATAGAGCTTTCTTTTGGTGGTATGCCACTGCATATCTGATTCTTCCAAATCCAAAAGTCCTTACAATTAATTAATAGGAACAAATTAGATAAATTAGTAAAAAAAAAAAATTAAAGCTGATCATAGACATTTCGAATCTCGGCCAGCTCAGCAGGGACCAGGTGAGATTCGAACCATGTACAGACATGCTGATTTTACCCAAGTTGATCAATCAACTTCAGTACAACCAGCCTGCCAGATTTTTCATGCCATTATTGCCAGTGGCTAACAATAATCACTGTGTGTTCTCCCACCAGGAGAACACAATAGCCTTGCAGGAGGGATTCCCCCATCAACACAGCGTTGCAGGAAAGAAAATCGCACCATCTATTGCAGGCTTAAGTGTGCCCTTGTTAATTTTTAACATCATTCTGTATATACATATCCACTGCACACCATTACCACTATTTCCATTAATACATTTTGTTATACAGCCCACTTCCTGTTTCTTGTCTGGTCATTAGCCTAGGCTTATGGCATCATGCACAGCTCTCTCTCTCTCTCTCCCTGTCATGAGAGTTTGCCAGGAAGGGAGGGGGAGGTGAGTCACAATAGAGGCAATGAGAGCTGCAGAGCTGGAGGTGTGTCTCTGTGTGACTGTGTAAATCCAGGAAGTGAACAGGCAGCAGCTTCAGCTGCCCACAGTTAAAATTATTGCATCCAGACTCAGTGAAGAGAGATTTCTGCAGCATATTTTGCAAGTACAGAATCAGAAGTATACGGTATATAAAATAATATGCAAAGTGGTTGGAGGGAAGCTTCAGAATGGCAAAGATGTTTTTATTACAAATTATATGAGCAGACTGCAGTTCCTCTTTAAGGAAGCTTTGGCTAATAAAGCTAAACTCCTGCCAGATATAAAAGTTACATAATGCAGCTCTGTGACCATTAATACAAATTTAAATATATTTTTAATGCAAGCATGGTACGCACCTATATTTGACCTGATATCATCCCCCTTCAGTTCATGTATAGCAAAGCTCAGACTGGGGGAAGAAGAAGCAGTACAAGGAGCCAATTGGTTGTACTCCAGTGTTTATGTGCTAACAAGGGAAATGCTGATAGGATTAGAAAGCGGAGTGACATAATAACTAGCTAATCAGTCTGCTGCTTCTCCTTTCACTATCCAGTCACCTGCTGGGGGAGGGTCAAGACCTGTAAATGCTGCTTAACTTCAGCAAAGAAAAATCAGGACTCCTGCCCTGCCCTACAGGGCTATGCTGTGAGGCAGAGCTGTGTTAATCTCACCACTGGACGAACAGTAAAACAAATAATTTTGCATGTAAAACAGTAGCCTTATATGTCGTTTTTATTTGTATTTATCTGTTTGGCTGGAGTCCAGGTTAAAAAATGGCAGCCTACTTAATGAAGAGTGATGTAAATCTGCTTTGGGTGGTCATGAAGTGGTTAAAGAAGGATTGCCTACCCATTTACCAGTGATCCTGTAAATGTGATGCACATTACTTGGTGCACATCCTGCAACCAATCTGATGAATGCAGGAAGAATAGGAAGAATGAGTAATACATCTGCACCTTGGCTAAACTCAGTTTGTTTATATGTCTCCTCTCACCATAACCTTTTCATTCATGTCTGCAGATGTTTACACAGCTGTGGTAGAAGACAGCTGCATGAAAGAACGTGGTGTGACTTTTCCGACCTTTAACTGTTTATGTAGAAAAGGCACAGACTCCTCCAACTGGTACGGTGGCTGCACCCCACACACTCACGACTTGCAAAACTTTGTTCTAACATTGATGCTTCAAGCTTCATAAGACTTAAAGCTTTGTAGCCAGTTGTCCCTGATTTTCAGGACAATCACTGTCATCGTACATCAAAATGGGAAAGCAAACAGCCTTCAGAAGAAGACTCTTATTACTTACCTCTTTGGTGGGCAGCAAGTCCTTGGTTCCATCAACATGAGCTATGGCCTCCAGCAGAATCTTGGCATTTGACACTTCCAGGTGTGTCGAAATCTTGGTCCACCACTGTGCACGGTGGTTCCTCCCACTGAATCCTATGTCAATACTGTGTAGTGTGATCCTGGGGTAGACAGGATCACAGTGCAGCTGGGAGATGTACTACTTTACAAATGGCTAACTTTCCTGATGCACTGAAGCAACATTACATGCCAACCTCAGAGCATGGGGTTTGGGTCCAGTTCCCAAGGTATTCTTGAGGTTTCACCATAGGCAGCACAAGGGCGTACCGGATGTCCCTGGCACACCCTAATCACCTGTTTGATGCAGACCCACCTTGCTGCCCGGGCCCCCACTGTATTTACTATGCTTCAGTTTGTGAATGAACAGAAATGCTCAGCACAGAGCACTTTCCATTCATTCAACGATAGGGACTTGGGAATCTCTGTCCTCAGTCGCTTTCTCTGTTTCAAAAGTGAAACATCCAGGGTCTATCTAGACCCTTGATATTTCACCAAAGCCTCCCCCCCCCCCCCCACAAATGGGGCTCCTAGAAAAAAAGAAAATTACAAAGCTAAAAAAAACTGACACATCTACTGCTCTTCCGACACCATCCACTGCCCTCTTGGCATTGTCCATGTTTTATTACACTTTAAAATGTTTTTTTACATTTATTTATAACACTGTGTGTTTCTATATATATACTGCCTGGAATCTTGAGATTATCCATGGCAACCAAAAAGTGTCCCTTTACACCAAAAGTGATTTTAGACCAGCTAGAAAACAGTGATAGTAAATTAGAACACTTGCAGAATTGAGCGATAGTGATTCGTGGGGAAATTCATTTTATTATTATTATATTATTATGTTTTATAATTATTTATAGTTATTTATTATATTATAATTTATGATTTCGTGTTTCAAACGTTATCATACCCGGGATGTCTACTAGACTCTTGTTTGTAGAGATTTAAGTGTATTATTCCTAAGAATTACAGGTCAACAATATAAAATGCCAAATTTCTATGCAAAACAATGTACCGCTTAGAGATTTAAAAATCTGACATAATCATACCGCCAGGAAGGCTACAGAATCTAAAGTAAATATGAACTAGTTAAGCATAAAAAAACATTCTATAAGGGAGAAGTGAGAGGGGAGAGGAGGTCCATCACCTAAGGACACTAGCAGCAAGATTGGGGTCTCATGGAGTGGGGTATGGTTATAGGGTTATGCCAAAAGGGGGCATGTCCAAAAGCTTTGTCACTGTCCAATCACTTGAAGGTAGCAGCCTATAATCCAAAGTCTATGAATATCCAGCCTGTGTCCTGTACTCTATGATTAGGTTAAATTTCTGGTCTCCTACCTACTGTATTATAACTGGAAACTATACTATGTCTGTTCCTGCTTTTAAAATGGACAGATATGCCATGCTTTGAAGAATTAGCTACATGCAGCTACTATTTATTCTTGCTTTCAACATGTGTATAACTATCAAAGGGAACGTGGACTCAATGAACAGTAAGGCCGCGTACACACGGGCGGATTGTCTGGCCAACTAAGTTCGTCAGACAATCCGACAGACAGTCCGTCCTACTTTCGAATGAACGGACTTGACCACACACGATGAACAGACAGTCCGCCGAAAGCTTGCACGATGACGTGTACGGCACGTACGACGGGACTAGAAATTCGACGTCCAATACACTGCAATGCAACCTTCGGCCGTGTAAATCCTTTCTGAGCATGCGCCATACTTAGTCCGTCGAACTAGCCTACTCACGAGCGGATTGTCCGCTGAAACCAAGTTTGGACGGACAATATTACGGAAATTCCGAAAGACTTAGTCCGCCAGACTGTCCGCTGAAAAAGTCAGCTGAAGCCCACACACGAGCGGATTGTCCGCTGAAACACGTTTCAGCGGACTAAGTTGGACGGACAATCCTCTCGTGTGTACGCGGCCTAATTGTTTCACAGAAATACAACATTGTAGGTTTTAGTTTTCTGCAATTACACTACAGTTACATTAGTTTGGAAACTGGCAGTCAAAGTTTAGGAAAAAAACACTGCAAACCTCCCCAAAAGAAAAATGGTCTCTTCCACTGACCCCTGCATCCTGCAATGATGTAGAGCAAGGGTCTCCAAAATTTTTAGTATGAAGGCCACATTATATATTTAACAGATTTACAGATCAAATAAATTCCTGTCAAAGTCCCCCTTCCATCAGGTGCCCTATCTGAGTCCCCCCTTACATCATGGTCCCCATTAGAGCCCCTGTACATCAGGTTTCTCATTAGCGACCCCCCTAACATCAAGTTCCACATTAGAGCCCCCCTTATATCAGAGTTCCTCCTTAAATCAGGTTCCCCATCAGAGTCCACCCTTAGATTAGAAGCAGAGACCATAGGAAGTCTCTGCTGACCTTAATTTTCAATCAGTGAACATTGAGGATACACCACTGAACCTAGCTGGGGGAACCTTGTAACATGCCAGATGTGGCCAGCAAGACCCCTTATGTAGAGGATGGAAGGAAAACCACAGCACCCAGTGGGTTAAAAATGTTTTTAATCATTACCAAACCAAGTAATTTACACTCATGCCGCGTACACACAATCAGACTATCCAGTGGACTTAGTCCGGCGTACAATCCGCCGGACTTTCCAGTGGAGGTCCGCCAGACTTTCCGAATGAGCGGACTTGCCCACACACGCCCACACACAACTAGGTCCGGCGGACAATCCTGACTTTTGGCGGAGGTCCACCAAACTTTTCAAATGAACGGACTAGCCCACACACGGAGTAAAGTCTGTTCATTTTGAACGTGACTCCAGGTAGACGGGACTAGCGAAGGAAGTCAGTGTCGCCGCCTCCATCGGGCAAGATTGACACCTTGCCTCCATCGGGCAAGATTGACACCCATCGCCTGGTATGGATTTAAAGTGGAATCCCTACGCCGAAAAAACGGTGTGGGGGTCCCCCAAGGTCCATACCAGACCCTTATCTGAGCCTGCAGCCCAACCAGCCAGGGAGGGGGGTGGGGACAAGCAAGTGGCCCCCCCCTGAGCCGTACCAGGCAGTGTGCCCTCAACATTGGGGGGTGGGTGCCCTGTCCCCACCCCAAGACCCCTTGTCCATGAGGACAAGGTCCTCTTCCCGACAACCCTGGTCGTTGGGGTCTGCAGGTGGGGGGCTTATCAGAATCTGGGAGCCCCCAGATTCCAGCCCCCCACTCTATGTGAATGAGTATGGGTGTCAGGACCTGGACTTGAACCCAGGACCTCAGCTGTGTCTGGCAATGAATCTTCTCTCTGAGCTATCTGAGATGCTGGACAGTGGCTTGTCAGATCCTTTAGACAACCCTGCCTTGTACCTTGATTTCAGCTGAACCTTGAACTCTTTGCTCCTCCCATGAACTTCCTGATATAAGCCATGTCTCTGCACTTCCTCCTTCTCAGAATATTGTGCTATCTCCAGCCTGTATCTTGCTCCTGTCTTCTCTGCTGCCGTTTATATTTGCTACTGCTCGTTATCGACCCTTGGCTTGTTCCACGACTACGCTTCTGCCTGATCCCAACCTGCAACAACTCGTTACCGACCTTTTGGTTTGCTTACTGACCACGCTTTTGTTTGATCCTTACCTGCTCATCCGCTACTGAACCCCGGCTTGCTCACCTCCTGGTGGGGCGATCCTGAGGACCGTGACCTGGTACTAACAGGCAGCTAAATCCATCTACACCATCTGGAGCTCTGGTAAAAACCAGTTAGTACTTAGACTCCGCACCTCAGATGAGCCTGTGTCATCTGCCAGGGTGACTACCTGTGTTCCTATCCTGCTGGTTAGTGGTAGTCCTGCAACTGCTATAGCAATTGGTCTTCGAGCCTGACCCCTGATTGTAACAATGGGATATGATGTACCCCTACAAATTCACCTGGGGGAAAAAAGTGTAAATAAAAAAAAACACAGCACAGGTTTTTAAAGTAGTTTATTAGACAGCTCTGGGGGTCTTCTTCCGACTTCGGGGGCTTCCTTTGCTTGTACCGTCTACCTGGAGTCACGTTCAAAATGAACGGACTTAACTACATGTGTGGGCAAGTCCATTCATTTGAAAAGTCTGGCGGACTAGCACACAGTCTGGCGGACAATTTTGAGTCGAGACCTCTTTCTAAGTCCGCCGGACTTTTGGGAAGAAAAAGTCCGCCGGAGCCCACACACGGGCGAATTGTCTAAGTCCGCCGGATAGTCCGATCATGTGTATGCGGCATTATAGGACATGTAACAAAGACCTCATTAATTCTGCCCAACTCATGTGCTATTTGCTTATGTTTTTTTTTTTTTATTATTATTGCTGATGACCACTGATCTCATCAAAAACAGGATGTTATGAGACAAGGAGCCTCTGAAAACATTAAATACAATTTATTGCATTTGCATCCTTTTCTTTCAGTAGAAAAGTTGTAAATCAGGAAAAACACAGAAGCAGTATATGTTTTCTTTTCTTATTTTTTTGTTATCATGGGGAAATGCTATTTTCCATTTTAAATTAAAAAGTGCTTGGCTGTACTGAATAGCACTTATGCCGCGTACACACGACCGGACTTTTCGACGGACTAGGTCTGATGGAATGAATCCGTCGGATATTACGATCGTGTATGGGCTCCAGCGGACTGTTTTTCCCAAAAGTCCCACTGACCTAGAAATAAAACATGTTTCAAATCTTTCAGACGGACTCAAGTCCGGTCAAAAAATCAGTTCGTCTGTATGCTCGACGGACGAAAACTGACGCTAGGGCAGCTATTGGCTACTGGCTATGAACTTCCTTATTCTACTCTGGTCGTACGTCATCACGTTCGAATCCGTCGGACATTGGTGTGCTTGTGTGTGGCCAAGTCCATTAGTTCGGAAAGTCCGTTGGAACTCCACCGAAAGTCCGTCGGAAAGACCGATGGACTTAGTCCGTCAAAGTCTGGTCGTGTGTACATGGCATTAGAGTTTTAAAAAAATAAACTGGAGCTTTCAAAAACTGCAAAAAAAGTGCTGATATCTTGTGTGGCAACTCAACTCCTTCTCCATGTGTCTTTTTTGTGGTTTCAGGTACTGTATGCTCTTTGATGTACGCTTACACCTGATCCTGGCACAAATGCTGTATGGCAGATATCATCTGTCAGTTCAGTGAACTTGCACCCTACCTTAGCAAAGGTTCCAGTTTTATAATGTCTGAGTTTGGTCATTCAACCTATATACTGCATCTCATATCTTTATATGTTATCCTGGTATGGACTAATCCTGCGTTTTGGTTTCTGATACCTTGACCTTATACCATAATAAAGTTTTTTGCTTTTTCTGGTTTATTTTCTATTGGCTGGCCATTGTGTATATACTATGACTATGCCTCAACCATGACCTTGGCTTGCATGAGGACTATGCCCAGTTCCCTGTAAGTTTTCAACTCTATCCAGTGGGGCAAACATCAGGGCTGCAACATGGGCAGTGCCAAACAGCTCTGCATTAATTCCAATGCTAGAGGTTCCTAGGGACAAGAAAACTCCCCTTAGACTTTTGCTTAGACTTTTGCTTATGTCTACAACTGGTGACACACTGGATCCACACATTAACAGGATTTAACAATTTAAAATTGTTTTAAATTGTTAAATCTTGTTAATGTGTTAAATCTTAAATTTGACAAATAACAATACTTACAGTGAAAAAATGGTTTTCAAAAAATCACATGACAAACTTTTATACAGTATATAAACTTTATTTTTTTTACAACAGAAATATATACAGTACACAAAATACATAGTAAATTACCTGCATAAAGTAGAAGGATTTTCCTGTGGATCAAGGCACTGATGGGTACCCATATGACTTTGCACAAGATGTGTTTAGTGCGCATTTATAAGTCATTAATTCTATAAGAATTATGCGATATATTCTAGAAAGACTAGATTCTGATGGAATTTCCATAGCATATGGTCCAAAGTACCTATTTATTTAAATTGGACCCGATAGCTGTAGAAGTTTTACCCAAGTGCACCAATAATCGCATCAGTAGATTACAAAAATAGCACTAATACTAATTAGATCATTAAGCTCAGATTAACACAAGCGGGGTTGGGTGGATTGGCCAAATCTAAAAATGCCATTTTATTCTTTCTAAAGGTACGGCTAGCCCCAGATGTGTTAAATGTTTCTATTTTGTTTTCTGATTAGCTAAAAAACCTTATTAACTCGTTGACTCATCTATGCAATGCCCTTGGCTATCTCTGCTTTTTGCAAAAACAGTCTAGATAAAGCTGAATGAGATGGGGTTTGTGTGTAAAGTGAAACTGCACTCCCCCCCATTTCTATAAAGCCATGAGTATTAAATATACAATCTCACCAGACATGCTTACCTTTTCAGAATCTTAGAACTCCCCCTCTCCCTCTACTGATGCTGGTCAGTAGACCAGAAAACTGGAGCATTGGTCATATGATCTCAGTGAAGGGGCTTTTGGCAAGTGACATCAAGCTAGAGCTGACCATTCAGTAGTGTCACCTTAACTCTGAGGGTCTATGCACACTGAGCATAAAACAATACTAGTTCTTTTGGGAAAAAAATGCTCATGTAGAACGTTTTTGTACAGGAGTTTAGGAGCATTTAGATTTTTTTTTCTGGCAGTAAACTCCTTTCAAAAATGCATACCAGAGTGGGTTTATATTTATTACTCAGGGTAGCAACTTTTCTTAGAAAATGTTATAAGAGGGTTAACAATAGAATACTGGTCCTATGATATCCTGATGCACATGATTTTACAAAATTCTAAGGGATAGGCAATATGTACTAGTTAAAGTTAAACTAGGTGTGTTGCCTGCAAAACAGTGGAGGCAGCCATTTCTAGGCTAAATCAATAAAGACTGTGTCTTGTGTATTGTGTTAAAGAATAATACAAATAGGTGTTTCTTTTTTATAAATTGTTTTTTAAATAAGATATACAATACTTTTTAGATCACTATCCCCCAGTTAGAAGATGACCCAGCAGCACAAATTCACCTTTCTTTGATCCATTCAGCCACCAAGAGTGAGGAAATTAATGTAGAAGTTTGGCAATACAACACACCGCCTTTTAAATTCTGTCACCCCAGTGATCCCCATAGTTCTGCATACATTTTAGCAAAAATACTGTATGTCTTCCTATGCACAGCTCCATCTCCTCTGTGCAAATGTTCAGGTGGTCAGAGAGAACACCCATTCTCTCCGGTAATGCCTAAAGCAGTGAATGCATCCGGGTGGCATCAATGCTCTTTTCGATTCAGCTCCATTGTTGTACCTCTACATTACATAGAAGAGATGGAGCTTGTGATCACATGACTTGCTGCTAAACTGGAGTGGTAGCATTTAAAAGGTGGGATATTGTATAGACTAAACCATGTGTACATTTCACACTTCTGAATTTGGGGCTACATGGGGCTAAGGACTCCTCTCCCCACCCTCGAATATCATGTTAATCGTCTTTCACCAACATTTCATATGAGAGGAAGAGGAGTGAGTCATATGTTTTGTCACACCTGGAAGTACCAGCAGGTAAGAGAAGGAAAGGTGAACATATATTGCTGCGGAGAGGGCATTAAAACAAGCATTTTTTTTTACTTTGCATGTCTTAAAGACTAGGTCTTGTAACCAGTTGGTATAATAACATATATCTATTGGATTGCATTCAAGATGTTTTATGTAATTTTATATTTTGGTGTTTTGCTTTATTTTGTACAGTGGTGTTTATATATGCTTTTATAGAAAACATCTATTCTAAAGCCTAAGGAAAGTCATATGTGTCCACACTTCTTCTACTCCTTAGTTGTCTCTGTACCTCTTAAGATAAAAAAACTTTGAAATTTTCAACTGACCTGCAAGTTCTTCGTTCATGACGTACAGTACAGACACAGCTCAAATTGTCAATTAACCCACCAGGAGGAATATAGTCACTGACTCCAAAAGAGGTATTTTTTGTTGTTGTGCCGAACATTTACTGCAACTATTCCATGTCCATTGAATAAAAACCAGAAAAAGACAGTTCTCTTGCCAGACCCTGTCCTTCCATAGTTGGCACCAGCTGCATTTCCGAGTGTTTCATTGGAAAACATGTCTTATGCTTTTCAAAAGAACATCTGATCGTACTGAGGCAATGTTCTTAGAACTTTCCATTAGGTGGATTTTGACTTTGTGAGCTTAATGTTCTGACTTGTATAAATGTTTTATTTCTTTTTTCATTACATGGAAACGTCAGGTTCTATGTTAAACAGAAGATCATCATTCCCTCTTCTAACTTCAAGTAGTAAAGGTGATTCATTCATTACAGCAGTGTGCAAATCCGTAGATGTCATCAGTGGTCGCCCATTAACCTTCACAATGATGTCCCCGTTTTTGATCCCACCCCTAATAAAATAAAAAAATGGGTTAAACACTAAACTATAAACTTAATTTCCAATAGTTGATAGGCTTACCTAGCCTTTATCAGTCTTTCTATTGAGAACACCCTATAATGTTGTCTTTAGACCATAAGATTGGGTTATGGTGTTTACTAGATTCCAGTGATCCACAGAGCAAGATAATTATTTAGAAAGCACATAACAATACCCATATCACTAATCAAAACTTTCTGAAAATACTTTATGACCAGTGCCAATACTGACTCAGGTATAGCATTACACGGGGAAGACACCATATCAATGCATTCAAAGGTGGTTTATTGCGGCTGATATACTAGGTGGTTCACGAAGGAGGGTACAAAGACAAATTCCATTACAGACAGCTTTAGAGTTCAGTCTTTGTTAGTTTTCAGTGGTGTCTACTGCTAGTAGTGGTACCAGCTGACCACACATCCTCCAGTTTCACAGATTCAAGGAAGAGAGCCTTCAGTGTATGTCATGGCATATATTATAATCAGGTGCATGATTAGCCAAGACATACCTGCCTTATCTTCCTGTCAAAAAATAAATAAAAATCTTCCCTTACTAATCTGAACAGTGCAGAAGTAGTGAAGGATCCTCTACCCATCTTGTGCCAACAGCCTATATTGGAAGTAGGTAAGAGCCTTTCCAATGTTGTCATCATAGACCCCTGACAGAAGACTATAATAACAGGACATATAATCCCATCTCAAGTCTTGCCAAGTGGTATAGTGCAAAAAATGAGAGGCATTTAAGTCACTCATTCACCACCATCCACTTCACTTCCTTTTTAGGTGTCACTGTAAAAGGAAAGAGAGAAAAATCTTCCTAGTGGAGAAACAGAACAGCAATAAAAACCCGCTAGAGGTTTACCACTTCCCAGTTCTATTATAAATAAGAAAAAGTTCTACAGTAACTGCAATGGGTTTTTTAATTAACCCAATTTTAGGCTCAACCCACGTTTCTAAATGAGCCATCACAACATAGTTTTGGATTCTTACCTCTGAGCTGGTGAATTGGGCACCACTTCATGGACATATATTCCACTGTTAACATCAGGAAAATCTGGATTGTTTAGTTTTAGTTCTTCAACAAGTCTAAAACCAAAGCAGTAGAATATTATTAGCCCTTCATCCTTAATATGATTATTCTTTATTTTATTTGTACACGAAATTATGGTGAGAGCATGAGCGCACTTTGGCTTTTTATCAATAAGTTTGTTTGCTGGAGTGAAAGATGCATATTGCCATTGTCAAAAAATACAAAGTATATTTTTGGAGATGGGCAAATTGTTAATTTTTGCAAGAAGGCATCGCTGTTTAGGTAGTAAGAGCCACCTACAGGTATACATACCTGCTTTAGCATTCAGTGCCTTAACTCCACTTAAATATAGGGGTGTTGTGATTAGACACAGACCCAACACATCCTGGTAGTGTCAGGGTTTACCAGCTCACTTCTTCAAAATGTCTCACTTTCCAATAGCAATATATGGAAAGCAGGGAGGAACAGGTAAACTTTTTACACTACCAAGAAATGCTGTACAGAATGGTGCTACATTCGGGCAGAGTGGAGGGACTGAAAGTTGCTGTGGATGTGTACTTATAACTGCTTTACACCTGTTAGTAGCTTTATATATTTTTGTAAATTTATTTTTAATTGCTAATATATATCTTTATTTTTTTTTGCGAAATCATTAAAAAAACAGCCCCTAGCATTTTTAGCCATGGCCATCTTGAGTAAGAGCAGATGATTTATGTAGAATTTGCTTGCTGAAATTCATTTGCCCTTGGGTCAGGCATGCAAACCGGAGGGTGTGCTTAGTTGAGAAAGCCCATCCCCCTCCAGATGAAAAAAAATGCCCATGAAAATTCATGGGGTGTATGACATAGTTTCGCCTAGGTGAGAAACCAGAAGGCAACTGATGAAATGTAAAAAAAAAGAAAAAAAAAAGGTTAAAACAAGTAAATGTTGTATACCTTCAGCATAAAGTCTCATACACACTATCAGATTTTCTGCTGATTTTTTCCTTCAGATTTACCAAAACCATATAATATAAGGTCAACCATAAGGTCAAACCTTAGGAGTTTCAATGTGTATGCAATCAGGCAGGCTCTTGTACTACATGGTTTTGGTAAATCTGAAGACAAAACTCATCAGAAAATCTGATAGTGGGTATGGGGCTTAAGGATTAAAGTGGTTGTTGATATACATTTTTTTTTTTAAATGACAAACATGTCTAAACATAGTATATAATAGTGATCTCCCGTGCTACAAATAACAAAGAAAAAAATACAACCAATGCTGCTACTTACAACCATAAATATCAAAAACAGTGAAAAGAAAATATATATATACCAAAATGCATATATAGTTAAATTCACAGTAGCGCAACAATAACACCTAATTAATTCAGTGTTCAATACAAAAATGTAAGGATCGAATTTATGTAATATTCCATGTGCAAAGAAAATATAAAAGATATAAAAAAATTATAAAATTGAAATGTCCAAAAAGAAAAAGAAAACAAAAGTGGCGAATGTGTCCTCCTTGTACACGACTATTCATCATGACGATGCCCTGTTTGCATTAAATTGGGCCTTAAGTAGTAGGGATGATATCCCTTACTCTCAAAAGGTGTTAATACATAGAGTGATGGACTTTTGTCTGTTGCATAATTATTTCTGGTACCAGAGAGTTCTTTAGCCAGAAAACAGGCCTTGCCATGGGTTCCCAATTTGCCCCCAGCCTAGCCAATATTTTCATGGCGGAGTGGGAGGACAAATTTGTATTCCGTCAAAATAAACCTGAACTGAATTATTACAGACGCTTCATAGATCATATTATATTCATCTGGGAGGGATCTGAGGCGAGCCTGTTGTCTTTATGACAGATTTAAATAATAACAACAACATTAGGTTTGATTTTCAGTGGCACTGTGATTCAATCCATTTTTTGGATGAAACAAAATATTTAAACAGAATGATAGATTGGCAACAAAAGTATATTTTAAGCCAACTCATCGTAATAGTTATTTGTCGATTAAAAGTGGACATCACCCTACATGGCTTAGAAATATACCACGGGGAAAATTAATGTGGATTAGGTGCAATTGTACTTATGATCAAGGATTTTATTGAACAATCCAAATTGATTAAGGAGAAAATTGTCCAGAAAGGCTACTCAGAGGTTAGATTGAAGCAGAAGTTTCAAAATATATTGAAGGTCCCACATGTGTGGGACTTTTCACAGCCTAGCCACATAGAAAGGCCCAACATGCAGGAAGCACCGTCACGTGTTCTAGGAGCATAAATTACACATCTAACTTGTTGACTACCTATTACACTTTTGAAGGCCCTGGAGCACCAGGACAATGACACGTGACACTTAGTGGTAGGCAAATCAGTTTGGTGAGTTTACACCTGATGGGAGCGGGTCTGATGTGACACATATGGTGGTGGATACCTTACATTGTTTTTTATTTATTAGGATATTACTGGGAATATCATCACATTTTTTCGTTGTTTAAACAGGACTGCTATTGGACACTTGTTTTGTTTTTATTTTTATGACATTTACATTTTATTATCTTTTATGTTTTTTATATTGTCTTTGCACATGGAATATTATATATATTCGATCATTATTTTTGTATTGAACTCTGAATTAATTAGGTGTTATTGTTGCACTACTGTGAATTTTGCTATATATGCATTTTGGTATACATATTTAATTTTCACTGGTTTTGACATGTCTGCCCCTACCTGCTCTGTGCAATGGTTTTGCACAGAGCATCCCTGATCCTCTTCTTATGGGGTCCTCTGCTGGCACTCCAGGCCCCTCCTCTTCATCAGGTACCCCTGTGGAATGTTGTTTGCCATGGGGGCACCCATGTGGGCTTGCTCCCAAGTCCTGCAGCTGCGTCCATTGACACAGACAGCGGGACTCAGCCCTGCTCCCCACTCCTGAGTCACAGCTTTTGATTGACAGCAGCAGAAGCCAATGGCTCCTGTTGCTATCAATTTGTCCAATGAGGAGAGCGACAGTGGCTGGAGCGGCTGCGCACATGCACATTGCTGGATCGGATGGGCTCAGGTAAGAAAAAGGGGGCGAGTCTGCAGCACAGAAGGTTTTTCACCTTAATGCATAGAACCTTAAGGCTTTACAACCACTTGAAAAATAGTTAATGTTGATTGAGGAAGTTTAGTTCCACTTTAAATTGGTATATAGCCATTTGCTCTGTGTACAGCTTTAAGGAAAGGGCAACATTTCCCATTGTCAAAAAGAAACATTGCATGTATTCATATCCAATAATAATAAAAAAAAAAATCTCAATGTTCAGTTTAATGGCTACTAAAAAGAAGATAAAAACCAAAAGCAACTTATGTTCCTTCCAAAATATTAATCCTTTCGATGTGTACACAGGCTCTAGCCAGAAATATATTTTGTAAAAATTTCAAACACTGCAGCTCAAACCTCTCCATGTCAGGCAATAAAAAACATTTTTGGCATGTAGACAATTTCCTCTTCTTCACTTACGTAGGAGTTATAGTCAGCATCTTTATCCCGATGAAACGCTTCTTCCCGTCTGAAGAAACAAACAGCGACAAGACGGTTGGATTGGGGATATTAATATTAGACCACAATAGAATAAATACAAGAATTGGATTTTAGAACATTGTTGACTTCCTTCAGATCCCTTGTCTCCCACCCTGTGTCTCTCAGACATAACATAAACAAATAGAGAGCAAAATCAGAAAGGTCACGATGTGAAAACTGCGTCCTTTGCACTGGGAATATATACAGCAGATTAATATATACTATAATATGTACATCACTGACAAATATTTGCGTTGTCGTGCAATGTGCTCTATTTACTTTATTCAATAAAAGTCTTGTGTTTATAGTGAAGGTCCCTATACTGAATGTATGGTTTGAGCTATAAACATCAGATTGTTGTTTGACTGTTAAACACAGACAAGGGATATGTTTTTCTAAAGAAGATCTTCAATCTAAACGATTAATTTAATTTTGGGTGGCTGGCGATATGTATAGCCTGTATGTGGGATTCTATTTACTTTTTTCAGGGAGTGCCCTTTAGTAGAGGCAAAAAATGAGGATCTCAACTTTATGGTCAAATTAGCTACCTCCTGCTGGTATGTGTCCTGGGAAAATAGTATAGGCAGGGCTGCATTTCTGGCAATGAGCAATGTTTGTGGCTTTGCTCTTCTGATAATCTAGTAAATCCATACTTGCAATTTTGTCTTTAAGGGCGTTCACTGCTGCCGTCGCCCCTGATAAAAGCATTCTTTGGACCCCTTAGTGCTTAGAATTTAAAATGCAAGTATCCCTTCCACCTGTACTGCCTTCTAAAGTTTACATCCCTCAAACACCATTGCTGATGTAGGTGTGCCATTCCACCATTATAAAATGCAATCACCTATTGGTCCGTTTGTCTTTGCTTGGCAAGGATGAAAGAAGGATCGTGCCCTATACAGAAGAATGAATGGGAGAAGTGACCACCTGCACACTTTGTAGCATAGCAGTGAGCTGGATAGGGGTCCAAAATACTCCTTTACAAGTTTACTGTGCAGATTGGTTAATTGAGTAATTGGATGTTCTCCGAGGACTAACCAGATCCACTGCAAATCCTGATTTGTGTCCACAAGTTCCAATAGGGACTTCTGGGTTTGATCAAAGGACAGCAGAACAAAGCATCACCAAAGAAACATATTGAAAATTTGTGTTTACTTTCTTCTTGTATTATTACCATCTCTGGCCACATATAGACACTTGTGTGTAAATCATAGCTAAAGGTGAGGGGAGGGCCTCTGGGAAGTGTTGGAAGAACCTACAATAACACTTGTATTAAAGGGAATTATCATTCACAGATTTTCTTTAAACAAAACCCAGAGTACAGGAATGTAAAATCATCTACATTTGTGTGCTTTTTCTGTAGAGAACATAGTTGCAGGGAGCATGCAATGGTGGCAGTGAGTGGGGTTTAATGTGGAGATAGTGATACAACATCTTAACATTTTGGCCTTATATGAAGGTCCAACTTTGTCAACTAACTCTGGCAACCCTCGCCATGTTAGAAATATACAGTTTGTCACCTCATTGACCTTAAAATGGAAATCCTTTGACACACAGAAGGGGGGAGTAAAGTAGAATCTGACCCTCAGAGCGGAACAAAAAAAGTATACTTTGAAGAAAAGTCTCCCACTAGTCTCACCTACATGTAAAAGAACAATTTTGGGTGAAGCTTAAATCTAGAATAGCAATAAACACAATGTGCAGTGCTCAATTCTGTTGCTAAGGGCTTCTACAACAGTTTCAACAACCAATTTTCCCACTGAGTCTGGAAGTTCGGTTCTCTGTAGGAGTTCTGTCTATGTAAAACCTAATGAATGGTGGAACCCTCAGCACCAATGAGATGAGGTGAGAGAAATAATTTTATCAATACAATCTTTTAAATTTAGTTTTGTCTAGAAACATTTTCTTTTCTTTTACCTTTAAATTTTTTGTCATGTGTATCAGTCATGAATTTTGTGATGCGGTCAGATGGAATTGCAAAAGAGATTCCAGCTGCAACTTTCAGAGTATTAATACCAATCACTTCTCCATCCTGTAGAGATAAACAAGGACATAATGATATCACTACATCTACATAGATGAGTATAAACAGTCTATATAGGCCGATGGCAGGATGAGGAGTATTACAGGGCTGTAAGGGAATACACTATATGGATAAAAGAGTATGGACAACTGACCATCACACCTTCACTATATCTCCAAAGTATGTGGACACCCCTCCAAAATATTGAGTTCAGGTGTCTACGCTGAAGGAACTGTTAAGGCTATCACATATAGACATTTTAGACAGCTCTGTGCCTGCAGCCCTGTAGCAACAGTTTGGTAAAGGCATTTTTCTGTTTCAGAATGTATGTGCCCCTGTGGACAGAGCTGTGGGGTGTGATGTGGAGGAACTTGAGTAACCTGCACAAAGTCCTGACCATAGCCCTACTGAATTACTTGGGGGTGAATTTGAATGCTGATACTGCGAGCCAGGTCCTCTTGTTCAACATTATTACCTGATCTTACAAATGCTTTTTTGGATAATTAGATACAAATGTCTGCATACAAGCTCCAAAATCTTGAGTCAACATATCCTGAGGTGTTACAGCTAAAAAAAGAAGGAGGGTGGGGAAGGGAATCCATGCTACTGCCCATGGTTTTGGAATGAGACGTCTAAGCCCCTGTACACACGGTCAGACATTCTGCCAACCAAATCCGTCGGATTTTGCTTGTCGCATCTTGTCCGAAACTGTTGCATACACACGGTCGGACTAAGTTGACGAAAAATCCGATCATTCAGAACGTGATGACGTAATTTTGTTATGATGGGACTAGTAGCCAATAGCTTTGATGTAGGAATTTGATCTGAGCATGCGTGGCACTTGGTCCGATCAAAATTCTCTACACATGATCGGAGTATGTCCGATCGAACCAGTTGGTCGGAAAATATTTCCAACATGTTGGAAAATTGGGTCCGACGGATATTCCGATGGAATCAGTCCGATACATACCACACACAGTCGGATTATCCGACAACACGGTCCGATAGGACACATTCCGATGGATTCTCCGACCGTGTGTACAAGGGCTAAGAAGCTTATATAGGTTTGATGGTCAGGTGCCTACAAACTTTCAGCCATGGTGTACATACCTTTAAAGGGAGGAATATTTATCGAGCTTCCCAGAAAATATTGCCTGAAATTTCCCTACGTTTCATAAGTGCACCATCAATGTCCAAATATATTGCAGTTTTGATACAGAACAATCACACCATACAGTACATCAAACTGAATAAAAACACACACACGACTCATTCTATGCTTTATCATTCAGTACAATAAATATGTAAATACACTCACCAAATTTACTAAAGGGCCCCCAGAATTTCCATACTATAAAAAAGCAAAAACATTTTAGCATACAAATTAGTGTGCTTGCACAAGATGCTTGTTTTCCAAAAAGTATCTTCTAACAATCAGTGTACGTGCATAAAGGTACACAGAGAATATTCCCATGGTTTCCATGAAAAGACTGGTGCAAGACGGTAGGTAGGTAGTTTATAACGTCCTAACTTTTTCCTAATTTACTTGTGGTTGTTCCCAGTTTTGAATGGAAACCTTGAGTATGCAACGTTTATGTGCGCATTTTTTTTTCAGTTTTTGATAGAGTTAAGTTTTTACTAGCACACTGGTGACTGTTGTTGCTGGGACTGAAAATTTGAGGTGACACCAGAACAGGAATTGAAAGGAAATCTACCATTGGGGATAGTTATTCTGTTGGTAAGTGTCACAAAGAAGATTTTGGCTCACTTTGTGTTACATAGTTAGTCTGGTTGAAAAAAGTCCATCTAGTTCAACCAATAAAAAGAATGAAAAAAAAAAAAAACACAGTTGACCCAGAGGAACGCAAAAAAAACCCTAGCAAAGCATGATCCAATTTGCTCTAGCAGCAGAAAAATATTCCTTCCTGATCCTCCAATGGGATATTCCCTGCTGGATTGTTGTGTCTAGAGGGAAAACGTGAAGGGATAGCTATTGATTGGGATATAGCTGGTAAAAAAAAAAAAAAAAAATTACAGGTTTTTCTAACCATGTCCCACTCTATCCAAAAAAAAAAAAAAAAAAAAGTTTGGGCTATAGATATGCTTTAAAATATTAATAACAATGTAAATATATAAACAAAGACGTTGCAAAATTGCAACAAATGTATATAAGGACATTTATTGACACATCAAGCTACAACAAAGGTTTCCCCTCCCAATGCGTTTCAGCCAAAATCAGGAATCATGAATGCACTTTGGGACAAGCACTTCTGAACACTGTCTGTCTGCTGAGGTTGGGACAATGATTACTTAGCCAGCTGAGCTGCTTCCATGTTGTTTATGATTATGTCAGTATGGTTGGACTTTAATATTTTCCTTTCTAAATTGAAAGGTCAGACATATGTATTCAATTTCAATGAAGCAAGAAAAATTCCTTTAGAATGGCAAATTTGGTGTAGAAAACCAAACTAGCATTTTTGGTGAGGACTCTGAAGTTCCACAAGTTATAATTTCATCCAAAATCTAAATGAGGTCACCATATGATGTTTAAGGATTCCCTAAGTGTTTAAAGAGTTAAGTGGTAAGCTTTCTTGTCTTGTATAGTTTGATACCACATTTGAACCCTAGTAGGGCTCTGTCTAGTTGATGTTTGCATGGGTTTTCTCTGCTTTACCTCCATGATCCAAAATCTTAGGTTGACTAGTGTATGAGTGTATGAGTGTGCTTTAATGAATGTTAAGGGGCTTTACTTGGTAAGCTATTTTTCAGAACAGGAGCTGATTGAATATTTCCATGTACCGTACTTACAGAGCACTGCAGTAGATGTTATCGCTATCAGGTAACAAATGCTAATTAAAGTTGCACTATGAAATTAGTAGTCTCAAAGCAACTGGCAAACTGATATCTAGGGTCCAAACAACCAGAAATCTATACTCTACTAACGTGTTGGTCCACAACATAAAGAATATGAGCAACTTTCATCAACAAAAGAGGTTTAGGAAGTTAACTTACATTAATGATGGCATCAGTCTGCACGTAATCCATATCAGAGTCTCTCAAGCCCAGCTCCCTTCCATCTCTCTGAGCTGTGCTCACTATTCCCGTGGTCACC
Organism: Lithobates pipiens; assembly: GCF_037356315.1. Classification (NCBI taxonomy): domain Eukaryota; kingdom Metazoa; phylum Chordata; class Amphibia; order Anura; family Ranidae; genus Lithobates; species Lithobates pipiens. Next base: position 464,410,269 of record NW_027507718.1, on the reverse strand, counting down.
GTATTTTGTAAGGCAAATGGGCTCCCGATAGCCACAGCAAACTCTCCAGGCCTTAGATCTGCTGAATGGCCCAATGTTAGGACTGGAAGCTTTTTCTAAAGTGGAATACAAGTGTTACAGTTGTTTATATAGATAAGGAACAATGTGCATACTCCTGTATCTGAACAAATTTACATTAGATTTCTACTACAAAAAAAATAATCTCTATCACATAGAGCATAGGCATACCATGAATAACACAGCCAACTGACTCTAGATCTAAGTTTGGCAAATAACCCTATTTATTATGTATCCAGATGTGTTTTGGTTGTAGTATCAGGAACTCCCTTGAGAAATATCTAAATTTTGCTTATTGCTATTCTGAAACTGTAGACATGGCATGCACAACTGCTGAAGTCCCAGCTCTGCTACTACATGAGTATATAAATGTATATTATTATAAGTGAAAATGTTCCAGCATTAAATATCCCAGTCATTTCTGAACCCAACACAGAACAGTAGCAAATATTTTTCATCAATCAATCACAGAGCTGCAAGGTAATCTTAATCCCACAGTAATGTTCAGTTAACCTACGTTCACATCCATGTGTTTTTGGCGCATTTTGCAATTTGCAGAAACGCACTACAGTCCATTTAGGCCTGGTTCACACTCATTCATTTTTTAGTGCGTTTTCAGTTTTGCAGAAACACACTACAGTCCATTTTACATGGTTTCCTATGGGACATGTTAACATCTGTACATTTTATGGAAAAGGCCAGGGACCAGCAGGTTGTGTGATTAGTTCCATAGACTTCAATGGATCCAAAACATGTATTGAAAAATGCAAAATGCACCTATAATATACATCAACTGCAACCTTTCCTGAAGCAGATTGTGTTTTGCATGTAATAAACTTCAATGGAGTTGCACCAGAAATGCAAGTATTACATTTTTGATGCGTTTTATCAAAAACCTGTGTCTGTGACACTTTTTTTAGTGAATGATTAGGGGTACGATGTACCCTTACTCATTCACATGGGAGGGCATTTTAAAGGGGGCTCTAAGATTCTAAGAAGGGGGGGGGACAGGGCACCCCCCCAACGTTGAGGGCATGTGGTCTGGTATGGTTCAGAAGTGGGGGGGGGGGGGGGGCGCTCGCTCCCTTTTCTGACCTGCCATCTGCATGCTCTGATAAGGGTCTGGTATGGATTTTGGCATGGGAGTCCCCTTCAAATTCATACCAGACCTGTAGGGTCTAGTATGTATCTGGGGGGGGACCCCCACACCATTTTTTTCACAATTTTTTTTCCTGGCAATTCTTTTTTTACAGTCAGCTGTCAGTGGGGAATCCCGCCTACAGCTGATGAATCATCAGTCCTTAAGGTGAAGGCAGCTGGCTTCCTGGCCTGCTCCTTAGCAGCCAGCTATATACAGTGTTTTTAAAGGGGAAAAAAAAACACAACACAAAAATGTAAAATGAATATAAACTGCATTCAAAAACGCACCAAAAATCTGGGTTTAAAAATGCAAAACACATGCCATAACATGCCTGAAAAATGCATCAACCTCAACCGCATAGATGTGAACCTAGACTAAGTCTGACAAATGCTCCATGTTACCTGTCTAGTGCCATGCTATGTCCTCAGGCTATAAAACTGAATGACTCCTATTTGTTTTTACAGATTGATTACTTGTGTGAATAAAAATTGCATTAAAAAGATAACTGTGCTTGGCAAGCATTGTCCACGAAAAATATTAAGCGAAGCATTACAATAAACCTGCTTTGCCATTTATAACATTACCTTTTCAAAATACAAACTTGCCCGGAAAACCTACTGATTCCATAGCTCCTTTAGTCACTGACCAGGAACAAGTGTGCTGATAAGAAGTTATTTGTATATTTGTCTAATCAGTGAATCATTAGATACTGAAACCAGAGGGAGCCAGACAACTAGCATTTTTAAAAATGTTTAGTAATGGCAGCTTCCATATTTCTCACAGGACAGGTTTTATTGAAGTGTTGCCTATATGTAGCTTATACTCACTTTTGAATAAATCTTGATTGTAGCAATGTCAGATTTTTTATCGATATCCTTTATTGTTGCTTCATAGGTGTCCCCATTGTGCAGCTGTACCTTTAAGTGCTGCCTACCCGATACAGTGTTACTGCTTGACACCACATGGGCATTGGTCACAATTAACCCCAAATCTGAAATTATAAAACCTGATCCACTGGACAAGGGTACGTTACGTCCAAATAGCGGATGCCTGGAGAAAAACAAGGAAAGTAATTTACTACAAATTGGGGAGGTGAAGCAAGTTTGAAACCCTCAAAGTAGAACTGCTGGAAAAAAAACAATGATATATATGCTGTCACTACTATTAACACAGCAATTTTAGTACCAACATATTGTTTTAGTACCTGTCGATCCCACTGAAACCACCGACTGTGGAAGAGAATTCCACATCCTAACAAACCTTACAGTAAAGAACCCTCGATGCAGTTTAAGGTTAAATCGCGTTTCTGCTCATTTTAGTGAATGACTGCGTGTCTTATTAAATTCCCTTTTGCGGAAAAGTTTTATCCCTATTGTGGGGTCTCCAGTATGGTATTTGTACATTGAAATCATATCCCCTCTAAAGCATCTCCTCTACGCAAAGAACAAGTTCATTGCTCGAAACCTTGCCTCATAATTAATGTCCTCCACCAGTCCCTTTATTCGTTTTGTTGCCCTTCTCTGGACTTTCTGCAGTTGCAGCACATCCTTCCTGATGTACCACACATTAGTCAGCAGCAATATATTCATTGTGGGAATTAGCACTTGAAGCCCTCTTGAGAACGTCCAAATGGATAAAATGCATCGGTGCAGAGATGCTGTGCTGACTCTATGTGAATTGTACTTGTTTTTAATAGCCTTGGTCAGCTGTTTCAACTAGAAGTTTTGTATATATCCAGCATTACAATAAATACTTTAGACACTACTGAAAGGATAGGAGCAATGATTGATATACACATTGCCTGAGATGAACTTGATTTGAGAAACATGCTGTAATTACTACGTGTATTGTAGCATCTGCTTTTGGTGAGTGTTCACTCTGTAAGGTGGTGTGGTGGTGGCTGGAAAATCCATACACAGAGAGATTAATACCATGTACACAAAGGCATTTAATTTTTTGTGTTGGTGGAGGATTCATGAATCACAGAAGTGTTGAGATTTTTATGGATACTTATTTTGATAGGGAAGCACTTTACAGACTTGTGATACGTGTTTGCACTTTACGTCATCAATTTTCCTTTTTTTAATAATTTTATTAATTTGGTTCTGCATACAGTTATGTTGTATTTTGTTTTGGCCTGACTATCAACCCTTTGTGTGCTAGCAGACATATTTGAACCACAGCGCAGCATCATCTTTCAGATATTGTTACATTTGTTAATGTATGTGCGTTATTGCACAGCAAAATTGGAAATGAGCCCTCAAAGTTTGCATTACAACCCTTCATTTAATGAATATATAGGCAATAAACAGTGCTTTTGAATGCAAAGTGGGCATGGGTAATATTTTGCAGTTTTGAGGTAGACAACATTTTTTTGCAATTATCTTTATTATTTTTAAGATCTATTGGTTCATTCTTTATAATATACAACAAGTTAAAAATCCACCAAGGACAGTGGTTCCCCCTAACAATAGCCATGGAGGGTTGGCAGACATCTTGCCACTAAAATACCAGTAAGCGAAAGTAAATATTTGATAGTTTAACTGTCCAGCATCTGCCGAAATGTGACATTACAGTTTCATTAGGACTGACCTATTATCCATAATTGACTTTTTGCTACTAGTCACTTCTTGCTCTATTACCTGAATAACCCTTAAAGAGCCCTTTCTGGGCAGCCCTCATTTTTGCCACCCAGCAGTCTAGTAATCCCACTTTAGTAAACAAGGTTGATGTTTTAATGCATGTTATGAAGGAAGCCCATTGAGAACTCAGTCTCTCTTCTCCTTGATCTAGACTCGAGTCATTTCAGGTCACAGCATTCCTGGACCCAGAAATATAAATGATTGAGCAGGTCCCACTAAATGGTAAGAACTGAAGAATTTTTATAGCTGCGGGAGGCCATAATTTATCTTGGCACAGCCACTTTCTGCAAAATAAAAATGACTTGCTGCGTTTTCTCTTAAATAGATTCAGCACAGCTATTCTGTGGCTTCCAATTTTTAATGAGTGAAACCAATCTCGTATCTGGCTCCCCATATTAATGCCAGATAATCATTTTATTCTACCACTCTGGTGTAGACTGCATCCTTTGCTGCCAGTTTTAAATATAATATTTATCAATTCACTGGATGACCTAGTTGCTAACTGTACCCCATCTCCAGGAATAATTTCATATGATAAAAACTTTCTGGGATTTCTTTTCCCCTGGAAGGATGCTTGTTTCCAGGACTGTAAAATCTGTTTCTGCATTTTTACATTTGAACAAAGCGTAGTTTAATTTGTGTGTCAAGTGTCAATAAACTGTATCTAAAGAAACATGCAGCAAACCTAACAAAGATGAATTCCAGATATGGAGATTTTTGCATAGTTACATTAGTCCAGCCTTGACCAATGTAAGTATGCATTTTCTATATGAAGCCAATCCCTCTGGAAGCCGGATAGGCACCTCTACTACACTACAGTGACTGCCGCTGGACTCTGGGTCCTATGCCAAGTGGCTTCCCTGCCTGGATTTCTGCTTTAGGATATTAAGGGTTGTTGATAAAGCAACCCAAAATAATCTTGCCTGGATTTTTCATTTAATTGCACACAATTTAAGTTGCCCAATGTTCAAATGCATTCAAACAATGCTTGTCAACATAAGCCCTACATAATTAAAGAAACAAAAATAGCAAACTTGCAAAAGTGTGCCCATTCTAGAGTGAGCAATGTTGGATATATTGCAAACAATCTTTTGTACTAAGTCAAAGGCAAGGGCATTTGCATCTCCATCATAATAAAACCCAAATCAGCTAATCACACTTATGAAAATGTAACAATTCCTCAAGAAAATAACATTAAAGCGGAGGTCCACCCACAATTGGCACCTTTCAGGGGGGAGGGGAGTGCAGGTACCTGTACAGTACAGGTATCTGCACCCACTTCCGGGATAGCTCTCTGCGGAAAGGGGCGTAGATTACGCCCCTTTCCGAAAGTCCCCAGCTGCCTGCTGGGAAACACACAGATCTCAGAGGCAGCGGGTTCATCCTTATTGCGCAGCGAGACTCGCGCATGTGCAATAGGGAACCGGGAAATGAAGCCGAAAGGCTCCACTTCCTGATTCCCATTCCCAAGATGGAGGCGGCAGCACCCGAGAGACGATCGAGAGATCGGCTTCGGGTGCCGACATCGCGGGCGCGCTGGACAGGTAAGTGTCACTATTTTAAAAGTCAGCAGCTGCAGTATTTGTAGCTGCTGGCTTTTAAAAAAAAAAAAAAAACGCGGAGTCCCGGGGGACTCCCGGGGGACTCCCGCTTTAAAGGGTATGTAAACCCTAATGAACTCTCAAGGTGTTTGATAAGTGCAAAAATAATTCATATTGATCCTGACAAGTTTCCACTGGGCGCCCAACTTTCTGAAGTGAGCTGACAATTCTGCACTGAAATTTCATATTTTACATTTTTTTATAAGCCCTGCCATTTCAGCATACTGAGTTGTAGTTAAGAAGGAAGGTTAAATGATGGTGGTTTAAAGTTATTTATGGGCTATTATTTTGCTGACAGGGCCTTTCTTTTATTTTGCACACACATACTAAAGTGACAAATTTGACAAAAACACACTCGATATACCAATATGTTAAACAATTTTGTTTAAATGCCCCTAGTATATATTTAGATGGTGTATTATCAGTTGACCCATGCCATCCATTGCAGTTCTCTTCATCATATCAAACATGCAATTCATTTACATATAGCAAAATAACAGATTATTTTATTATTTTTATTTATTATCTTTATATTATTTATATCAATTGTACAGGCATTACCTTCATATGTCTGACCACCTCTGTGTTCACATGCGGGGGTACCTTGCAGTTACAATACCTGGCTGTAATTGCCGCTTGACAGCTACTTCCTGAACCCAGTGGTTATCTAATCACGATGTGATCTAACAGGATCGTCTTATTTTGATGTTTGGACCACACTTCCCTCTAAGTTATATCCAGCAGTGAATCTACTTCCCTTTGATACCAGGTAATATTCATATTTTTCCTTTTTTATTTGGAGGTGGGGCTATGACTGTATGGGTGGGGGGTTAGGATTTTTGGTGCTTCCCCGCCCTCAACGATGCTCACTGCATGCCCTTTGTATATATGTTTCGCAACATTAATGTATGTATTCATTATAGATGTACACTGTTCTTCGCAAGGGAATGCCCCTGAAGAAAGGACAAGATCCTGAAACACGTTGGGTGTAATTTCTACTTAGGAGGCAATACTAATGTAATTTTGCATCTATTGTATTGTTTGATGTTGTTCTTAAACAGTCAATTACAATGATATGCATTTATTGGCTTTTTACAATATTTAATAAATGACGTTTATTATAAACAATCAATTGGTCTTGCACCGATACATAGTTGCCTTCAAAGTCCCAATCCTCTTTGGGGGACCCTTTCTCACATATTTATATATAGGATGGTGGCAAAACTTTAGTTCACTGTTGGTGAAATATATATTTTTGGAGTTTTCATTCCAACAGGTGTTGTTGTTTATGTGGACATGTGTTTGGTATATAAGTGTTTTTAAAAAAAAAAACATTTTTGTACTTAGCATTATTGCTAGCACAAGGAGGCAGATAATCCCTCTATGTAATAGCACTTTTAGAGGAACAGTTACTCTTAGGGCCAGTTCACACCAGATGCAGTTCCATGCAGTTCTGTTTTTTCTGCACCAATACAGTTAGGTCCTGGTGAAACTGACCGGAAACTGACCAGAAACTGACTGCATGGTGTAAACTAGAGCCAATGGAATACATGAAAAACATTGTGCATGCATTTTTAGTGCAGAAAAAAAAAGCATGCGGAACTCAACGGAACTGCGTCTGGTGTGAACTGACCCTTAATGAAGACATCCTATGCACTGAGAAATGTGATCAAGGAACTTAGAGCTATGAGTCCTGAAATGCTCAAAGTTAAGAACTTCAGAGTTCATAATTAACATGAGAGATGGAAGAACAGATATCAGCCTGGTCCTAAAAAATAAACAAACTCTCAGCTTCTATTGTGGCTGTTAGTTTGCGTAAATTTTGCAATCGTTACGCCAGTAAAAGTAAATGGGTTACATTTTTTTAGATTGGTTTGTTTTGAGGGTTTGCCTTTGTGTTGTCTTATTTAGTTAATATGAGTTTATATAGCAACCTAAAAGACAGCAGTCAGTCTTTCAATGGCAGTAGATAGCTTTGACTCCTAGTCTCTCAGAGACTGAAGGTACTTTATATAAGCAAATATGTGAAGTTCCAGAATTCAGTCTCAAATTGTTAAGCATTTACAGAAAACAGTAACAGCCTGTGTTCAACATGATTGTGGGGTTTGAGGTATGTGGGAAGTACAGTACATGCAGGGAGAGTATATGGAAGCCAGTGCTCATTGCTAAAAACCCTGCTGGTATTGATGCTTTTCAGATCGTAGAACTTTTTGGTTCAGTTCTGCTTTTTTTACATGGGGGCTATGGGTGCTTAAAAATCCCTTCCAATTGTCATAATAGTAGCTGGTGGTAGTTAGTCACATTCAGCTAGATGTGTTATGTAATGTTAAAGATGTTTCTTAGCATATCCAAGCTACTTGTTCAGTTCCAACATTTTTCAAGAAGATACCCTGTCATTTATATCCAAACCTTAAGAAACCTTAATACAATTACTATGTAATGTGTAGATGTTGATTGTGATTGAATTAAGGCCTTTTAAAGCTTCCCTTCACCCAAACATGAAGGTTCCCCCTGTATCTCTTCCTTCCAATAGCCTACTATGAAATCTATTTTATTTTTTTGGGAGAAGAGTGAGTACCTTTCTTGGTATGGGTGACACTGGATTCCATTTCAAATGAGACATACTTATGTACCATGACTTTGGTTGAAAACACATATAAGACCAATGGAAGAGACTAGTGGCCAATACCAACCATTTAATCTTGGTTTGCCAATAAGAAACCTTAAAATTTTACTTTTTCAACACCCTCTTCTCTCTCACAAACACTATTTTCTTTCTTCTTAATAATTGTTTATGAATTGGGTAAGCTTTTTATAAATCATAACTATGCCCTGCTCTGGTGCAAGCAGTGCATCTCATTGAGATGCATTCTTTCACAATATGTCTGTTGGCTGAAGTCCTTAGTCGTGTTCATTCTATATTCACTTTGTGCTTTTGAAAGTTTCCCCCAAGCAGTGTACAAGCAGAACTGGTGGATTTGACACCCTCCCTGTGCTGCAAAAAACACTGAAGGGCACAAGCTTCCCCAAAATGGGCTCAAGGACCTGTAAACATCATCAGGGCACACAGTAAAGATGTGATAATCTAAGGTCCTCACCCTACATAAAGAGAAATTCTACAACTTTTTCACATTAGGTTTGAAAAATGAACACTTGATGTTACCTCAAAAAAAGTTCAATGTGAACAACAGCTGGGGCAATCTTCTCTACCACATCAGCAATGAAGTTAAATTTGTACCTCGGACTGTTGGGATGTTGGTGACCTATACTGGCAGAAAAAATTGGGTATGTTAGTAGGAACATTCCATGATGAAACCTCCTAAACACAGTCAGGATTACGTTAATTACAGTTTTCAAGCTTTAACTTCTGGCTTTAGACTTTGACTACTAAGCTCATGCAAAGTCATAATCTTGGCTGACCCCATTATTCTCAAAGTAAGCAATCTGTGATAAAAATAATATGAGATTTAAACAGCTTTGAAGGAGTCTTTAGACGTAATTTGTTCCACCAACGACGTTCTTATTTACAGAAGTCCATACTTACAAAGCACATTGACACAGATCCTTATTGCTTCAGCTCTATGGTATACAGAGAATTCCAGACTCAACTCTATGTCCCAGACTTGTCTTATAGACTCTTCTGTGTCTCGACGCACTGCGGTTAAATATATTTACTTGTGGATGACCACATGAAAGGTCCACTTGAAATCAGACTGTGGTGTTTATGTAACGAGCTTCCCAAACATGCCGAGCAATGAAGTTTTGTGTGGTTCCTAAACCACCCATATCATCTTAACATGGAAACTTTCAAGATGATTAAAAAAAATTCAATATTAGTATTTAAGGTTCCTCTAAACCAAAAATACAAATTGGTCAATGTCAAAGAGCTACTGGGCAGATCACAACATACCAGTGGTCAATGGTTAGTCTAACCAAAGGCCATATTTTGATTTTTGGTTGATGCTGGAAAGCAAAAATCAAAAAGCAATTTTCTGAATATTTCTCTTAAACAGGGCTTACAAAATGTTGGCACTTGAGTATTAAGGTCTGTATGCATGCCATAGCCTTTCCTTGAGAGTCTAACATTTTCTTTTTAAAAATACCAACAAGGGAAGACATCGCTGGACCCCAGTAATAAACTAAGCCTGGTTTTCTAGATCCTCCTGTCTGTAGCATTGTTGTGTCATCTCACCCTGCTGCCCAGCTGTGTTCCATCTGAGCCTTCCTGTCATCAATGCGACCCCAGCCTCCAGGTACTTAGAGTTCTGGTCTACCTCCATGTTACTCAGGCTGCTGTATACCCAGCACTCCAGTCCCCCACCTTTTTGGAATAAAAGATTTGTTTTTTATTTACCAGAGGTCCAGTCTTATTTTATTACTGGGGTCCAGCGCTGTCTTCCCTTGTTGGTCTTTTTTGTTCGTCTCATTGGTCTATGAGTTGGGAAGAGCAGCTGCCTCAGCTTAACTATTTTCTTTACCTATTTGGGCTATCATTTATGTGCCTAGACACTTGTTTGTGTTTTGTAACACTTTCTTTTGCATTTATTTTTGCTTTTTTTTTTAAATCATCGAGCACTCAAGGTCAACAGAAATAGAGCCAGGAACTATGGCAGGAAGATCTTATCACTTGAGTCCTCAAAGCATACAAGAAGCTAGGGAATGACTCTTTATATAAGTCTTTGCCTATAACCAAAATATCACTCCAGGGCCCTGAACTGAAGAGTAAAGGTAAGGGGGAGACCAATGGTAACCCCTACAGTCACTTTGATATAATACTGACAATTACTATTAAATATATATTAAAATATTATTTTATAGAAAAATTAGGAACTTTGAAAGAAAATTCCCCAAAAAAGCACCAGAAAGGTCAGTAAAAAACACTGTGTGTGGTTTATCTGCTATTCTTTCTTTTTTTTAACATATAGTAAAAACAATATACACCAAAAAGTTTAAGATGATAGCATGAAATTTTGCCTTATTGAGACAAAATTGTAAATTGCTTACAAACGTTCATTTATTGGTTATCATATGTACAAATACAATTAACATTTTACAGGGTTTTCTGCCCCCTCTTCAGGGCTAATAAGAGGTAGTTCGAACACAGCAATAGTTCCACACCACTGAAGACATCCCATCACCATTCCATCCAGCTTTGCACAATAGGTAATGGTGTTAAGCTTTTAGCCCTGAAGAAGGGGAAGAACCCCAAAATGTATTGGGCGTGTTTGTACAGCAATTACCAATCCATTAAAATTGTTTGAACTTTTAAATATTTGTCACTAATCTTCAGGGTACTTCCCCTCTATCCTTATTACAATCACTTCTGCTGCTCAGAGTTAAAAATACAAATTCCAAGTAAACACATCTTGGAAATATCCAAGTTGTCTGCTATATACTATATTAGGAACAGGAACAGTAATGAATGGCTCTGTCAAGCGCTGAAAATGCTATTGTCACTTCAGAAATAAATCCAATCAATCAATTGTAGTAAGTTCTGTAATATTCACCACAGTTTTTCTATATTTAGGATGGTAATGTTTGGGACCTAGAGCTGTTGGAAACTTTGGATCTGTCACAAAATGGAACTTAAAAAAACAAATACTGTTGGGAGACATAACAGCTGTTCTGTGTCTCAGTGATCACAAGCACTAGCATTTACTTAAAAAAAATCTGTATTCCATGCCATAGGGGTTGGGTATACTCTATAAATTTCAATGTAATGTTAATCAACTAACTGGTATAAGACTAACCCCATATGTTTTTCAACCAGGTCAGTGGTTAGTTGGCAGATAACTGGAATACTGGACAAGAACTTCTGTTTATTCACACTCCATTGTGCACAATTGGGATTGAAACTGTTTGCTAGTGTACTTCTCTAATGGTAGGGTGTGATGATGTAGATATTGAAAGTCAGCGGAAGTTCCTATATGTGTGCTTAGAGGTGCTTTACTTATCCTTTAAATGTAAGCATTGCACAATGCAAAGGATATGTTGTCATAGAGAAAAACATATATGAAACCTAATGTCACCAACTTGCCTTGACCTCCTATGTCTAAGGATGTTCAGACACCTTTAAGGAAAAACTAGGATCACTAGTACCAGATATGCCCATTTTACAAACAACTAAATAGTTTTGTCTTTTTGGTAATATGTGCCAGCAACTCATCACCCTGAACCACACAACCTATCTACTACTATTTTATCATAATTTGTTCCAAAATCTGGCATTTTATAAACAATATTGCTAGAGAAAAAAAATCATAAGCTATGGCCCATGTACTCACAGTCTGTTTTTTCATTTCCCACCCCTGGGCTTGTCATGGGTGTCATAAATATCCCCACAACTGGCATACATAACAAATATTTGAATGTCATCCTCCTCATAATGCTTTTGTAATATAACTCATTTTCCAATTTCCAAACATTCAGAGTTTTCATAAAACTCTAATTTTGTAACTATATTTTGCTTAGATAGAGAAGACTGTCTTGAGATGACATCACAAGTGGTCCTTTTGAATATACCAGATGCACCTACACTAGGGATTTGTATAGAATGAGAAGACAATATACTTGGGCTGGATTGAGAAGAAAGCTTATGGTACCCTGGCCCGATGCCAAGTGAGGAGATGAACAAGATATGAAACAAGAACTGATATAAGATATCAATTAGTATTGTACTTGATGGCATGCAATATACAGCACTTGTTGATGAAGTAAATTGGTTTATGAATTGGAATATGCTTGATGTACATACTTTGCAAGAAAAACACACAACTTAGTTAGTGTTTGTCTCTCAACTACAGCAGCAAAAAAAGTAAAACATCCATCATTTTAGGTAAATTGTTTTTGGGGTTTAAAAGTATGACAAAAATCTCCACAACTGCACCAGTCGAGTCCGCATGTTTATGCCATATGAAGACACCTCCAGTGATAGTTTTATCTTAAACAAATAGCATAGATTGGAAAAAACCTCATGGACAACCAACTCGTCTGTGTACAGAGTTATGCTTGTGTCCTGATCTGCTCACTATTGACTAGACTAGACAACAATAATATTTGGTCTATGAGTACCTTAATAAACCCCCCAAACTGACTCTGGCTAAAGGTGCCTACAGACAAAATAAAAGGACATTCACCCAATCCAGCTGCTTACAGTTGGACTGGAGAACAATTGCATGGGAAGTCTTTATTGTTCCCAGTCTACTAAGGAGAAGAATCAATTGGCTAGGATGGATTGTTTTCCCCTGAGACAAGTTGGGGTTTAGTCCTGTCCCCCACTCCATAGGTACAAACATACACATTCGCTGATTATTCGTTCAGTGGCTGGATTGTCCATGCAGGTCTGACCACTATGTACTCCTCCCTATGATGAATAATGATTATAATAATTTAATGGCTGTATTACAGTCTCACTGCATCTTAAGAAGAACAGGTGGAGGCACTACACAACACTACACTACACTACACTACACTACAAGGCCCATGGCTTGGAGGTCACTACATTCTAGCGTTTAAGGACATTTCCTGGTCCCCGCTGGGTGGCCATCTTGCTGCTCACTGCATGCTGCCAGCTACCATCTGGCTGACCTGTCAGGAATCACGCATCACTGCATGGCCAGTTAACCTTTCCCTATGTTATCCAAAACATAAAAATTATTTTTTGGCTGGAGTTACACTCCAAAAATGTACCTGTTCCAATTTACATAGAAATTCAACTTAAGAACAAACCTACAGATCCTATCTTGTTCGCAACCTGCCTGTATATATCTTTATAATTTAAAATGCAAACATCATTTTAGATGGTAATCCATTCCATGTTTTTGTCAAAATTGCCTACAGAATTATATTCAGCCTGTGCTGATCTGTATGATAAATGTAAATGTAATGAGGAGCATCCCAAATTAAGTCAAGGTAGTGGATTAAAATTTAAAAGTGATCCTGTGCCCAGACTATGGACATTACAGTGACCTTATCCTCATAAACCAGAGAGTTAGAAACTAGCATATCCATTAAAGAGGGGACTTAAAACATATCTTTACCACTGCCTGCACCTCATTAACACTGCTCCTTTCAAGAGAAATTTCCCTTCAATGTCCTTTATTGTCCTTCAAATTTATTATCACATAGTTTTTTGGATTCTTTTTAAATCATAATGATAACAGAAATCGCCCAAATGACCCTGTTCAAAAGTTGGAATGTTTGGCATTGGTTCAGACACAGAAAGTGGCACACACAGGTTAAAATAGCAATTAAAGGTTGAATTTCCCACGTTTGTGGCTTTTTAAATCACAATTAGTGCCTGTTTATAAATAGTCAATGAGTTTGTTAGCTCTCACTTGAATGCCCTAAGCAGGCTAGATACTGAGCCATGCGGAGGTAGAAAAGAACAGTCAAAAGACCTGCGTAACAATGTAGTGGAACTTTAGAAAGATGAAAAAGGATATAAAAAAGATATCCAAAGCCTTAAATAAGCCAGTCAGTACTGTTTTATCCCTTATTAAGAAGTGGAAAATTTGGGGCTCTTTGATACCAAGCCAAGGTCAGGTAGACCAAGAAAATTTCAGCCAAAACTGGCGGACGAATTGCCCAGGATACAAAGAAAAAACCACAGGTAACCTCAGGAGAAATACAGGCTGCTCTCCAAAAAGACGGTGTGGTTGTTTTCAAGGAGCACAATTCAACGATAGCTGCATGGTTGAGCTGCCATGGCTTCTGCCTTTACCGTGTCAATGCCACAAAAAAGCCCAATGAGGTATGTCAAGGTGTTGTTGGCATATTGTAACCAGGCTTTTTTGTGGAACTTGTGCAGTAAAGGCTTCTTTTTGGCAACTTGACCATGCAGCTCTTTTTTGTTCAAGTATCATTGTATTGTGCTCCTTAAAATCAACCACACCATCTTTTTCCAGAGCAGCCTGTATTTCTCCTGAGATTACCTGTGGGTTTTTCTTTGTAACCCGAACAGTTCCTGTGGCAGTTGTAGCTGAAATCTTTCTTGATCTACCCGGCCTTGGCTTGGTATCAAGAGATCCCCAAATTTTCCACTTCTTATTAAATGATTGAACAGTAATGACTGGCATATTCGAGGCTTTGGATCCTTTTCCATCTTTGTAAAGTTTCATTACTTTTCATTACCTGTAGATTATGTCAGTCTCAAGAAAAATACAGCTATTTATATAAAAAATATATTTTTCTTATATTTTACACAAGTGTTCCTTTGATAGTAAAAAATCAGGAGATATCCATAACCATTTACACCTAATGAAAACCCAATGTTTGGTGAATAAAAAAGGGGTATAAGTCACCTAGATACCCAAGTAGTTGTGATGATACTGTATGTACAGTTTTACTAACACATGTCAAAGTTGCAAAATTGTGTTCCGGCATTAGGAATTATTTTATCTTCATCATGAAGTGATTAAAATACTGTTTATTTACATTAAAGGTGGCAGGCTGGCAAAAGTCTTTGTTGTAAATTTTAAGTCTAATTTCCCCACAGTGCCTGCAACTGCAGAGGTCAGTGGGGGCTTATTTTAAAGCTCTTCAGCTACTTTAAGTTTTGTTGTGGTATGGCTGGGAATAGGTAAGTTTTATAAAACAGCATTCTGTCTTTAATGTGCAGTATAGCAACATTAAAAGCTCATGGTTCATTAACAAATAGCAAACACACTTCTTATTTGTTTTAGAGAGATTTTATGCAACATTAAAGCTGTTGAACAACAGTGAAATAACATACTGATGCCTTAAAATATGTACATATAACCACTGAAATGCTTAAATAAATTTTTAAAATAGGCTATTCCTGATTTATCAAGATGCAGGAATACTTAAGGCACCTTAAAGTGCATTAAAAGCAAACCATTTTGTTATTGTGTAAACACTAGTTTGCATACCTTAAAGCGTTTGTTACCCCAATACTTCATATTTCTGATATGTGCCTGCTGTATCATGTACTTTTATGAGAGAGTATCCTGTTCTCTTTGTATTGCTTCATTTGTGTGAAATCCCCGGTGTTCCTGCTAGTTCCCTTGCTTTGCTAATGAAAACTGGCCACACTAAGCAGGAGAGCACACCATGGTCAGTTCTCTAGCTATTTTGGAAGCACAGTTTGCTCTCCTCTAGTAACCAGACTTGTCCTAAACCCTCCCCCCCCCCCCGCTGCTGCATCACCATTCACTGAGAAGCTCAGTGTGCTGCTGCTTCTCCTCCCTCCAGCTCTTATGCAGCTGAGAACAGAGGGAATGTGATCACTTATAAAAAAGCAAAAACAGGTATTTATAAAAAAAAATTATATCTATACAAACATGTTTTGCATTTAATTACTATTTTACACTGAATGGGTTGTTTTACACAGTGATCGTTTACAATCACTTTAAACTTGATACATTTTGACCAGAAAATAAATGTAAAGACAGTTTTTTTTTTTTTTTTTGGACAGAGTAGGTATGGATTAGAATGTAAATGTTGCTATATTTATATTGAGCTTGTATGCTGTCTGCTGTGGGTTTCTGTATTTTTCATACTTGTCTTTTTTAATAAATAATCCTGTATTTGCCATGACCCATAGGTATTTAAATTTGCCAGCTAAAAATAGAAAAATATGACTTATAAATCGCATGTAGTAGTTCTCATTCATGCTAAAATTATGCAAAATATTTGTAGAAAAAAAAGTACAACATTTGCCATTACGTAAAGGGAGCTGAGGAATGTCGGAATCCCTATAAAGACTTGACAGCTTCTGTTAAATCTTTACAAAGACACCTAAGAAAACACTTTACCAGCTAATGGTTGTAAATAAATATATAGGTATAGCATGGGCTATATGCCTAGCCCTCTCTGGAGGAACATTGACATAGCTAAGAAAAGATGTCTGTGCTATTCACTCATCTCCTCCATGTATGGCACCTTCACATGTCTTATAACCGCATGGCCATAAAATTCTATATTATGGGCCTCAGTGCAAACATCAATAAACCCATCAGCTACTGGTTATACCGGGGCGCAACTGCAGATGTGAAGATACACTTCATTAACTATGTGTTTCGACTCATATACTGTAGGAAAGGTTAGGAAGATTAATGTTTATTTTCCATTTTTAAGTCCGGACGGCTTAACATGCTTACTGGAAAAGTAGACATTGTGGTTTGTTGTCACGCAAAAAAAAAAGGCATTCCCCAATGTAAGCACATGAAAAAAGGATAGGCGCCAGTATCAGAGGTTAGTTTAGTTCTGTAGCCAGTTGATTTGGAACTGCTTGATTAGTTATGGTGACCATAAACTCATAGCTGCCCTCACTGGCACCTAGTATTCACTGACATTTTACTAAAATTTATACTAAGCACACACACTGTTTAATTTCCACCATCCGTTCTCTTTCTGTATGTGGATGATGGCACTGTAATAAAAAAAAAAAAACATATTTTCCTAATCGATATACAGCTGTCACAGGACCCAGATCTTTCCCAGCCTGTCTACAGGGAAATATATACAAGAGGAGCTCCTAGGCCTCTGCTGCTGGTCACATGTTTAAAAAACAAACAAAAAAAAAAAACAGTCTTTGGAATACAGAGTACTAATAAATAATTAATATCAATAAACTGTTTTAAATCATCATATAAATATATTTGAAATTAAATCTTTATTATGTTATGAAAATAACATGGTGTCATGGGCTGGGCCACACCACTTCAGCCTGTGTCTTAGACTAACAGGGAGGTGAAGCCTCCATCAATCAAGATGTAATATACCACCCCCTTTGTGTTTAGCTGGTTAGTGGGCATGGAGCAGGGAAGGAGTGGGCTGTCATTTACATGTGTGTATATGCTCACATGTGTCACTCTATAGTCACATGGACTGCTCAGATGTGATAAGGAGGAAATGTTCAGGGTAGAAAATACATGGAAAACTCAGCATGTGCATTAGCTGCCAACATTGATCTGCAAAATCTCCAACTGCAGTGGAGACATGGACAGAAGGGGGAGATAGAGAACAGCAGGATCAACCAGTTTGCAGAATACTGAAAACAAATCTCATAGTGACTGAGTGAGTATGAACAGCATGAAATACAGCAGCCCAAAAAATGTCCACTCACCTACTGGCATTAGGTGAGTGGAAATAAGCTGAGGGCGAGTGTGGAGCAGCAGGGACTGGCCGGGGGGCAGATTTCCTGTAAAAAAGGCTGCACCGCTTCTACCAGAAGCGATTAGCCAGGAAACTGCCGGGAGAAGACCCTACTGAATCAAACGGGGGAGGATCTAAAATGACAGCTGTGTGCCCAGTCACGAAGCGTCACCTTCCCGAAAAGAGTTTTTGTAGGTTAGGCTGTCTGCTATACGCAGGGCTGCTGATAGAAATTGCGGGGCCCTGTAAGACTACCGGATAGGCCCTCCCCCAAGAAAATATTAAGGCTGGTTTCCCTCGCTTCCAATTTGCATGACAGTAGATTGTGATAGGCTCTCAATGGAGCCGGTTCTCACATCTCTGTATCGGCTGTGGAACGAATTGCACAGGAGTCTTGTGCATCTTTGGCTCCATTTCAGGTCTGAATTCAGGCAAAAATACATTCCTGATCTGTCCCTGAAACGGAGAACAGGGACGCACTGGACCCCATGCTGTCAGCCATCCATCTGCAGTGTGAACCCAGTCTGAAGCTATATTTGGCTAAAAATACAATAAAATTATTAGCAGACACAAATGCAACATAACTCACGGAATTCCTGCTAAATCTACAAAAAAAAAAAAATGACGATGGGATCAGAGAGACAGAGGGAGAGAAACAAAGTTAGGCTCCATGCACACTGGGCTTAAAAAAACTCCAGTCCAGTTCACTTGGCAGAAAAAAACGCTCATATAGAAAGTTTTTTGTACAAAGTTTAGACGAGTTTAGGAGTGTTTTATATTTTTTTCTGCCAGTAAGCTCCAATCAGAAACACAAACCAGAAGGTTTTTTTTTTTCCTGCCTCTAAGAGGGCTTTCACACCTAGCCGCCCATAGCGTCGACGGTAAAACGCTGCAATTTTTAGCTGTGTTTTACCATCAGATTTGCGGCACATTTCGGCCACTAGCGGGGCTCTTTTATCCCCTGCTAGCTGCTGAGAAAGGGTTAAAACCACCCACAATATGCCGCAATAGCGGCGTTTTGTCGGCAGTATTGCAGCGCTGCCCCATTGATTTGAATGGGGAGCAGCAGTGGAGGAGCGGTAAACACACCGCTCCTTCCTTATTATAGCTGCTGGCAGGACTTTTTCTGACGTCCTGTCAGCGCACCGCTCCAGTGTGAAAGTCCTCGGCTTGGAAACAATGGAGCAGCAGTTTGAGGGTGGATTGCAGGCGCTATTTCTAACGCTATAGCGCCTGCAAAACACCCTCGGTGTGAAAGGGGTCTAAACGTTGAGCTCAAAATATGCCTCTAATGGTCCTACTGTGTATGGACACATAGGATAACATTGAGCTGCTACTACAGGCAGAACACAAAACTCCTGTAAAAGCAGTGATTTTTAAGATAAAATTAGAGCCAGAGCTGTGGGGGGGTGCACAGGGAAGGGGATTACTGAGGGACGACTGTCTCTTTCTCAGCAGATAAAAGCTGGCAGCAGGGAGAGGGGGAGAGACCAGCTTTTAGCTACTGGAGGAAGAGACACGATTATATATCATATGCTTTTTGGTGAAGGTGAACTTACTCTTTAAAGTTGACAGGAGCTGATTCCGAAAGTTAAAACAGTAACACAAGTGCTGGTGTGCAGGCACTAGGGATGAGCCGAACACCCCCTGGTTCAGTTCGCAACAGAACATGCAAACAGGCAAAAAAATGTGTTCGAACACACAAACACCATTAAAGTCTATGGGAAACAAACATGAAAATCAATATGCAAGTTATTGCCATAAAATGTGTTTGGGGACCTGCACCAGAGGACATGTATCAATGCAAAAAAAAGTTTTAAAAATGTCAGTTTTTTCAGGAGCAGTGGTTTTAATAAAGTTTAAAGTGAAACAATAAAAATTTAATATTCCTTTAAATATCGTGCTTGGGGTGTACTTAGTATTCCTATAAAGTGCCGCAGTTTTTAGAACAATACCACTGCAAAATGTAATTTCTAAAGGAAAAAAAGTAATTTAAAACTGCTTGAGGCTGTAATGTCGGGTACCAGCAATATAGATGAAAATCATTGAAAATGATCCATTACCTGGTCCTTTGGGTCTGGTATGGATATTAAGGGAACCCTGCACCCACATTTTTTTTTAAAATGGCGTAAGTGTCCCCCAGTCCCCCAGGCAATATATACTCTTAACAGCAGTATATATACTATATGGCCTGCCCTATATATACTCTGCAAAAAATTGGGCCTTATGCCACGTACACACAGACTTTTCAACAGCAAAGGTCTGACGGAATGAATCCATTGGACAATTCGATCGCGTGTGGACTCCATTGGACCTTTGCTGTCCAAAAATCCGACGGACTTTAGAAATAGAATATGTTTCAAATTTTTCCGCCAGAACTCTGCCGGACCCAGTTCCTATGGAGAAATCCACTCGTCTGTATGCTAGTCCGACGGACGAAAACCGACGCTAGGGCAGCTATTGGCTACTGGCTATACATTTTCATATTCTAGTCTGGTCGCGTTTGAATCCGTCGGACTTTGGTGTGATTGTGTGTGGCCAAGTCCGTTCATTTGGAAAGTCCGTCGGAACTCAGCCGAAAGTCCGTTGGGAAGACCGTCGGACCTAGTCTGACGGAAAGTCCAGTCGTGTGTACACAGCATTAGGCGTTGTGGAACAGAACACTGTAAGCCCTCACAGTTACTCTTGGTGAGCGCAGGAACAGGTCCTGCTGTGAAATATTATATAAAGATTTGGAACTACATGCCCCTGTTGAACCCTGTTGGGCCTTTGGTGGTGGTGGTACCAGAACACTGTAAGCCCTCACAGTTCATCTTGTTGGGCACAGGAACGGGCCCTGCTGTGAAATATTATATCAAAAGATTTGGAATTACATGCCCCTGTTAATCAGGGGCAGAAAAATTGGGCCTTGGGTGGTGGTAGTGGAGCCACAACACTGTAACCCCTCACAGATACTCTTGTTGGGCGCAGGACAGGCCCTGCGTTCAAATATTACATCAAAAATTGTAATTACATGCCCCTGTTAAACAGGCAGAAAAATTGTACCTTGGGTGGTGGTGCCACAACACTGTAACCCCTCACAGATACTCTTGTTGGACGCAGGAACGGGCCCTGCATTGAAATATTGTATCAAAAATTGTAATTACATGCCCCTGTTAAACAGGGGCAGAAAAATTGGGCCTTGGGAGGTGGTGGTGGTGCCACAACACTGTAACCCCTCACAGATACTCTTGTCGGGCGCAGGAATGGGCCCTGCTGTGAAATATTAGATCAAAAATTTTAATTACTGAAAGAAAAAAATGACTGCAGACAAAATGGGCCTTGGGTGGTGGTGGTGATGCCCTAAACCAAAAATATTGTTGGAAGCTAGCATCATCAAAATTGAGAAGGAATAGGATAGTCAGCATTGGCAGTCTTCAAGGGATCCAACACCTATAGAAAATTCAATCAGTTACATCAGCATCAGGTGCTTGATAGCTGCTGATCCAAGACTGATTCATTTTTATGAATGTGAGCCTATCAACGGAGTCTGTAGACAGGCGCACTCTATGATCTGTTACAAACCCTCCAGAAGCACTGAATTCGTGTTCATAAAGAATGCTGGATGCAGGACAGGCCAGTAGCTCAATTGCATATTGAGCAAGTTCTGGCCAGTGGTCCATCCTCAAGACCCAGTAACCCAGTGGATGTTCTGTTGGAAAGGTTTACAAGTCTGTTCTTGCCCCTAGATATTCCTGCACCATATAATGTAGACACTGGCGATGGTTGCTTGAACCAATCAGACCTTGGCACTGAAGACTGAATTTTTTTTTAAAGGCATCGGTCAGCCGACCACCTTCTCCTCTGCTCTTCCTCTGACTGAACGAAGCCTCAGCAACACGTTGTCCAGCACCAGGAAATTGTAACCTTCCAGGGTCTGGAAATGCATTGCACAAACCTTTCTTCAAGGCCTCCTGAAGATGTTTCATCCTCTGCTCCCTCTGAGGGCAGGATGAGTTCTGCAACCTTGTAACGTGGATCAAGAAGGGTTGCCAGCCAGTAATGATCCCTCTCCTTGATACCATGAATCCTAGGGTCCTTTTGCAGGCTTTGCAGAATCAGGAAGGCCATGCAGTGTAAGTTTGCAGAGGCAATTGATTCTGAGTCCTCTGGGTCACTAAGGATTACATGATTCATAACAACCCCCCCCCAGCCACGTACATCTCCTTAGGTTTCTGGGGACTGAAAACCATCCCTTGAAGACTGCTGCTGAGTGTTATCCTCCACGTCCAAGCTGACACACTCCTCCTCCTCCAATTCTTCTTCCTATGTGTTTGGCGGGCCCACAGGAATGCTATCTGGATAAAGGGGTAAGGAAGTCCTCCTCTTACTCCTGATGTTCTGACCCAAGTGCCCTGTCCATTATTCCACAAAGAGTGTGCTCCAACAGGAAGACTAGAGGGACAGTGTCACTGATGCATGCATTGACGCAGCTCACCATCCTTGTGGCCTCCTCAAATGGTGACAGGACAGTGCATGCATCCTTGATCAGTAGCCACTGGCGTGGCAAAAAGAAGCCAAGCTCCCCTGACCCTGTCCTGGTGCTATACTCGCAAAGGTACTCAATGATGACCATCTGCTGTGTGTGCAGCCGCTGCAGCATTGCCAACATTGATTTCCACCTGATGGGCATGTCACAAATGAGGCGGTTGGGGGGCAGGTTGCATTCGCTTTGAATGTCAGCCAGCCAAGCACTGGCATTGTATGCACAGCGGAAATGACCAAAGACTTTTCTGGCCTGCCTCAGGAGATCCTGTAAGCCTGGGTACCTGCTCAAGAACTGCTGCACCACCAACTTCAAGATGTGTGCTGAACATGGGTCAAGTGTCCCTGTCGGAGGGAAGATAGAAGGTTGGTGCCATTGTCGCATCTAACCACTTCTGGCTGAAGCTGGCGTGGCATCAACCACCTCTGTGCCTGCCCCTGCAGAGCTGACAGAATCTCTGCCCCAGTGTGGCTCATGTCCCCTAAGCAGACCAACTCAAGCACCGCATGGCATCTTTTTGACTGACTGCTTGCATAGCTCCTTGAACACTTACCGAGCACCGCTGGTTCAGAGGACAAATCTGCAGAAGAGGCCATAGAGGAAGAAGAGGAGGGGGCGGAGGAGAGATCTGTGGCAGAATCACCACTAGTATTTTGGAGGTGTGGCGGAACAAGCTCCAACAAAACTGAACCCTGAACAGAGTTACCCAGTGCGGCGTGAAGGAAGGGTAACATCCCTGCCCATGCCTGCTGGACCATGAGTCAGCGGTAATATGCTCCTTACTGCTGACCACCCTATCCAACAAGGCCAAAACATTGCCTTCCACATGCCGGTAGAGAGCCGGAAGGGCCTTCCGTGAAAAGAAATGGCATTTTGGAACCTGCCAATGAGGTACAGCACATTCCACAAATTCATGAAAGGGGCAGAGTCTACCAGCTGAAAAGGCTGAAGTTGTAGTGCTAGCAATTTGGCAAAGCTAGCATTCAGATGCTGAGCATTTGGAAGGCTGGGACCGAATTTCTTTTTACAGTTCAGCAACTGGGATAGGGAAATTTGCCTGCTAAAATCAGATGGTGATGTACTGCTAGCAGATTGGCTGCAAGTACTTGGGGCATCTATTGCTATACCTTCATTCCTCTCAGTGCAGGTTTATGAGAGGACTGGATGTATAGTGGAGTTAGAGATCCCAGATGAGGAGCAAGGAGAAGTCCGCCTTTTTCTTTGATGTGGGTCTTTCAAGTGCTGTTGCCAATGGACTGCATGGCAGATCGTCATACCTCTGGTCAAGCATGTGGTACCCAAGCTGCTGCTGTTCTGGCCATGTTTGATCCACTTTAGACATACGTTGCAAACAGCAACAGTGCGATCTGCTGCACGTGTATCAAAAAAGGGCCACACCAAGGAACTTTTAAAAGTCAGCGGGGAGTCAGCAGTGCCTTGCACCTGCAGAGCTCTGCAGTGTGATGCAATAGGGTGGCTGCCCTTAAGCTGCCCCCTAGAGGACATCCTTCCTCGGAATTGTGCCTCCTCCTCTCTTCTCTCAGGCACCCAAGTAGAGTCAGTGACCTCATCATCCCCTCCCTCCTCGTCACTGGAGCAAACTTGGCAGTATTCTGCAGCTGGGGAACATGACTGCCAGTTTCTTGTCCTTCTTGGGCACCCCTTCTCTCTAGGCTCATGTTACTCCCTTCCTCAACCTGCACATCCTCCAGCAGCATGTACCTGACACTGTGGTCAAATAGTTCTGGGGACGTGCATGATGGTGGGGCTACAGAAGCAGTGACCTTGGAGATGGAGCCGGTGGAATAGGCCGCTTTGGCAGCTGCATTGAAAGGCAAACTACTCTGAGCCTGGGTGACAGAGGATGAGGAGGATGGCTTTGTTATCCACTCCACCAATTCCTCTGCATGTTCTGGCTCAATAACACAGCCAGCAGCAGAAAAAAAGGACAAGCGTGCCCTACAGCCACCTGCAGAGGATGTACCATGTCCACAACCAGAGCTGTTGACTGTAGACACAGAGGCTGCTTGCCATCTTTTAGTGGCCTATGACCCTCTGCCTCTCCTTGGTGGTCTTCCTGACATGATGTATATTTTGTTTTGCAACACCACACTGCACTGTATTAGATAATGTATACAACACCAGAAGTGTAGTAGAAACTCTGCACACTGTATTAGATACTGTGTACACCGCCTGCACTGTATTAGCAACTGTACTATGGATGCACTGTATTTTATACTGTGTACACCACCAGAAGTGTAGTAGTAACTGTACACACTGTATTAGATACTCTGTACACCGCCTGCACTGTATTAGCAACTGTACTACGGCTGCACAGTATTATGTACTGTGTACACCACCAGAAGTATAGAAGAAACTATGCACACTGTATTAGATACTGTGTACACAGCCTTCACCGTATTAGCAACTGTAATACGGATGCACTATATTTTATGCTGTGTACACCACCAGAAGTGTAATATACACTGTACACACTGTGTTATATATTGTGTAGACCGCCTGCACTGTATTAGCAACTGTACTATGGATGCACTGTATTTTATAATGTATACACCACCAGAAGTGTAAAAGACACTGTACACACTGTATTAGATACTGTGTACACCACCTGCACCGCAAAAGCAACTGTACTATGGCTGCAGTGCATTGTGTACTGTGTACACCACCAAAAGTGTAGTAGAAACTGTATACATTGTATTAGTTACTGTTTACACAACCAGAAAAGTAGTAGAAACTGTACTACGGCTGTACTGTATTGTGTACTGTGTACACCACCAGAAGTGTAGTAGAAACTGTACACATTGTATTAGATACTGTGTACACTGCCTGCACTGTATTAACAAATTTACTATGGCTGCACTGTATTGTGTACTCTGTACACCACCAGTAGTGTAGTAGAAACTGTACACGCTGTATTAGATACTGTGTGCACCGCCTGAAGTAAGTTAGCAACTGTACTATGTTTAAGCGGAAGCTGCTCCAATATGGAAAGAGTGACCGGAGTACTGACTGCGGTTGAGGTGTAGGTTGCAGAGAAGTATCCTCACGTGTTTGAAAAACTGGCAGGCACCAGGGTTTGACCAGAAAAGGTAGTGGGGGACTAGAGCTCGACTGTTCCGAAAGGAGTGACAGTAAAAGAAAAATGAAACTGGATTGTGGGACTTTAAATGAGGCATGGATATGTATTTGAAATGGTCTAGGATACCTGAAATGTTATTCATTGTCACTGTCCCTGCGGGAAAATCTGTATACCCATAAAGAATTGCTAATCAATCCAATAAATTAAATACAGATACTGAATAGTAGGTATATATAATGTATCATAATATATAATACATGGATCATGCAACAAGAAGCATAATTAATTGTAGTAATAATCATATTGACATATTTAATGTATATAATGGATAGACATAATTGGTACAAGCAATCACAATTAAAAAATTGAATGGACATACAGAGCAGGTGAACATAGTTATCCTAATAAATATAACAATAAATTAATAAAAGAAATTTATGATTGTAGCAAACTTGACTTGGCATCCCTGAGTATGGACTCTACGCGTTTCATGGAGATTTCAGCCAATCATCAGGAGTGGGATGCATCAAAAAAAATCGCTAAATAAAGAGATGAAATAAATGAGTAAATTGGTCGGTCAGTCTCAAATGAAAAATCATTGCTTTCAAAAAGAGAGCAGGTGTTGAATGTGAATGCATTACCTTTGGCCACATTCAGATAAGTAACCCAACAGACCCAAAAAGGGAATAGGATGGTGGCACTGAATGAACCGTCTCCCCCGGGGTTGAGGCGGCGACACATCCCCCTCACCCTAAGCCATAGCTCTCCAAGGAACCTGGAGGAATGGAGAAGGGGCAGTGGGAAACAGCGGCCAACGGGAGAAGCGAACAGCCACACCACAATGCCAGAGTATGAGGTATGCACATATGGGCCACAGATCAGAATCTAAAAGAGTAAATAAATAAAATGAATTGAAAAAATAAATGTAGTGAAATAAAATAAAATAAAAATTGGATGATAAAAGCTATGATGAATAATGGCTTAGGGTGAGGGGGATGTGTCCCCGCCTCAACCCCGGGGGAGACGGTTCATTCAGTGCCACCATCCTATTCCCTTTTTGGGTCTGTTGGGTTACTTATCTGAACGTGGCCAAAGGTAATGCATTCACATTCAACACCTGCTCTCTTTTTGAAAGCAATGATTTTTCATTTGAGACTGTGACCGACCAATTTACTTATTTATTTCATCTCTTTATTTAGCGATTTTTTGATGCATCCCATTCCTGATGATTGGCTGAAATCGCCATGAAACGCGTAGAGTCCATACTCAGGGATGCCAAGTCAAGTTTGCTACAATCATGAATTTCTTTTATTAATTTATTGTTATATTTATTAGCATAACCATGTTCACCTGCTCTGTATGTCGATTCAATTTTTTAATTGTGATTGCTTGTACCAATTATGTCTATCCATTATATACATTAAATATGTCAATATGATTATTACTACAATTAATTATGCTTCTTGTTGCATGATCCATGTATTATATATTATGATACATTATATATACCTACTATTCAGTATCTGTATTTAATTTATTGGATTGATTAGCAATTCTTTATGGGTATACAGATTTTCCCGCAGGGACAGTGACAATGAATAACATTTCAGGTATCCTAGACCATTTCAAATACATATCCATGCCTCATTTAAAGTCCCACAATCCAGTTTCATTTTTCTTTTATCAATATAGGGATGGAGGCATGCTTATGTTGCATTGGGGTCCAAACAGGTCACGCGCTTTTTACTATAAGGAGTGACAGTAGGCGATCGAGTATGGTTACTGGACACTAGACATTGTTTGTTTTATAGAGGTGGATGTCTACCCCAGAGTCTGATTGCTGGGTTTAAGATACTGCAAGGTGGAGGATGAAATGGTCTTGGTAGTGAGCCAGGTGATGTCTACGCAGAACTTGGCCAGCGGGGTTACTGTAGGTAAAGGCCAAGGAGAATGCCAAATGGAGAACTAGCAAGGACAGTAGACATATCACTGAAGACAGCACTTGTTATAGGCAGATGTTTGGCATTGATTATAGGTTGACTTTCTGGCTGCCACGTAGGATGGCTAGGATCGCATGGGATGTTAATAAGGATGGTTTTGCAGGTTCTCGTAAAGCCAGAAATCGTTGGATGCCAGCTAAGTATAATGGGGTAGTTTTATGGGACAGGGCCAACTGATTATGGCAATATGAGATAAAAGCCAGTATGTGCTTGGTGTCTATTGTTGTTTCTGCGGAGCAGGATGCCAGGAATTTGTTGAATATGTTCCAAGCTGTGTGGTAAGCTTTGAGCGTGTTGTGGGACAGAGACTGGTTGACGAGCTGGGTCGCTCCATGCAGATGCTGTTCTAGTCCAGAGTCAGCTAAGACCAAGCAGGGATAAGGGCCGATACTGGGTCGGCTCTGGGGTTCTGCTGAAAAAAGAAGTGTAATTAAAGCGGCCAGTGCATCTGCTGCGAGGTTGCGCTTGCCCAGAATGAGCGAACAGTGGACATTAAAATGGTTCTGTACCAGCCTGTGTAGGAAGGACATAATCGAGAGTTACTTTGACCTGCCTTTATTAATAATATTGGCCGTGGCCTGGTTGTCGGTGGTGAAGGCCATGGTTTGTCCTGTCCAGATATGACGCCAGAGCTGAGCGGCTGCCACGATCGGGTAAAGTTTGAACAGGGAGGAAGTCTGGGTAAACTCAGGAATTAAGAGTATCTCTGGAGGCCATGGTCCTGCAAACCAATGCTGGCCAAAAATTGCAGTGAAGCCTGAGGAGGCTGCGGAATCTGTCACTACCTGCGGTGATAGGGGCGATATTGATGGTATAAACATTGATATACTGTTCCACATAGTAAGGCCCGCTACTGCTGCAGTGTCTAAGTAAAGGATCTGATCGGGGTCCTGTGTCTGGGAGAGGAAGACCAGGAGGCGTGACACCAAAGATCGACCCTGGGGAATGATCCGCATTGCAAATCTAAGCATTCCGAAGAGAGACTGAAGCTGCTTCTTAGTACACCCCCGTGTATGGGTGAAGTCGCAGAACTGACCTGATGCGGGTCAGCTTGTCAAGGGGGAGGCTGGCCTGCATTGAGCAAGTGTCTAGGTTGACTCAGAGGAAGGTGATGGAGTGTGCAGTGAGGGATGAAGGTGAGGGAGGTCTCCTGGGTGCACACCGGGCTGTTCAATTAACAAGAAGCCGTCCTAGTAATGAATGACTTCTTGAGACTGAGCTTGATTCGACAGTATCCAGGTGAGAGACTGTGAAAAAAAATTACACGACCCATAGTTAAAATTATTGCAGATGGCTGCTCCCCCTACTGTCTGAATGGAGCATCCAAACTTGTCCACCTGGGGCATCTGTACAGGGGCCAATAGGCCCTGAACTGCACTGGAGGTGGAGAGGAATTTAAAAGATCGACTGACTGCCGCATTGGCGCCCCAGGTGGCGGTGTAAGTGGAGGACTGACAGATAGCGCATAGAGGTGAGCACAGGCAATTTGGTGTCCATGAAGCTCAAATCCATGGCTGTCTGGAATTGTGAAAGCCTGGCTGCAGCCTTGGCGGAGAAGGAACAATGATAATCATGAAATGCAAAGCCTCTGTGCTTATAGCCCAGGTCCACCACGGTGTGAAGATACAGGTCCAGCTCTTCCCTCTTGCTGGGAGAGGCTGAGCATAGGACATCCCTCAGCATCCCAAAGGCCAATAAAAATTCTGGAACAGACAACTTGCGGTTGAGCCTGGGATCTTTGACCTTGAGGACCTCTGACACGTCTCCCCAGGTGTAGGATTTGTTTTCGGCCAGGTCATGGACTGAAATGAGGTTGAAGTCCTTGCCATCCAGAATGTCCTCCCTAATGCTGGCTGCGACTAAGTGTGATGAGAGGACAGTGGGACTCTTCCCTGTGGTACCTGGTGGGTGTCAGAACCTGAACTGTGGCTGGGTCAGGGATGGCCATGACCAGGCGACCCTCCAAGAGTGCCACGCTAGCCTCCACATCTGTGACTGTGGTAGACAAGGATGACACCATGGTGTGGAGTTGAGTGATGGAGGCAGATATTGACTGAAGGGACTCTTGCTGGGTACTGGGCCCAACTGTGGCTGGTGAAGGGAAGATGAGCCTAAAGAGCTTGGCCTTCCTGGCTGTAGTGGGAAAGGACACCCTCCTGCACCTCAGTTACGCCGTCAACTTGGGGATGGTCCATCCCTTGAGGGAGTGCGTGCTGCCGCTCTCTGAAACCAGAGAAGGTGGCAGAGGGGCCGTGAGGTTTTCACTGCCGGCCTGAGACATGGCTCTGGGTGACTTGTGCCCAAGATGCGATGTCCTGTCTTTGGGGTCGAAACTTGGTCGACCGGAACCTCTATTGGGGGTGGCATGAAAGTCGAGTTTCTATCTCTTTTCTATATGGGCATATGTACATGGTTCCTGCCCCTTAGTTTTTGTTTTTTTTGTTTTACCCGGGGGAAATAATGTCCAACCTGGTGCAGGACAGACCTACTGAACTTGACTGACCTAGAGAAGAAATGACAAATGACAATTGGTGAGGGGTTTGACTACCTAAATTTGAAAGTGACTAAGTGACCGATTTATGTAACTTTGTAGTGCGTTTGCGTGACTGTAAGGGGAAGTAGCGGTGAGGCGAAGGTTTTAACGAATGAACCGAGACCAGCACGAAGAACTCGATGTGAAGTGACTGCCGGACCGGAGGAGAAATGACAGGCAATATGCAAACAACACCTGCAAGGCTGAAGTAATGGTGCGAATCGGTGCTTTGATGGTTCGAGTGGATTTGACTCGAAGCGGTAGGTGTCTGAAATGAAGTTGTGAAATGTTATGCCATGATAGAGGCACAAATTGGTGTGCCATGACTGGCGAATGAAATGAGACCAGACCAAATGGTGCACACCAGGATGATTCGATGCATCGTGGATGCTACTGGATTTGAATCGGAGCGCGGTACTTGACAGTGAAATTAGTGAAATGATTGCCATGACAGAGGCACGAATCAGTCGTGCTGTGGTTGCGACTGACAATGAACCCGGACTCTGGAGCATGTACTGAAATGAGGGCAAAAACAGGTGGGGCAATCCGGAACTAATCGGTACATCACAGATGCGACTGGATTGGAATTGGAATGTGATTCGTGACAATGAAATTAATTGCCATGACAGAGGCACGAATTGGTGAGCCGCAAACTGCGACTGATAACGACCGGACTCTGGAGCCAAAAAACAACTGGAGCACGCCGGAACGAATCGGTGCATTACAGATGAGATTGGGTTTGAATCGGAATGTGATTCGTGGCAATGAAATGATTTGCCACGACAGAGGCACAAATCAGTGAGCCGGATGCGACTGGATTTGAAACAGAGCACGGTACGTGACAGTGAAATGATTGCCATGACAGAGGCACGAATCGGTCGTTCCGCGGCTGCGACTGACAACAAACCAGACCCTGGAGCATGTACTGAAATGAGGCCAAAAACAACTAGGGCATGCCGGAATGAATCGGTGCATCACAGATGACACTGGTTTCGAATGTGATTCATGGCAATGAAATGATTTGCCACGACAGAGGCACAAATCAGTGAGGCGCAAACTGCAACTGACAACGAACCGGACTCTGGAGCATGTACTGAAATGAGGATGAAAAATAACTGGGGCATGTCGCAACAAATCGGTGCATCATGGATGCGCCTGGATTTCGAAACGGAACGTGATATGTGACAGTGAATTGAATGAAATGATTTACCATGACAGAGGCAGGAATCGGTGTGCCGCGACTGCAACTGACAATGACCGGACTCTGGAGCATGTACTGAAATTAGGAAATGATCCCTTGTAACGTGGATCAAGAAGGGTTGGCAGCTAGTTATGATCCCTCTCCTTGATACCACAAATCCTAGGGTCCTTTCACAGGCTTTGCAGGATCAGGGAGGTCATGCAGCGTAAGTTTGCAGAGGCATTCAATCCTAAGTCCTCTGGGTCACTAAGGATCACATGATCCTCAACCACCTCCTCCCAGCTATGTACAACTTCATGAGTTTCTGGGGACTGCAAACGATCCCTTGAAGACTGCTGCTGATGCTGAGTGTTATCCTCCACCTCCATGCTGACACAATCCTCCTCCTCCCCTTCTTCTTTCTGTGTGATCGGTGGGCCTGTAGGGATACTAGTATCTGGATAAAGGGGGCCTTGAAAGGTAAGGAAGTCCTCCTCTTCCTCCCTCTGTTCTACCTCAAGTGCCCTGTCCATTATTCCACAAAGCGTGTGCTCCAACAGGAAGACTAGAGGGACAGTATCACTGATGCATGCACTGTCCCTGCTCACCATCCTCGGAGCTTCCTCAAATGGTGACAGGACAGTGCATGCATCCTTAGCCACTGGCGTGACGAAAAAAAGGCAAGCTCCCCTGACCCTGTCCTGGTGCCATACTCACACCGGTACTCATTGATGGCCCTCTGCTGCAAGTGCAGCCGCAGCAGCATTGCCAACATGGAGTTCCACCTGGTGGGCATGTCACAAATGAGGCAGTTCTTGGGCAGGTTGCATTCTCTTTGAATGTCAGCCAGCTGAGCACTGGCATTATATGACCGGCGGAAATTACCACAGACTTCCCTGGCCTGCCTCAGGAGATCCTGTAAGCCAAGATACCTGCTCAAGAACCGCTGCACCACCAAATTCAGGATGTGAGCCAAACAGGGAACATGGGTCAAGTGTCCCTGTCGGAGGGCGGAGAGGAGGTTGGTGCCATTGTCGCATACAACCATTCCTGGGTAAAGCTGACATGGTGTCAACCACCTCTGAGCCTGCCACTGCAGAGCTGACAAAATCTCTGCCCCAGTGTGGCTCCAGCAAGCTCCACCAATACTGAACCCTGTCCTGCATCCTTCCCAGCTGCCAGCAGAGTTACCCAGTGCGCCATGAAAGAAAGGCAACGTCCCTGTCCATGCCTGCTGGCCCATGAGTCAGCAGTAATATGCACCTTACTGCTGACCGCCCTGTCCAATGAGGCCAAGACATTGCCTTCCACATGCTGGTAGAGAGCCGGAATGGCCTTCCATGAAAACAAATGGCGTTGGGGAACCTGCCACTGAGTTACCGCACATTCCACAAATTCGCAAAAGAGGGCATAGTCTACCAGCTGAAAAGGTTTCAGTGCTAGCAATTTGGCCAAGCTAGCATTCAGACGCTGGACATGTGGATGGCTGAGACCGAATTTCTTTTGATGGTTTAGCAACTGGGGTAGGGAAATTTGGCTGCTAAAATCTGATGTTGGTGTACCGCTAGCAGATTGGCCACAAGTAGTTGGGACACCTATTTCTATACCTTCCTTCTTCTCAGTGCAGGTTTCTGAGAGGACTGGAGGTATAGTGGGGTTGGAGATCCCAGCGATCCCATGAGGAGCAAGGAGAGGTCCGCCTTGTTCTTTGATGTGGGTCTTTTAAGTGCTGTGGCCAACGGACTGCATGGGAGGTCGTCATATTTCTGGTCAAGCATGTGGTGCCCAAGCGGCTGCTGTTTTGGCTGTGCTTGATACGCTTCAGACATATGTTGCAAACAGCAATGGTGTGATCTGCTGCATACGTATCAAAGAACTTTTCAAAATATGTGGGGAGACAGCAGCGCCCTGCACCTGCTTAGCTCTGCGATGTGATGCAATAGGGTGGCTGCCCTTATGTTGCCCCCTGGAGGGCATCCTGCCTCATTGGAAATGTGCCTCCTCCTCCTCTCTTCTATCAGGCACCTAAAGGTGCCTGATAGAGTCAGAGACCTCATCAGCCCCTTCCTCCACCGTGGACACCGTGTCCAGGACCAGCACTGTTGACTGTAGACACAGAGCCTGCTTGCCCACTTTTAGTGGCCTGTGAGCATCTGCCTCTCCTTGGTGGCCTACCGGACACTGTATTGTGTACTGTGTACAGCACCAGAAAAGTAGTAGCAAGTGCACTAGGGGTGCGCAGTACTGTGTACACCAACAGAAGTGTAATAACAACTATGGGTGCTCTATATATATTGTGTACACCACCAAGAAAGTAGTAGCAATTGCACTAGGGTGTACGGTACTGTGTACCGTGCACCAACAGAAGTGTAATAACAACTATGAGTGTACTGTGTGTGTATATATATGTGTGTGTGTGTGTGTGTGTGTGTGTATGTGTATGTGTATATATATATATATATATATATATATATATTAAATACACTGCAGCTAACTAAATAACCTGCATGTCTGCTCAATCTAAATGACACTCTCTCTCTGTCCACGCCAACAACACACTACACGGGGCCGACATGCAGGCAGCCTTATATAGTGTGGGGCGTGGACTTAGTCCCCCTGAGCCATGATTGGCTAAAGCATGCAGGTCATGGTGCATGCTTTTGCCAATCATCATACAGCAATGCACTGTGCTCTCACAGTGCATTATGGGCCATTATGCGCCACTCGAATTTGGCGCGAACGGCCCATAATGTTCGGTCTTCAAGAAACGGGCAAACAGCCAATGTTCAAGTTGAACTCATGTTCGACCCGAACAGAAAGCTCATCCCTAGTCATATGTTATTGTTTTGTTTGGGTGGTGGGGGGCAGTAAAAACACTTGTTTTACCATCCCCTTGCCATCCATGTAAACGAGAGTATAAAGTTTTGGCTGGAGCTGGGCTTTAAAGCGGTAGTAAATTCTCCTGGTTTTTGTTTTTTCTTAAAGTGATACTAAAGTCTTATTTTCTTTTTTTGTTTGTTCAAAAATAACAAACATGTCATACTTTCCTTTTCTGTGCAGTGGTTTTGCACAGAGCAGCCCAGATTCTCCTCTTCTCTGGTCCCTTGCCGGTGCTCCTGGCCCCTCCCTCCTGCCAAGTGCCCCCACCACAAGCAGCTTGCTATAAAGGCAGCCGAGCTGATCCATTCAGACACGGAGCCGCAGCATGCTCCCACCCCCTCTCTCTCCTCATTGGCTCACTGACTTTGAATGACAGCAAGGAGAGCCAATGTTCCCAAGCCAATCAGGAAGAAGAGTTCTGGACTTTGTGGCTTTCGTGCAACTTAGCTGGCTCGAGAGGGAGCTCAGTTAATTATGGGGTGGGGGGCTGCTGCACACAGGTTTTTTATCTCAATGCATTAAGATAAAAAAAATCTGCCTTTAGAACGACTTTAACCCTTTGGTGCTGGTCACACGCAAATATGTGGACTCTCGGTGTCAGGCCCTTAGCACCAAGAGGTCACATATTTGTGTGAATTGCTCTCAATACAGCTGTACCGAGAGTTCGTGTGCTGCGTGCTCCTGGCGAAGTTACCAGCGCCTAACCAAAAGCTCCTGATCAGGAGTTTTCAGATCACGTGACTGCCGTGACAGCTAATCACATCGGTCACGTGATCTTTAGCCCCGCCTCCCAGTGTCATAAACCTTTTAAAGGGCTGGGAGTGCCAGCGCAAAGAGGTTAATGGACCCTGTAAGTTTATGCCATAATGTCCTAGTGTGCAGTGCATACTAGCATATTATGGCGGACTTGCCTGTCAAACGTGACCCTCCAGCACTGTACTGTCACTTCTCCTGGTACTCCCATCTTCACCGGGTCTTCTTTCGAGGTTTGCGCTCTCCTGGTTACCAGGTTACCTTGTGGGCATGCTTCCGAGTCCAGCATTTGCGTCCATAGACACGAATGCCGGACTCAGCTGCGCCCCCCGGTGTGCGTGCCATTGGATTTGATTGACAGCAGTGGGAGTCAATGGCTGTGCTGCTGTCAATCTATCCTATCAAGAGCCAAGACCCTGCGTCCCGATCGAGGTGATAAAGGGACTCAGGTAAGTAAAACAGGGGGGGCTGGGGGGCCGGTGACTGCCAGATGTTTTTTTACCTTAATGCATAGGATGCATTAAAGTGAGAAAACAGGAGGGTTTACAACACCTTTAATTGAACAAGTTGAAGTTAGAAACTGATTGGCTACCATGGACAGCTGTACCAGATTTTGCACTCTACAATTTTAGTAACTTAGCCCACAGAACCTGTTTGTCATAACAAAAGCCAGGCAGCAGGCATTTTCATTAACAGTTCATTAATGACAATCCCCATATTTATACTTTAGAAAAATTAAGAAAAAAAAGAAACTGTTGCTTAGTGTTTGAATTGTACATCCTGCCCAGCTGCCATCCAATGTCTATGACCCACGTATAATAATAAAAATAATAATGGCCATCTAGAGGCAGTCTGGGAAGAGAGACTAATAGCTCTCCACCATGTAAACAAGCAGCCAGCATGTGTTGTTCTGTAAACTATTACAGTATTCTAGCAGCATGTGTCTTCTAAGCTTCACGTCATAAAAAGAAAGTCGCTTTGTTTTGCTGGTCGTGTATTATGATCACTCTCAATGCTGTCTGAGCATGAATAACATGATTTGCTTACATAGTCAACAACAGCAATTAGGATCCAGTTTACCGTTCCCGGAGTGCTGCCATTAATATTATACAATGAGGCTCTGTCTGCACTAACCAGACAAAATTTCTGGAAGACAGCCAGGAACAAGTTCCTGTACTCGCTGTATAATAAAAGCACATTCCCATGTAATAATAATGGGCCATCCATTGTAAACCAGATCGAATTATCAGCCCCCTCCACACTACTGTCCTGTCATGTAGGCATGCTCGTTTTATGTGCATAGGGCTCAACAAACATGCAAAAGAAGCTCATGCACCTTTCTGAGCTTCATACTTTTTTTTTAACCGCAGGATTGTCATATGTTCTCATGTGCAAAGAATGCGTCCGTTGCTTGGTATATCTGGAGTGCAATCCTTCCTTGCAATGGGGCTACCCCCGCTCTGCCAGGGTATATAATTTAAGTCTAGGGGACCAGAAAAAGCAGCTTTACCTACCTGGTCCCCCTCCCTTGGCAGCCATTGAACCCTACACTCTGGCTTGTGGCCTGTCCCTTAGTGTCCTTAGATCCAGTTCAGTGCTATGGGCCCTGCACTGTATTTGACGACATCATGGTGCATGCGAGAGCTGCAGCATAGGGGAGAGGAGGCTGAAGGTAGTGGTCTAGCAGCATAGAGGGAGCCTGCAGGAGCAGAACATAGGGTAATAGTGCTTTTTGTGCCCCCCCCCCCCCCCCCCACTCAGAATGGAGGGAGCCTGCAAAATGCGAGGATTGGGTAAGTAATAGTGCGTACCAGACATAAACAAGTATTAAAAACTGAACTCTGAGAAGCCCAAAAGACCTCACTGCAAGGGCAAACTGCTCATTTAGTCATTGGATTATCAAAACTGCACTGTGGAGCATAGGAGGCACAGCAGATAACAGCATTGTCAGTCTTGGGGGGAGAGGAGTGTTAAATGTATTAGTAGATTTAGAACCACTAATAAACTGAAGCCTAACTCCAGTTCACACTTTATAAGCAGGTACAGCAAACAGTTTTGTTTCCTTTTAGGATAAAGGTTTTACATAAATAAATACAAGCTGATCATTGTAAGCACGCCTGTCAGTGGTTAATGGTTTGTTTCAACACTTTAACTACTACAGATGAGCTTGTTCTGTTGAAAAAAAAAAACAGACTTACTGGCAGGAGCAACAGATGAAAATAAAAAAAGAAAACGAATGCAGCCATCACATCTCAAAATGGGCAAGCTGCAATATAACAAATGTTTACTTTTGGGTTTAATACTGCTTTAAGATGGTCGATATACCAGCAGATTTTCAAACATACCAAAATTCATACAGGCATACATGACAATTCTCAGTGCTTTCAATGACTTGACGAATGTCATTTAAAGTACGTTTAAATTTAGCTTGCTTTTAATCTTTGAATTCCTGAACCAAAAACACATTCACTGTTAGAAATTCTTCCATTCAGGGCCGTTTTTAAGGCAGGGTAAAAGGCGCAGCTGCCCTGGGCCCTGACATTGTTGTGGGGCCCAAAGCAGCTGCCTGATACTTGCCAGCTATCCTGGTTTAAATTCCCTCATCCCTTGAGGTTTTAGTCCTGTGCTGTGTCCCAATATCTCGGTATGAAGTGCTGTTACTAATGCTGCCCAGCTCTGCCCTATTGTTGTGTACAGATGACTCACCTGCAGACCATGTTTACATGTAAATTACTGGCATTCATATGTAAATAGCGGCAGCTGGCGGCATTGATATGTATATCATGCCCTCCTGTGGTCATATGCACAGTAATCTTCAGCAACCAATCAACAAGCAGAAATCATGTGCTAAAACCTCTAACAACTAATCAGTGAGCGGTAATGATACATTGTAACCTCTGGCAACTAATCGCAATTGCTGCCTGATCTTATTCAGTAAACTGATTTTGAGTCTAGCTGCTATTTATTGTATGTCTCAGAGCAGGTGGAGAGCAAAATTGCATGGGGGTGATGGGCAAAAAAAAGTTTTGCCCAGGGTCCAATCAATATTAACGGCCCTGCTTCCATTAGGAGAAAAAGTTGCTGCTGCTTCAAGTTTTCTCGTCACTGCGGGTGATTTGACCCAATAACAGTTGGACAATTGAACAAATGTTAAAATTTCATTCACACGTGCTTTGGACTCTACAGTAGATATCTACGTTCAGGTCACTCTTCAGAGAGGATTTGACACCGCCTGCTTTAACCCCTTGAACCCCACAATAGCGTGCCTCATTTGCTTGCATTGCATGCGGTTGCGGAGCACCTGCAGAGCGCCCCATTATTCACTTGAATAGATTGTGCTCCTCAGGTGCTACACCTGTCAAAAGTGACAGGGGGTATAATTCCTGCTGTGGCCAACGTGGCCGCAGCATGTGCACACTCCCACCTGCTGGCTGTGCAGCCAAAGGGGGAGCAGTTGTGGGGCAACAAAAACATGGCTCAACCACTGGGCTTTACTGCGCCTCAACTGCTAGTGTGAATGAGAATATTTTGATTGAAATTCTACTAGTTTATAGTGAGCTTCAGGCAGTTATCACTCAAACATGTGTCCCCACTGGAACAATTTCAGATCTACCATCAACTCAAAAGTTTGTATGAAATTTGTTACTTGGACAGAAATCTCCCCAATAGGAAGACAGAGAACAATACATATCTGACAGGGATTCTAACCCTTCCCCTGTCTATCTATACACATTAAAGTTCCTAATGTAATAAAATGTGCTATAGATACAACAAGGATGTATCATAAGTCATTGCACTAAAAAATACCCTGGGTGTGATATGATTTAAATACAGGTAGGTGATATACAGTAAGTAAAGATAGCAATGCATAAACCAGATCTGCAGAGCTTGGGCTAACTCTTCAATTTATAAATGACATTGCCATGCAAGGTATGCAGAGACATGTAGTTCTACACAGTCTTACACATCAGCACCCCCTCATAATTCTGTCCATGGATCACCCCACATATCATGCCCATCCTTACCCGATTGGCAGGCTCCTTTGTGCACCTGCACCACTGGGGGGTGCCCTTGCTGCAGTGCCCTCCGACTTGCAAGTTTCAGTTGGCACAGGTTGTCGTAAGTCTGCCCGTCATTGG
This sequence comes from Lithobates pipiens, assembly GCF_037356315.1. NCBI lineage: Eukaryota > Metazoa > Chordata > Amphibia > Anura > Ranidae > Lithobates > Lithobates pipiens. The sequence goes on along the minus strand of NW_027507718.1, from coordinate 464,371,601 downwards.
CACACACCTGGTAGTCATGCTTGCACTGGCATGTTCCCTTAGTGCCCCTCTTGCCAGTGGGTGGCTTGCAATGTAGAGTATCCCCACATGGTGGGTCTCCTTCCCGGCCGCATGGCTCTCCTTCCCCCGCAGCGCAGATCAGGCAGCAGTTGCAGCGATCGGGGACGTACCCGCTGGGGCAGACCGGGCTCGGGCACCTCGTGACATCACAGCGGGATGGACAGGCTGAGGATCCGCGGAGGAGGGAGAGGGAAGTAAGGATGAGCATGATTGGGCAGCTGGGACACCCCTTCATGTTGGGCACCAGGTGGGCAGGCTGGATCACACTGGGCACTGAGGTCTATCCTCTTTACTCTGTAGGCTGGATCACACTGGACACTGAGGGCTATCCTCTCTCTGTACCTGGCAGGCTAAGCTCAATTTCCTTTAGACACTGAGATCCCCTCACTCTCCTCTATGATAATTAAAGTCAATCCTCTCTTTATTAAAGTTTGGAGCTCACTGCTCTGTAGGAACTGAGGTCTATCCTCTCTACCCTGCAGACTGGATCACACTAGGCACTGAGTTCTATCTTCTTACCCTGAATGTTGGAGCTCACTCAACTATAGACACTGAGCTATATCCTCTCTATCCTACAGACTGGAGCTCACTCCACTTTGGGCATTGAGGTCTATCCTCTCTACACTCTAGACTGGAACTACCACTTCTTTGGGGACTGAAAGCTATCTGTTCTGTCCTGCAGGACTGAGCTCACACCTCTGTGGGCACTGAGGTCTGTCTGTTCTATCTTACAGGTTGAAGCTTATTCTATACTGGCACTTAGGTCTATCCCCTCTACCCTGCAGCCTGGAGCTCACACTGAGATCTGTCCTCTCTTCCCTTCAGGCTGGGGCTCCCTCCTCTGTAGGCACAGTGGTCTATTCTATCTACCCTGCAGGCTGGAGCTCACCTCTACATAGGCATTGATGTCTATCCTCTGTACCCTGCAGGCTGGAGCTCCCTCCTCTGTGGGCACTGAGGTCTGCCCCCTCTACTCAGCAGGCTGGATCTGACTTCTGTGGGCACTCTATCTTCTATACCCTGCAGCCAGTGTGATGATAAAGGGTACCAAGGTGCTGATTGCAGCTGTGCTCTTTCTGCATTGGAGTCAGGCAGGGATGGCTAGGATCCTATTGCACAGTGTATAGAGTAAGCAGCTGAGTGTGACTTATGTTTTATTGCAGAGTTTTGTAAGAGGCTGTGTGTAAGCCGAGGGGAGTAACGTGGGCTGGAGCAGTGATGTGTAGGATCTCTTAAAACTCAGCCTTCACCACCCCCTCCCCACCCATTCTCCTGCTCTGGCATTCACTATATAGAGAGTATGACAGTGGCATTTCCTACTCCATGCCAGCAGTGTGCCTCAGTGACACCAGACTCTTCTGTCATCTGAATTTCAGCCACCAGTTTGTTTCTCAGAGTTAACAGAAGAAAACTAAATTACAGCTACTGATCTTAGGAAAATATAAGAAGTGACAGGACACCAAACTGCTGACACACATTGATTACATGATAAATCACCCGCAAGTCAGGAGTCTGCATTATGCTATGAAAAGGCATGTAATGGTTGTTATTCTATTGCTATGAATTGTATACTCTCTGCAGTGTCAATGACATGGTATCCATATGTCTTTCACAATAGATGTATGCTAAAGTAAAACTGTGTCAGGAGAGAATTATGGAAGCTACAATTGCTGAAATTAATGAAAATTGCTTAGTCACCAATTTGGAACACGTATGGAGACACATAGGTAGAAAAAGATAAACATGCACGCTGTGTATGAAGGAGCACATAAATCAGTGTTGGGGCATATTTGTTTAAGTAAGATAAAATATAAGATTCAAATTCAGAATAATTTAATACTCCCAAAGAGAAATTATTGTACAGGTAAATTTAACAAAGACAACACAAGATCACAATAATGAACAGAACAAAGCACAGAACAGAACAATACAATTACCAATAACAGAAATTAGTACAAATAAAACTAATTACAACTATACTCTAATAAAACATCCATACTATTGAAATACAACATAGAATAAATAACAGATTGAAAATAGAAAATCAAACTACCAAAGTGCAAATAATACACCGCTTTCTCTAAAGATAATAATATAAGATGATAAAAGAATTGAAGAAGAATAGAATATACTGTGGATAGAAATATACAAGGGAAAGTGTAGACATGATTGAAACCTTTTGATATATTAAGTGTGTGAATAAGGTTCAAGAGGGCAGTATTTGAAGTATATGAAGTTAAGATCAAGATCACAAGGGCATGTCGTCAAACCAGCAGAATGAAAGTTTGAAATTAACCATAGAAAGTATTATTTTACTGGTAGTTGATGCTTGGAACAGACTTACAGCAGATTTGATGGACCACTTGGGTCTTTTTCCTGCCATCACCCTTCTATGTTTCTATGTTGCTAGATAGTCTGACTATACCTGATTTCATGTTCCTCTTAAACCTAAACTATTTTCTTGCATGGTCCTAGCTTGTGTCTCTGATTTAATATCTCTACCTTTGGCTCATTTACTTTCATTTTGGACTGGGTACTTCTTCATGCCTTAATTCTCAACCATGGCTTGTCTCTTGATTCAGTACTCTGGTGACACTTAGTTCTGATTCCTAGCTTGGTTCTGATCTTGCCTTCAGATTGGGTTTTTCTCATCTCTACCTATGCCCACTTCTGGTTGTGTAATTTCAATTCTGCTTGTTCCCAGTAGAGCAGACCCAGGGCTGCATCCTAAAAGGAACTTTCCATGAAATATTCAATGCACATCTTTAGTTGCTCTGGGGCAAACTAGGTGCTTCTTCCATTCTACCACTAACTCTAACATGTGAAGTTGCTTTTCCTTCTACCTAAACTACCTGCACTCTATGATTTCTGTCTCTTCTCCTTCCAGTTTCTTTTGCTACTGGGATTACCTACATCTGTTTCCTGCTCAGAACCAGATCATAGTCTCAGAGGTTCCTATTGAGTACCTATTCTACTGGGTCTCCACTGACCAGCTGTTACCAGGTTCTACTGATAGTTCCTAGAAATCAGTTGGCCTTCTCTGTATATCTTATGATAAGTTATTACCCTAAAAGGTAATAACAAATAGATTGTTAGTTGTTCTCCTTATCACTCAAAAAGAACATGATGTTCAAGGAGAAGAAGAAAGGAAGGTATTAATCGCAGGTTTACTATATCTGTCTATATAAAGTCTCATGAGAACCAATGACAAGGCCCTATGATATATATGGAGGTCACGTTATGCCCATGTATGGCTAGTTCTACTTTAGTACAGTTCACTATAGCTCTGTAAAAGAGTGCAAAACAGTGCAAAATGTAATACTTGTCTGAATGAGTCTTAAAGGTGCCCCTACTTGAATGACTTTTGGTTGACCAACACAGTATATTTCAGACAATTGCTTTTTTTTCTCTTTAAAAAAAAAATACTGTTTTCTACTTTATTTTCTTTTGTTATTATTATTTTTTTTATTTTTTTTGCATCTCAGTGCTGATGATCTTTGCCACCCTGTTTCATCCATTTTTTGTGTACATGCTTTCCCCCCTCGAGTTTAAGCTGCACATCATTACTTTTGCTTTCTAAGGCCTAGTTTTTGCATTTTTACTGTTCCCCTCCCGTTCATGCCCTTAGAGGCTGTTAGAAGTATTTGGTGTAAAGGTTGCACCCCCTGTTATGAGAGACACTTCAACCTAACAGACATTTACCTTGACTCTTTAATACTCTTACTTGGCTCAGTCTCCTCTTCGACCGATCGCCACAGATATTAGCTCTTTGGCACTGTCCTGGTGACACTATTACTGTATCCGTATTAATCTCTTTGCTCCTACTCTTCACATTCTTCATATCCCCCATGACATGACACTGTAACATACTGATAATCAACAGGAAGCTCAAAACCATGCTTTATTTCCTGAAGCTTCGGTCAGTCTTCCATGACTTCTCAAGTCACGTCCCTAGGACACCCCAAACCGCAATCCATCCCAAGGTAGGGAACTCAAGCATGCATGCTCCTTCGCTACCAGGAACCTCCATCACCTAGGCCAAGTCACCTCAGCTTCCTGGATGTCTGACTGCTATCCACAATTTAACACTTGTACTGTAATACGCTGATCTTCTTCTTACTATGTCTTTCCCTTTAGTGTAACCATGTTATGTAATACACCATGCATGCACTTTAGGAGATTTTTGAATAACTTCAGACCAAGAAAATAACTTCTCTTTACCGAAGGAATTCCTACATTACAACTGGAATTCCATTAGAATTCGTTTTCAAAGTAATATACAACACATCACTCTAACCCTTCCCAATAGCAGACCATACCTTGTTAGTAATTAGAAACTTAATTCTATCTGACCACAAAGTCCATCTTCAGGAACCCCAAATGGGCTCCTGCCATGGGAGTAGAAGAGAGCACAACGTTTAATTACAAGGCAGTAAGATTCTCCCTATTTCCTTCGCATACACGGAGAGACTTCCCATAAAATTGCCTCTCCTTGTAGTTAAAATCCACCAGCAGGGGGTTGTATTATGAACACCTCGGAAATAGGCAGTACAATTAATCCTTTTCAAAGCAGGAGGCACCAACTGAAATACATATCCACATGGCTGTCATATTGGGAGCAGTGGCTCTGTCCATGCAACTGGTAAGTCCCAATTAACATAAATGAGATTGCCTGCATGGGAAAGCACAGAACACCTGTGCATCCTCATGTGGGCAAACACAGCCCTTGCATGGGCACACAAGAACAAGGACCTAATCTAACTGAAAGTGGCTGGATTGAACTGCCACCCTAGCTGCATGAGTATCCTAAATATAGTGTATGTTGGGTAGCGTTTTATTTATATTGTGTATTTCATATGTACAGAATATGTTTTATGCCTCTGTGTTTCTTCACATTGTATAGAGGCTGGTGCTACATACAGCAGGAATGACAACAAACAAAAATTATATTTATCTATCTATATATATATATATATTTATGGTGTAGAGCCCTCTGACCGATACGGATAAGGATGACAGACAAGGATAACATAAACTTGCTTACTTGAAATGGACCTGAAAGTGTGCCTTGGTCTAACGTACGGTATACCAAAATAAGGGGGCATACCTTAAAATGAAATAAATATGAAATGGGTGAAATGAGTACTCATATGAGGAGTGTGCTAGAGTAAAGGCCTGATAAAAGGGGCGGGTGGGCGGGTATCGCGCACTGGAACCGACGAGGAAGGATGGGCGAACGGCTGCTTATATACCACCGGGCTCCACCCATAATTTCAGGCCACCATACTGGCCTTTCTATTTATGGTGTAGAGCCCTCTGACCGATACGGATAAGGATGACAGACAAGGATAACATAAACTTGCTTACTTGAAATGGACCTGAAAGTGTGCCTTGGTCTAACGTACGGTATACCAAAATAAGGGGGCAAAACACTCAGGTAGGGGAAGCATTTTATTGAACACAGACTGTTACTGGGTAAGCTTGACAAAGGCCTGGGCCATCTCAATCTGCGGATTGGGTACGTAACGTGCAAAACAGGAGGACTTCCATCTACCCAACTTTTTTATAACATGGACCGGGACCCCTTGGCGGGAGGCCGTTGAAGCTGCCCCGATGCGAAACGAATGTCCTGAGTAGTGCGCAGGATTGAGGTGAAGGATGCCCAGGAGTATCCTGACATGCTCCATGAACTGGGCTGCGTTGAGAGGTTTTGAGTGAAAGGGTAGAAGTGGGCCAGTCCCTGGTTGATCGGCCAAAAGGGTCAACAAGCGGGAGAGGACAGTAACCGGACACCAGCGGTTGTAGGTCTTATAGAAATGTATGTCCGTCCCTGGGCCAAGCTGCTGTGTCTTGGAAACCGCTAAGTGCAAGATGAAGTGGTCCTCGAACCTGACTAGATGGTGCTTGCACAGCATACGTGCCGAGGGGCTACTGCAGGTAAACTCGCCTGGGCGCAGGAAGCCGTAGAAGGCCAGATGTATGGCTGCTTGCAGGACGACACTGACATGGAGACCGAAAGGTGAAGAGGCCAAAATGTCTGACATGTCCCTGAACACTTCGCCTGTGATGGGCAGCCGTTTGACGCTGGAAACTGGCCGACGTTTCTGAATGCCGCGCATCAGAGCCCGGACGGCGTGAAAGGTAAATAAGGAGGGCTTGGTAGGGTCCTGGAGGGACGTGAAGTGTTGTATCCCGGCCAAGTACAAGCGGATTGTGTTAAAGGATAATGCCAAGTCCGAATGGCAGTAGGAAAGGAAGGCAAGGACTTGTTTGACCCGGGAGGACTCTGTATTGTGAGATGATGTGAAGCGACTAAAGGCCCTCCAGGCCGACTGATAGGCCTTGCGGGTATTGTCTGAGAGGGAGTGATCGATGAGTTGCGTTGCTGCTGACAAGTGTGGGGCTAATCCAAGATCAGTTGAGACCAGTCCGGGATAGCTGCTGATGTTGGTTCGGCTCCGGGTACCTGATTAAAAAATGAAACAAAGTTAAAGCGGGAGAGAGCATCCGCCGCCTGATTAAATTTGCCGGGAACAAAGGAACAATGAAGGTTGAACTGAAACAATAATGAGAGCTGGGTCAGTCGCCGCAGGAAGGACATAATCTGTAGAGACCTGGACCTGCCTTTATTAACAATCTCCGCAGTGGCCAGGTTATCTGTAGAAAAGACCACCGTCTGGCCCGACCAGCTGCGGCCCCAGGTGTGTGCAGCGGCTACAATGGGATATAGCTCAAACAGGGAGGACGTCTCAGTGAAGCCAGGAATAGCCAGTATCTGTGGAGGCCAGGGGGCTGCGAGCCAGAGGTTGCCAAAGATCGCCGCAAAGCCAGTGGAGGCCGCCGCGTCGGTCACCACCCGAGGTGAAAGGGCGGACACGGAGGGGACGAACAGGGACACTCCGTTCCAAGAAGATAAGAATTCCTCCCACATGGCTAGGTCTGCCATAGCCGCGGAATCCAGGCTGAGTACTTGCTCCGGGTCCTGAGAGTGGGATAACAAGGCTAACAGGCGTGACACGAACGAGCGCCCCTGGGGGATGATGCGCATAGCAAAATTAAGCATACCAAGAAGGGACTGAAGTTGTCTCTTGGTACAAGTTCTGGCATGAGTGAAGTCCCTCATGACCGTCCTGATGCGGGTCAGTTTATCCGGGGGAAGGCTGGCCTGCATAGTGTTGGTGTCTAGGCTGACCCCGAGGAAGGTGATAGCCTGCGACGGACCCTCCACCTTGTGCTCGGCGATGGGGACATTAAGATTATTGAAGACTACCCTCAACTTACCCAGATCTCGTGGAGGAGAGCCGGGTGGCTCTATCAGCAGGAAGTCATCCAGATAATGAATGACTTCCTGACACTGGGCTACGTGTAACAGGATCCAAGCAAGAGCCTGCGCGAAGGTGTCGAAGAGCCAAGGACTACTTTTGGACCCGAACGTGAGTTTAGTGGCAAAGTAGTACCGCTGCCTCCACTTGATTTCATGCCAGCACCAGAGGGACGGATGGATGGGAAGAAGTTTAAAAGCGTTTGAGATGTCGGCTTTGGAAAGCCAGGTACCTGTGCCTGTTTTAAGAATGGCCTGGATGGCCATGTCTACTGATGCATATTTAAGGGAGAATTCCTCAGAGGGAATAAGGGAATTGAGGCTGGGAACCATGGAGGAATGAGGCGCTGACAAATCATAAACCAATCTGAGTTTATTAGAGAACTTGCCCTTGACAAGCCCAATAGGGCTGACTCGCCAGGTGCTGAAAGGGGGCTGTTCAAAAGGGCCGATGACAAAGTCCTGATCTAGCTCAGATTGCAGCAGTTGGTCGATGGCTAGTTCATCCGTGGCTGCTGACCGTAGGTTCTGGCATTCATGCGTGCAGTGAGGGAGGGAGACAAGTCCAGTGTGAAAACCTTCTGTGAAGCCCTGGACGAGGAAGGTGGACAGTGAGGGGGTAGGATGACTGGAAAGGTAGACGCTAAGCCATGCGACATTGAGCCGGCTCAGTCAGGACCTTTTGAGCTGCTTGACCTCACACATGAGCCGGGGGTGAGCTCTATGGCACTGGGTGCACACATGGAGCAGCCTACACTGACTGAAGTTACACGACCTGCTGTTGTAGTTGTTGCAGATCGGAGCACCGCCCATGGTCTTAACTGGGCGCCCTAGCTTATCGGTCTGTGGCGGGCGAGCTGGTGCTTGCAGGCCCTGAGCGGTACCCGAGGTAGATGGACCGTCGAAGGGAGAGGCTGCCACTGAGGTAGCGCACCAGGCCGCAGTATGTGTTGCTGACTGGCATATTGCACACAGAGGGGACCGTAGCCCCGCGAAGTGGCGGCAAAACAGTTCGGTGTCCATGGTGCTCCAGTCCGTGGGGGTCTGGAACTGGGAGAGCCTGGCAGCTGCTCTAGCGGAGAAGGAGCGGTGATAGTCATAGAATGAAAACCCGCCGTACTTGTACCCCAGGTCAACTACCACATGGAGGTACCGATCTAGCTCCTCCCTTCTGCCAGGGGAGGCTGAGCAAATGATGTCCCTCATCATGCCGAAGGCCAGGGAGAACTCGGTGATAGAGAGTTTCCTGTCTAGTCTGGGATCCTTGGCCTTGAGGACCACTGATACGTCCCCCCAAGTATACGCCTTATTCTCTGCCAGCTCGTGAATCGAGATCAGAAGAGAAGCCAAGTTGACGTCCTTGCCCTCTAATATATCTTTTCTGATGTTTGCTGACACCAAATGAGATGGGTACACTATTGGTGCACCTCCGGAGATACCTGCGGGAAGACTAACAGCTGGCTGGGATGCTGGCACTGGCGGAGAAACGGAGGGGTGGGTCTCGAGGAGGGCCACTCGGCCCTGTAGATCAGACATCGAGGTAGTGAGGGACGACACCAGGGTGTGGAGCTGTGAGATAGAGGAAGCGATGGAGCCCAATGAGGCCTGCTGAGCCGAAGCCTCCACCACCGCGGGGGGAGGAAACAAGAGCCGGAAAAGCTCTGCCTTTCTGGCTGTTGCTGGAAAGGGGACGCCCCTGCGTCTCAGCTCGGCTGTCAGCCTGGGAATGGTCCATGCTCTGAAGGCCCTTTGACTGCCATTTTCTGAAACGGATGGGGATAATGGAGCCGTGAGGTCCTCGCTGTCAGCCTGGGACATGGTAACAGAACGTGGGTCTGATGAGGCTACGCCCTCTGATCCGGGTTTTCTCCTAATACGGACCTACAAGGGGTGACATGGATTATAACTGGTTGGAGACTCCTACAGAAATACCTGTTTTAAGGAAGGATGCTTTGCTGAAGGGCGTTTTCCCCCTAGATGATTTATGCTTACCGAAGGAGGCACCGTCCGACCAGGTGCAGGCTGGACCTACTGAACTCGACTGACCTGAGGAGATGAAGGTGAAGTTTTTGTTTGAGACTCGCACTTGATGAAGGCTAGCTAACAGTGGAGGTGAGACTTCAGACATGAGATGGAAAATGACACCAATGAAAGAAACAGATGAAATTTCTCTTCTCTTCCCCCCTACCCCCTTTGTTATATATATATTTTCCCCCCTTTTTTTTTTTTGTGAAATGAGGCTGACGAGCAAGGGCCCCCCGATAGGAATCCAACATTGAAAAATCAACTGGACTAGAAGCGGGAAGCGATACGTGACCGTGAAATGAGTAAATCTGCCATGACAGAGATCCGAATCGCCATGCCACAGACTTGCGACCGAGCACGAAACGGAAACTGGAGCATGTACTGAAATGAGGCCAATCCTGGGGCACGCCGGGACGAATTGGATCGTAAATGTGATTTATTCGTACCGGAACGTGATAGGTGAAATGAAATGAAACCCATGACAAAGACTGGAATCAGAAGACGAGCCCATGCACCTAACAGATGAATCCTGTCTTTGGAGCATGTACTGAAATGAGGCGTAGCAGCTGGGCACACCAGAATGAATCGGTGCATAACAATATGCGACAGGATTCGAATTGGAGTGTAATAAGTGACAGAAATGATGTCCCATGACAGAGACAGGATTCAAGGACTGATCTGTAGGTTTACAAGAGAATCCGTCTCTGGAGCATGTACCGAAATGAGGCGTAGCAGCTGGGCGCACCAGGACGAATCGGTGCATAGAGGAATGCGACAAGACTCGATTTGGAGCGTAATAAGTGACAGAAATGGTATGCCATGACAAAGACAAGAATCGGGGACCGTGCGTGATCCTGCGAGTGATTCAGTCTCTGGAGCACGTACAGAAATGAGGCCGAACCCTGGGGCACTTCAAAGCGAATCGGTGCACCGGAGATGCGACAGGATTCGCGCCAGAGCGCGACTAGTGACAGAAATGATTTTGAAACAGTAGAAATGACTGGGACTGAAATGAATGAAACGAGATGAAAAATGAGACACATAACATAATTTGCATGAATGAAGAGACATATTCGAACTGGAGTAGACCAAGCGAAACGTGCGGACTGTTTGCCTTGTCGTAACAAGCAGTCGGCTGTGAGTCGAACGATTCGACCGCTACAAATAGAAATGCTCGGGCAGTCGAACGGTTTCGACTGCCGTACCTGCGAATGAATCGCCTGACGTGGCGAAATCGAACGTGTCGAATGATGATAACGACTACATCGAAAGTAGAACATAGTGACATGCGTACGAGGCCACCGAAAACATTCGATATGAAAGGACCGAGCGGCTCGTGAGTATAAGCATGATGACGGTACATCGAAAACATAATGAAAAGAGGGTGCCGAAGCCCTACCTGCGACAGCCGGCCCGAGGCGTATCGACAAATTCGACGGGTACAACGACACTCCGACGGCGAAAACCTACGGATGCTGATGGATGAGAGACGGTTTGTCAAAAAATTTGGAGACGAATAACGCGGGAGCTGACGAACAGGCTCACTGCGTCTGGTCTGGATAGTCGGCCCTTGATATCTGACGTATCAGGTATCGCGCACTGGAACCGACGAGGAAGGATGGGCGAACGGCTGCTTATATACCACCGGGCTCCACCCATAATTTCAGGCCACCATACTGGCCTTTCTATATATATATATATATATATATATATATATATATATATATATATATATATATAAAATATTTATATGGTTTTATATGGACAGTAGCATTTACATTCTCTTCTTATCTGCAAAAACGTATCTAGAAATTTCAATGGCATCCCTTTCTGGCCAGCCTTGGGGCCTAGTGGGTGACTCTTATCATCAAATAGCAGATAGTGTGTCTTTGTTTCTGTCTGTTCTGAACAAGACTAGGAAATGTTGTGCTTTCGTGACAGATATGTAAATGACACATTCTATGAAAAGTCTCAGTTGTCATCCCAAATGTTTTTTTTTAAATACCTAGACCTACCACTCAAACTAGGCCCAATACTTTTTAATATTATTTTTCAAGCTCTGCTATAAGAGCAGCTTAATATCAGGTGCTTGGTGTATCAAAGCAGAGTTATGTATGTCTCTTCAATACAAAGAGACAAGTACAAACATTTATGTTCATTATAAATATAAATTCATATAACTATAAATTCATATAAATATAAAGAAGTTCATATAAATCGTGTATAATAATAATTATAAGAATAATTCTCGATTTTCTGAGGTGAGCAATATGAACACTGTTTATTAAGTTTGTGGATAGAGGACAAGCCCGTGCCATGCCCCCTCATAACACGAATTACTAGAAATTCAATGAACAAAAATTTGGGTTAAATTTAAAGCTTTTTTCACAAACTACTTTTCCTTAGTGACTTTTTAAAATAAAAAAATGACACGATTAGCAGTAAGAGTTCATTCAGTCGTGTGGCCAAATTACAGTAAAAGCAGGCGGTTGAGCAACAGTTTCTATTGCCCCCTGGCTGCCCCCCTGAACAAGGGCATGCAGCTGCTCTGAGCTGTCACATTTGTCAGGCAGTACTGCCACAAACACAACATGCTGAATTTGATGGAGCCACGGTGCAACCACTTGCAGACATGTGCAATGCAGTCCCTACTGCGCATGTGGAAGGGGTTACGACAGGCAGAGAAGGTTTCCAGGCTCAGAGCTGCACTTATGATGTTTCAGATGCTGTAAAAGAGATCCCACATCAGTACTGGTACCTGGCTCCATTCCCCCTTCCCACACCTGTGGCCAAGGCTAGATGCATTCCATCTGAGGCCGCGTACACACGGGCGGACTGTTCGCCCAACCTTGTCCGCTGAACAGTGTTTGGGCGGACAGTCCGCTCGTGTGTGGGCTTTCAGCGGACAGTTTCAGCGGACAGTTGGACGGACAAAGTCTTTCGGAAATTCCGAAAAACTGTCCGCTGAAACTGTGTTTGAGCGAACAGTCCGCCCGTGTGTGGGCTTGTCCGCTGTACTTTCGAAATGAGCGGACTGTTCCCGCTCGGAAAGTCCGCCCATTTCGAGCGCGTGTACAGGTAGGCGGGGCCCGCGAAGGAGACGTCGCGGGCTCCGCCGCCTGGAATGGGCTTAAAGGGGAACCCCAACGCCGAAAAAAATCGGCGTGGGGGTTCCCCCCAAGTCCACACCAGACCCTTGTCCGAGCACGCTACCCGGCCGGCCAGGAAAGGGGGGCGAGCGAGCGCGCCCCCCCTCCTGAGCCGTACCAGGCCGCGTGCCCTCAACATGGGGGGTGCCTTGGGGAAGGGGGGGCCGCGCGGCCCCCCCACCCCAAAGCACCTTGTCCCCATGTTGATGAGGACAAGGGCCTCTTCCCGACAACCCTGGCCGTTGGTTGTCGGGGTCTGCGGGCGGGGGGCTTATCGGAATCCGGGAGCCCCCTTTAAGAAGGGGGCCCCCGGATACCGGCCCCCCACCCTATGTGAATGAGTATGGGGTACAATGTACCCCTACCCATTCACCTGTGAACTAAAGTACAATAAAAAACACAACACAGAGAAAAAATATTTTATTGCACAGCTCCGGGGGTCTTCTCGCCGGACTCCTCCGCTATGTGTGTGTAGCTCTTTTGCTAGCGGAGGAGTCCGGCTTTCTTCCTCCCCGCCGCCGGCCTCTTCTCCCGACTTCGGGGGTCTTGTCCCCCTCTTCGGTTCTTCTGCCGGGCCACCGCGCCTGGTCCGGTGGCCCGGTCTTCTGTCGCCGTCTTCCGTTCTTCTGTCGCCGCCTTCGGTTCTTCTGCCGGGCCACCGCGCCTTCTTGTAGCTCTTTTACAGGCGGTGGCCCGGTCTTCTGTCGCCGCTGTCGTCGCCGCCGCCGCCGCCGCCGCCTTCCGTTCTTGTTCTTCTTCTTGTTCTTCTTCTTCTTCTCCTGGAGATGTTGACTCGACGATCTCTCCGTTTTATAACTTATTCTGTATCTGTCATTACAATATGTATAAAGTGAAATGTTGATGTCAATGATGTGTCTGCCTGCGCACCTCTCCAATATACATGTAATCATGCCTTGCTAGATATAAAACTAATAAATAATCTTTTCAATAGCCATTTTGTCTCTTTTTAACCCCGTACTTCATATAACGTCCCGCCCAGCTCTTGTTTTAAATTTTTGTCTTACAAAGCTACCAGCATGTTTCGGGTGTGGAAAAAAACAAGAGTACCTGGAGGAAACCCATGCAAACTTCATGAAGATAACATCATGGCCAAGATAAGGACCATGGACCCCGTTACTGCAAGGTGTAACTGCTAATAACTAAGACTGGCCATACATGATAAAATTCTCTTATTCAATTAACTTTAGATTTACCTTCAGCTATGTTGTGCAAATACCTGCCTGATTTGTGTACAAATTGAATGTGCTTAGGTTTGACCCTATATTATATGGTTTTGGTAAATCTATAGGAAAATTGTACAAGAAGATTGTATAATGTATGGCCGGCCTAAGCCGCTATACTACACACAGCAATAACAACTTTGAAGATTCCTAACCCTTCTCAACTCAATCCAAAACTAAAAACAAAACCTCTTAGCTGTAATTTCTGAACTCGTCCATGGATGCTGTATTCCTGGGGGGTCCTCTCCCCATTCCCTCTTGTACCCCTCCTACCCCTGACCTGTCCCTTTCTTTGCGCCCTCTTTATCCTTACTTTCTACCTTGTACTAAGATCTCTTCTTTTGTGTACCCTTTGAAACTCATCAAATGATAATGAGTTAAGTCACCCCAAAATGTTCATTAATGTACCACGCCATGTGGTTGTACTCTTGGCCAACACCAAGTCTTTTGTTATCTTTGTGGTCAGCTGTTGTTTTGTAACTTGTAAAACTTCAATAAAAGTTTACAAATTGAAACAAACTGAAAACCACATAAACACAAATCAACCTCAAGGGCTTAAAACTGAACTTCATGAACACAACTAAATACACAGATAACATCTATGAGAGCAGTTTTACCTGCCAAAAGATTTGAGTTTCTGTCCATTTAATCCTAAAATTTGCACAGTTCTGCCAAACAGCACAGTCATATCTAGCAGGGGAGGGGATCTGATTTTTCTCTGCGTTCACATACAGGTATCTTCTGCTCCCCCAGCCTGTGACTGGACAGTGAAATGAAAATCAGCACACTGAGGAGCTCCTCACTTTGACATTCTGTTCTATCCTGCACAGCTACCCATTCAAGTGAAATGCTGCACGCAGCCATACTCTTGTAAACTCAGAAGGTTTCTGCATTGGCATTTACCTGGACATGTGACAACACATGAAAGTGGCACTTGCATTGCTCTTGCATTGTTAATATCAATGCAGAAGATGTGTTTACATGAGTATAGCCATTGTATGGGCGGCTGTACGCAGTGCCTGTGCAGATAGCAAGGATAACTTGCCACAAGTTTTTGGCAGTGTTGAACTGTGAGTCTGTTAACTTGCTGCAAATTTTCAGTGGCAAGTTGAAGACTTACAGAGCACCTGAAGCACAAGTTCTAGTTCACGCTTTTAAAATTTGTAGCAAATTTGCATGGTAGGTCTCTAGCGAAAGAGCGAAGTTGCATTGGTGAGTCTACAGCAAGAGCTCTGCAAGTCTAAAACATGCAAATTCAGCCACAGTGACCCCCTTCTGGTGGGATGACTATTACACAACATAACTGAACCAGAACTTGAATGTTTGTGAAGAAAGTTAATCTGGAGTCATGCAATGCAGACTTGCTGCAATTGTGCAACAAACTTTTGAAACCTGGCAAGTTTATAAATAGCTTACCAAGTCATTTTCAAACTTGCAGTACATATACTTGCTATCTGGGTGCAGCTCCCCAGTTGCAGGAAAGTGCCAGGGATTTTACAGAAAGCTTGCAGCCATTAGATGTCTGTGTGTATAAGACCAAATGAAACGCTAAAATCAACACAATCAAGGGGCGTAACTTACAGTCAGTAGGATGCGTCCAGGGGCGAATTGACTCATCGGTCATTCGGTCACTGTCCGAGGGCCCGGAGCCATTAGGGGCCTGTGGCTGGCCTAACGAGAGGTGGCTTTAATAATACCGCTAACGGCGCGCTGCTCCCCGCCGGCCCCTCCTTCCCTCCCTAGGACGGACGAGAAGGGAGGAGGGGCTGGCGGGGAGCAGCGCGCCGTTAGCAGTATTATTACAGGCATCGGGTGACCGGGGTGAGTGAAACTTTTTTTTTTTTACTGGAGGGCCGCTATCGGAGGGAGGGGGCACTGCAGTACAGATGTATGGGGCCTGGCCAGACTTCAGTGTGCTCTCCGCCCTTCCTACACTACCCCCTTGTATGTTATCCCCCCCTGTGTATCCCCCCCAGTGTCCCCCTGTGTGTCCCCCCCAGTGTGTGTCCCCCCCAGTGTTCCCCTATGTGCCCCCCAGTGTTCCCCTGTGTGCTCTCCCCCCAGTGCCCCCCTCCAGTGTTCCCCTGTGTGCTCTCCCCCCCCAGTGTCCCCCTGTGTGCTCTCCCCCCACAGTGTCCAACTGTGTTCTCCCCCCCCAGTGTTCCCCTGTGTGCTCTCCCCTCCCACAATGTCCCTCTGTGTGCTCCCCCCAGTGTTCCCCTGTGTGTTCCCCCTCCGTGTTCTCCCCCCACGGTGTTACCCCCAGTGTTCCCCTGTGTGCCCCCCCAGTGTTCCCTTGTGTGTTACCCCCAGTGTTCCCCTGTGTGCTCCCCCCACAGTTTCCCACTGTGTGCCCCCCCAATGTTCCCCTGTGTGTTCCCCCCAGTGTTCCCCGGTGTGCTCGCACCCCCCTCCAGTGTCCCCCTTTGTGCTTCTCCCTTCCCCAGTGTCCCCCTGTGCCCTCTCCCCCTCCCAGGGTCTCCCTGTGTGCCCCCCAACCCCCACAATGTCCCCCTGTGTGCTCCCCAACCCCCACAGTGTGTCCCCCTGTGTGCTCCCCAACCCCCACAGTGTCCCCCTGTGTGCTCCACTCCCCCACAGCATCTTCCTGTGTGCTCCCCCCAGTGTCCCCCTGTGTGCTTCCCCCCTCCCCAGTGTCACCCTGTGCTCTCTCCCCCTCCCAGGGTCCCCTGTGTGCTCCCCACACCCCACAGTGTCCCCCTGTGTGCTTCCCCCTCCCAGGATCTCCCTTTGTGCTCCCCCAGTGTCCCCCTGTGTGCTCCCCACCCCCACTGTGTCCCCATGTGTGCTCCCCACCCCCCACAGTGTCTTCCTGTGTTCTCCCCACCCCCCACAGCATCTTCCTGTGTGCTCCCCACACCCCACAGCGTCTTCCTGTGTGTTCCCCCCAGTGTCCCCCTGTGTGCTTCCCCCCTCCCCAGTGTCCCCCTGTGTGCTGCCCCCTCCCAGGGTCTCCCTGTGTGCTTTCCCCCAGTGTCCCCCTGTGCCCTCTCACCCTCCCCACGGTCTCCCTGTGCGCTCTTCCCCCCCCCCACAGTGACCCCCTGTTTGCCCCCCCCCAGTGTCCGCCTGTGTGCACTCCAACCCCACAGTGTCCCCCGTGTGATTTCCCCCTCCCCCAGTGTCCCCCTGTGCCCTCTACCCTTCCCAGGTTCTCCCTGTGTGCTTCCCCCCCCCCCACAGTGTCTCCCTGTGTGCCTCCCCCCCGTGTCTCCTCCATCAATGTTGCCCCTTTGTCATAATCTTCCAGTGCACAGAGGTCAAATAAATTGTGGGAGATCTCAAAGGCTTACATCCAGAGTACCCGACTATATCCACCCTTTCTGCCCAGCTCCAGCATTCATAGAAGTCTTACTACAGCTTCTATGAATAAAATGCAATCCCTCCATTTATAGATCAGGTTTAATTTATAGAAGATATAGTATGGCTTCTGTGGATTTTGGAATTGGAAAATCAGGGTGGGCATAGCTGAGCTCTCTTGATGAGAGCCTGTGGCAGCCCCTAACTCTGTTAACCCCTACTGCACTGGAAGATTACCCCAGCAGGGTTTGGGGGGGGGGGGCATGGACGGAGGAGGATTTTACTTAACAGAAGAGGTATCAGCACAAGGAACACATCCTACTGACTGTAAGTTATGTACCTTGCACTGGTTTTTGTGTTTTTTTTTTTATTTTGACAGTGCTTAGGCTTTAAAAGGGGTTGTTAAGGTACTTTTTTTTGTTTTTTAAATAACAAACATGTTCATACTTCTCTGTGTAATGGAATCGCACAGAGCGGCCAGGAACCTCCTCTTTTCAGGTCACCCGCCGGCGCTCCTGGTCCCTCCTCTCTGGTCAGTGCCCCCATGCTGTCCATTGTCCATTGACACAGACAGAGGTACTCGACCATGTCCCCCGCTTCCTCGTCACTGGCTTTGATTGACAGCACTGGGAGCCAATGGCTCCTGGTGCCCCAGCAAAGCCAGCGAGACCCAGAAGTGAGGGGAGAAAAGATCTGCAGACGTGCATTGTGCTGGATCAAATGAGGTCTCAGGTAAATAAAGGGATGGGCATGAGGGGGTGATGCTGACACCTAAACATTTTTTATGTTAATGCAAGGAATGCATTAAGGTAAAACACTTTTAGACTTTACATCCCCTTTAAGCATAGCTATAGAAGACCTAGCAGCAGAATAACTGTAATAAGGAAAAGAAAGAAAATTATTGTTTTATTTAAGGACGGTGTATCCATACTGGAGAGGCAATGGGGCTAAAGGTTTGCCAATCATTCTAGCTGTCTGAGATGGAGGCTGGGAATGCAATTCTGATCATACCAGTGAAAAGACTTTGCCAAAAATGAGGGTGGTGTTCTCGTTAACATTTGCATATTTTGCAGATCATCTTCTGCCTGGAATCCTAGAATGACCTAACCAGAATAGATTTTATCCAGTGTCCTTTTCCAGATAGACACAGAAACGTCTATCCTGCCCATCGCTTCTGAGCAGAGCTGACTAATAAGCGGTCCCTCTAGAGGAGCATATTGGGCGATCCACTCTATGACATAATCAATTACATATTCTTTTCTTCTTGTAATGAAGTTATTAGTAGCTAAAGACATTCCAGCAGATGGATGTTTTATGTTGTAAATGTCTGTATACCATCCCACCCTAACCAATTCTTAACTTGTGACGTCCTATTAAATTACATTAAGTGACACAGAAAATAGAAACTGATGAATCAGGGTCATATAATGCCATTATTTAATTGTTTTAAACATTTTGCCTATTTGAGGGAAAGCCCTTTCAAGAATGAAGTGTTAATGGATTGGAAAACTATAGCAAACTGATGTGCACATACAAAGAGCACTATAAACAGTTATTTCATTTCAATCA
Organism: Lithobates pipiens; assembly: GCF_037356315.1. NCBI lineage: Eukaryota > Metazoa > Chordata > Amphibia > Anura > Ranidae > Lithobates > Lithobates pipiens. Next base: position 464,352,915 of record NW_027507718.1, on the reverse strand, counting down.
GATTTCTAATTTAACTGGGTGAGGTTTAATTCCCTGCTAAGTCTTCCCTGATGTCTGGAATCTCCACCAGTGCCCTGAGATCAGCTGATTGCACCAATTAATGCATTTATACACAACACATGGTGGTTTGTTGACTGATATTGCTGAGTAGTTCGTTCATGATAAAGATACTGTAAATGGAGGGACTAATGAATGCCAAATTCAGTACAGGTGAACAGACATGGATACTCAGGTCCTAACCTTAAGGTTATGACATCTTATAGTACCACAATATGCACAGCATACACTAATGGCTCTTGCCATTAAGTACACATTATGGCACGACCGCTACCACAGGAGCCCACAGTTTAAAGTCCCTAGGGTCTTTTCCCATAGTTGCACCCTCAGCCAGGCACACAGTCATAGTCACTCCTTTGGCTCAATGAACAGTCTATAGGTAAGCTTTTCTGATTCTTTATTGCAGAACTTAAACTTGGATAGGAGTAGAGTAACTGTGGGACACTCCAGTAACTCTAGTTACAGTAGCACACAGTCTCAGGGATCTCTTTCTCCAGTCTCTACTCACTAATTCCCTTGAATAGTTGGACACCTCCTTCCAGGGGAGGGCTGGCAGCCTTAGGCCTGGGGGGAAAGTCCAGTCAAGTGGCCCAATGAACCACCGAATCAGCTCACCATCCATGCCCATGTGGTTTTATAATGGACATTGATGTTATGAAGCAAGTCAAATATGATACAATGTGGTAACATCATTTAAATTGTTACTAAAGTCAAAAAATATGTTTTTTTTAATTAAAATAACAAACATGTTATACTTACCTGCCCTTTGCCGTGGTATTGCTCAGAGCAGCCCTGATCCATCTCTTCTGGGGTCCTCATGGCGATCTTGGCTCCTCCTCTTCTTTTGAGGGACTTCCATAGCCAGCCACTGACTATGGGGAGAGCATAGTATGCATGCTCTTGACCTGTGTGTGTGTGTCTATGAAGCCGCACTCCATAGCCTTATACAGCGGTACTTAGGCCCGTTTCCCACTTCCTCTTCACTGCATCTGATTGACAGCAACCACAGCCAATGGCTCCAGCTGCAGCTCGAGTGCTGTGTAAAGAGCAAAAGAGAGGAGAATAGATGCAACGTGCACAGTGCTGATCTCTTCTCCTCTCCTACTTTACACACAGGGGAGGGGGGGGGGGGGCACACAGAAACTGAAAATGTTTTTTACCTTTATGCAAACAATGCATGTTAATAGCAACAAAGGAGGTTTAACATAAATGATGCATCAATGCAGCCTCACCAGTGCCCATCAATGCAGCCTCATCAGTGCCCATCAGCTGAGCCTCATCAGTGCCCATCAGCTGAGCCTCATCAGTGCCCATCAATGTAGCCTCACCAGTGCCCGACAGCTCAGCCTCACCAGTGTCCATCAATGTAGCCTCGCCAGTGCCCATCAATGCAGCCTCACCAGTGTCCATCAATGCAGCCTCACCAGTGTCCATCAATGCAGCCTGATTAGTGCCCATCAATGCAGCTTCACCAGTGCCCATCAATGCAGCCTCGCCAGTGCCCATCAATGCAGCTTTGCCAGTGTCCATCAATGTCAGCCTCACCAGTGCCCATCAATGCAGCCTCGCCAGTGCCCATCAATGCAGCTTGATTAGTGCCCATCAATGCACCAGTGCCCCTCAATGTAGCCTCACCAGTGCCCAGCAATGCAGCGTTACCAGTGCCCATCAATGCAGCCTGACCAGTGCCCATCAGCTCAGCCTGATGAGTGCCCATCAATGCAGCCTCACCAGTGCCCATCAGCTCAGCCTCACCAGTGCCCATCAATGCAGCCTGATGTGGGGGTCACATGTGTCCCAACTCCCTGGCACGTCCTAGTCTGCACGACCCAGTCTGCACAATTTCCCATCTCCCCAGTCTGCACAATCCCCCCTCAGTTTACACAATCCAACCCTTGCCCTAATCTGTAAACCCCCCCCCCCGCCCCCCCAGTTTGCACAAGGGGGGAGTAAGAAATGAAAAGGAAAACAAGAAGAGGCAAAACAAAAAGAGGCCGGGGGGAGAGAGGGGGTTGTGCAGGTTGCAGATAGCTGACTCGCCAAATTAGCTTCAGGCTGGTCTCCAGATGTAGGCTGAGCGTTGAATGCAGGAATGAAGGAAGCTGCAGTGTGGGCCGGGTTTGGGCGGAAACAAATGGGAGGAGTATCAGATTGGACAGGTGGCCAACCAATATAAATATTCCAAGTGTAGATTTGACTCTCCCATCCCACTACTTTCCATAACTCCAGAAAATTGCAAAGCAGTCAAACCCAAAGCCAGCAGTGAAACTCAGAGCAGACCAAAGCAATCACATGCTGCTATTCTGTTTACAGAGGAGCTAAAGAATTAGACTGACCTAACCTAGAGCACCTAACTAGAAGGGTGCTACACTGATGATGGCTTTTATGCTGAGGATAATGTTTAAGTGCCTTCAATACTTGCGTCATTGACCAGAAACAAGTATGACGCTAGTGACCTTAGAACTCTCTGAACTGATCTGTATACTTTTTCCAGAGCTCTGTTGGGCAGCTCTTCCCTCATAAATGAGACCAAATGTCTCTCTGTATAATTAAAATGGTAGACATGTTTGCTTTATATGGTGGTATAAAATGTCAGCCTGTTCAAACATCTCACAAAGTGTCTAGTGGTTACTGGCTTCCCTGTGGTTTTAGAGTCTCAGTACTACAGACAGCGTTAATCCTGAATAGCATGAAAACTAGTAATTAGAAGATAAAGTTAACCTGTACTTTGTCTGGATTAGACAAAGTTACATGTTCACTTGATAGCAGGCATCAAATGGAATTTATACTTACCTTTCCTGCATTCCCCACCATCCCAAACCGCAGCATTGCTTCTGGCAAGGAGGACATGAGACACTCTGCTTTGCTTCTAACCATGCAATCTGTTTTTGCATTGATAACATTTGTAACAAATCCCACTTTTACTAGCCAGTTGGCAACTGAGCAGCCAAGAGCCAGGGCACTGAGGGAAATAGGTACTGTATATGCATAGACATTAAAGAAAAGGGAATAAACTATTGCGCTGACTGGAAGCCAACTGTCATTGAACGGGGCACATAAAAGGGCAGAGAAAGTGGCAGGGAACACCAGGTAAAATGGATGCAGTTCCTCTCAAATTAGATCTTGAGATCATATTGCACATCTAAAAAACAAACACAAGAAGCCGTCTCCATCTAGGTATAGCGATTTAATTTAAAAGGCATAAAAATGTCTGAATTACAGTGGTGGTTTTTTTAAGCACCTGATTAGATCCATAGGCTCTAACAGGCTTCAAAAAAGGTGAACTTGGAGCACAGAGAATTGTGATTGGAGCTCACCCAGGTGTGTTAGAAAAGCAAATGGATATTTGCTTTTCTAACACTGAACCACCTCTCTGCCAATCAAGAAGCGCACCTAATTGGCTGAAGGCACGGGTGATCCTATTGGACGCCTAGCAGAAGGGAAGAAGAGATGCACGGGAAGAAGAGATGCACGGGAAGCATGGAGGACACAGGAGCTGTCGCCTGATCCGCTGCCCATCCCACACCTGCTACCTAGATGGGGTAAGTGCCGGTCAGACAGTAAGCATGCACATCCGGGGTGGTGTCACAGTGAGGCTGCATTTGATGGGGCACAGTGGCTGCATTTGATGAGGCACAGTGGCTGCATATGATGAGCACAGTGGCTGCATGTGATGGACACAGTGACTGCATTTGATGGGCACAGTGGCTCCATATGATGGGCACAGTGGCTGCATATGATGGGCACAATGGCTGCATTTGATGGGCACAGTGGCTTCATATGATGGGCACAGTGGCTGCATATGATGGGCACAATGGCTGCATTTGATGGGCACAGTGGCTCTATATGATGGGCACAGTGGCTGCATATGATGGGCACAATGGCTGCATTTGATGGGCACAGTGGCTGCATATGATGGGCACAGTGGCTGCATTTGATAGATGCAGTGGCTGCATATGATGGGCACAGTGGCTGCATATGATGGGGCACAATGGCTGCATTTGATGGGACACAGTGGCTGCATTTGATGGGCACAGTGGCTGCATTTGATGGGCACAGTGGCTGCATTTCATGGGGCACAATGGCTGCATTTCACCGGGCACAATGGCTGCATTTGATGGGACACAGTGGCTGCATTTGATGGGCAAAGTGGCTGCATTTGATGCCACAGTGGCTGCATTTAATGGGGCACAGTGGATGCATTTGATGGGCACATTGGCTTCAATTGATGGCACAGTGGCTGCATTTGATGGGCACAGTGGCTGCAATTGATGGCAGCCGCAGCTATCTTGCTCCTATGAAGGTCTATATGGGCCTATGACAAGCCTTGATCTACTTTATATCTAGTGAGTGCATTTTAATAGTTTTTTATGCCTTTTTAATTAAATCGCTACACCTAGATGGAGGCACCCTCTTGTGTTTGTTTTTTATTTATGCATAGACATTGTATTTTAACATGCACTGAGAGTTTTAGGGGCTGCAGCAGTGTAGGAGCTAGGGATGAGCTTCGTGTTCGAGTCGAACATACGTTCGACTCGAACATTGGCTGTTCGTCCGTTCGGCGAAGTCCGAACATTTTGGTCCGTTTGCGCCAAATTCGTGTGGCGCTCACAGCCCACAATGCACTGCGATGGCGCAGTGCATTGCTGGCTCATGATTGGCCAAGCATGCACTGTGACCCTGCATGCTTGGCCAATCGCAGCGCCAGCAGCGAGGAGAGCCATGATTGGCCACAGACAGGATGCCTGTGGCCAATTATAGCTCAGGCTGTGTAGTGCACGCCCCACACTATATAAGGCCGCCAGCGCGGCGGCCTTGTGTAGTGTGTTGGCGTCTGAAGCAGTGGGTGTTCTGTGTACCTTCAACACAGTACACACCGATCGTTTTCGGACGATTTTCGATCTTGCTTTTGTGTAGTGGTTATTGTCTGCGTGCCCTGACCGCAGTATACACCACTATATTCACCTCACCTATATAGCTAGTGATCTATCTTTTATAATAGAGCTTGCAGTCAGTAGTGTTAGGAGATAGTGCGTGCTGTCTGCGTGCTCTGTACCCAGTACATACCGCTATATCCACCTACATAGCTCTTCTCTATTTGAGCCCACTTGCCATCTGCAGGAGTTATTGGAAGTTGTGTGTGCCTCCAGCACAGCACAGTATACATCTGTATATACCCCTTTATCTCTGGTGTTCTATAATAAAGGCATCTGCAGGAGTTAGTGGGTGTTGTGTGCCTCTAGCACAATATACACTACCCAACTGCTTTTTTACCCAACTCCCTTCAGGCCATTACCATGTCTGGAAGGCCAGCAAGGAGAGGCAGACAGGCACGAGCCGATAAAAGAGGGCAAGCAGGCTCTGTGTCTAGAGACAACAGTGCTGGTCGTGGACGCGGTGCATTGTCATCAGCACGTGGCCATGGGACACGCTTGTCCTTCTTTTCGGCAGCTGGACATGTTGAACCGCAACATGCCAACGACTTGGTAGAGTGGATGACCAAGCCCTCTTCATCCTCCTCATCCTCTCTCACCCAGTCTCAGGGTACTAGCAAAGCAGCTGCCAACGCATCGTCTTCCCTCCTCTCAATGTCATCATCAGTGACTCCTTCCCTAGACCCACCACGTCCTCCTGAGGAGTCTCCTGAACTCTTTGAGCACAGTGTTGGGTACATGCTCCAGGAGGATGCCCAGTGTTTTGTGGGCTCTGATGATGACACTCAGCTAGAGGAAGGCAGTAGCGTGAGCGCAGAGAGAGGGGATGCTCAAGAAGGACAGCAATCTGGCAGTCATGTTCCACAAGCTGCAGCATACTGCCAGGTTTGCTACAGCGATGAAGAGGGAGGGGATGATGAGGGCACTGACTCCACGTGGGTGCCTGGAAGGAGAGAGGAGGAGGAGGAGGAGGCACATGTCCAACGAGGCAGGATGACCTCCGGGGGCCAGCTTAGGGGCAGCCCACCGACTGAATCACACCGCAGAGCTCCGCCTGTGCAGAGCGCTGCCTCTGCGCGTTATTCTAAAAGTTCTTTGGTGTGGGCCTTTTTTGAGACGAGTGCATCAGATCGCACCAGATCGCACCGCTGCTATTTGCAACATATGTCTCAAGCGTATCTCACGTGGCCAAAACATCAGCCGCTTGGGCACCACATGCTTGACCAGACATATGTTGACCTGCCATGCAGCTCGTTGGCAAGCGTACCTCAAAGACCCACACCAAAGAACAAAGCGGACCTCTCCTTGCTCCTCATCAGCTGGCATCTCCAACCCCACTAGACCTTCAGTCCTCTCTGAAACCTGCTCTGAGAGGAATGAAGGTGTAGAATTAGGTGTGTCACAGCCAAGTGCTTCCGGGAACTCTGCTAGCGGTACACCCACGTCCGATTACAGCAGGCAAATGTCCCTGCCCCAGCTGCTGGACCGGCGAAAGAAGTTCACTCCCAGCCATCCACATGCCCAGCGGTTGAATGCTAGCTTGGCTAAATTGCTAGCACTTCAACTGCTGCCTTTTCAGTTGGTAGACTCGGCCCCCTTCCGTGAGTTTGTACAATGTGCGGTTCCTCAGTGGCAGGTCCCCAAACGCCACTTTTTCTCACGGAAGGCGATTCCGGCTCTCTACCGGCATGTGGAAGGCAATGTCCTTGCCTCGCTGAACAGGGCGGTCAGCGGTAAGGTGCATATTACCGCTGACTCATGGTCCAGCAGGCATGGACAGGGACGTTACCTGTCTTTCACGGCCCATTGGGTCACTCTTCTGGCAGCTGGGAAGGATGCAGGACAAGGTGCAGTAGTGTTGGAGGTTGTTCCGCCACCACGCCTCCAAAATGCTACTATTGGTTGTGACACACCTCTCTCCTCCACCCCCCCCTCTTCTTCTTCCTCCATGGCCTCTTCCAGTGCTCTGTCCTCAGTACCAGCGGTGCTTCGTAGGCGTTCCAGGGGCTACGCAAGTACGCAGGCAAAACGATGCCATGCCGTGCTTGCGCTGGTTTGTTTGGGGGACAGGAGCCACACTGGGGCGGATGTTTTGTCAGCTCTGCAGGGGCAGGCCGAGAAGTGGTTGACGCCACGCCAGCTCAAGCCAGGAATGGTGGTTTGTGACAATGGCACCAACCTCCTCTCCGCCCTCCGACAGGGACAACTGACCCATGTGCCCTGTGTAGCTCACGTCCTTAACCTGGTGGTGCAGCGGTTCTTGGGCAGGTACCCCGGCTTACAGGATGTCCTGAAGCAGGCCAGGAAAGTCTGTGTGCATTTCCGCTGATCATTTAATGCCTGTGCTCGGCTGGCTGAGCTCCAAAAGGAGTTAAACCTGCCCAAGAACCGCCTTATATGTGACATGCCCACCAGATGGAACTCAACATTGGCCATGCTGCAGCGGCTGCACACGCAGCAGAGGGCCATCAATGAGTACCTGTGCGACTACGGCACCAGGACAGGGTCAGGGGAGCTTGGTTTTTTCTCACCACGCCAGTGGGGCATGATCAGGGATGCATGCACTGTCCTGTCACCGTTTGAGGAGGCCACAAGGATGGTGAGCAGTGACAGTGCATGCATCAGTGACACTGTACCTCTTGTCCACCTCTTGGAGCATACGCTGCGTGGAATAATGGACAGGGCACTTGAGGCAGAACAGAGGCAGGAAGAGGAGGACTTCCTTGCCTCTCAAGGCCCCCTTTATCCAGACAGTGTTCCTGCTGTGCCACCCATCACACAGGAAGAGGATGAGGAGGAGGAAGAGGAGGAGGAGGATGATTGTGTCAGCATGGAGGTGGAGGCTGGCACTCAGCATCAGCATCAGCAGCAGCAGCAGCAGTCTTGTAGGGATGATTTACAGTCCCAAGAAACACGTGGACTTGTACGTGGCTGGGAGGAGGTAGCTGCGGATCATGTTGTCCTTAGTGACCCAGAGGACTCCGGACCGAATGCCTCAGCTACCCTACGCTGCATGGCCTCCCTGATCCTGCAAAGCCTGTGGAAGGATCCTCATATTCTTCGGATCAAGGAGAGGGACCATTACTGGCTGGCCACTCTCCTTGATCCACGGTACAAGGGTAAGGTTGCCGACCTTATCTTGCCATCGCAGAGGGAGCAGAGGATGAGACATCTCCGGGAGGCCTTGCAGAAAGGTCTGTGCAATGCGTTCCCAGAGACTGGGAGGTTACAAACTCCTGGTCCTGGACAACGTGTTGCTGAGGCATCGGTCAGAAGGAGCGGTGGAGAAGGTGGCCGCCTGACTGATGCTTTCAGACAATTTTTTAGTCCGCAGCCCCAAGGTATGATCGGTTCCAGCACCCATCGCCAGCGTCTGATTTACATGGTGCAGGAATACCTAGGGGCAAGGTCAGACTTGGACACCTTTTCCACCGAAAATCCTCTGGCTTACTGGGTCTTGAGGATGGATCACTGGCCAGAGCTTGCACAGTATGCAATTGAGCTACTGGCCTGTCCTGCATCCAGCGTTCTTTCGGAACGCACCTTCAGTGCTGCTGGTGGCTTTGTTACCGATCACAGGGTGCGCCTGTCCACCGAATCAGTTGATCGACCGACCTTCATCAAGATGAATCAGTCTTGGATCACCCACAGCTACCAAGCACCTGAAGCTGATGTAACAGAATAATTTTTTTTGAAATATCACATCCCTTCGAGACTGCCTATGCTGATGCTGAGTGACTGTCCTGTTATGTTGATTATCTATCCTCTTCCTTCCTCCTCCAGGGGCGTTTAAGTACAATTTTTGATGCAATGCTTTGCAGCAGGGCTAATTCCTGCAATCAAACAAGAGTATATGGGAGAGGTTGCAGTGTGGTGGCACCAGCACCAGTGCCTAAGGCCCAATTTTTCTGCCCCTGTTTAACAGGGGCGTTTAATTACAATTTTTGATGAAATGCTTTGCAGCAGGGCTAATTCCTGCAATAAAACTAGAGTATATGGCAGAGGTTGCAGTGTGGTGGCACCAGCACCAGTGCCTAAGGCCCAATTTTTCTGCCCCTGTTTAACAGGGGCGTTTAATTACAATTTTTGATGCAATGCTTTGCAGCAGGGCTAATTCCTGCAATAAAACTAGAGTATATGGCAGAGGTTGCAGTGTGGTGGCACCAGCACCAGTGCCCAAGGCCCAATTTTTCTGCCCCTGTTTAACAGGGGCGTTTAATTACAATTTTTGATGCAATGCTTTGCAGCAGGGCTAATTCCTGCAATAAAACTAGAGTATATGGCAGAGGTTGCAGTGTGGTGGCACCAGCACCAGTGCCTAAGGCCCAATTTTTCTGCCCCTGTTTAACAGGGGCGTTTAAGTACAATTTTTGATGCAATGCTTTGCAGCAGGGCTAATTCCTGCAATAAAACTAGAGTATATGGGAGAGGTTGCAGTGTGGTGGCACCAGCAGCAGTGCCTAAGGCCAAATTTTTCTGCCCCTGTTTAACAGGGACATGTAATTACAATTCTTGATATAATATTTCACAGGAGGGCCCCTTCCTGTGCCCACCCAGAGTAACGGTGAGGACCAGGCACCAGCACCACAACCACCAAAGGTCAATTTTTCTACCACTTTTCTACAATGGCATGTAATTACAATTCTTGATATAATCGTTCACAGCAGGGCGCTCCAGCGCCCACCAAGAGTCACTTTGAGGGCTTACAATGTTGTGGCAAAACCAACACCTTGTTCCGCCATTTCTGCAGAGCATATAGGGCAGGCCCCTACTTTCAAACATCCAATTTACAAACATCTCCTACTTGCAAACGGAAGGAGACAACAGCAAGTGAGATGAAAAAAGATGGACGACAAAACAAATTATACAGGGGTGATAACCCTTCCCTATGTTTTCCAAAAAGCTTAAAAATAGTTTTTTTGACTGGAGCTACACTTTAAAAATGTACCAGTTGAAAATTACAAACAGATTCAACTTAACACAACAAACCTACACAGTCCCTGTCTTGTTTGCACCGCTTGTATACTGCTGTTCTGAGTATATAGGGCCTGGGGGCCACACGCATTTCCTTTTTTTAATATGGGTACGGGGTTCCCCTTAATATGCGTACAAGACCTAAAGGAGCTGGTAATGGGCAGGGAGGGCTACCCATGCCATTTTTCTCAATGATTTTCAACCATATTGCAGGAACCAGATATAACATTAAAACCGCAAGCAGTTTTAAATGGTGTTATTTCCGTTTAATGTCATTTTGTGTTCTAAACACGGGAAACACGTGGCACTTCACAGGCATACTACAGACACCCCCCAGGCACCATATTTAAAGGAATAATTCACTTTTTTTTCACTTTAATCGTCATTAAAATCAGTGCTCCCACCAAAACGGCCATTTTTAAAAACATTTTAGGCATTGACCCATGTCCCCTGGGGCAGGAGCCAGGTCCCCAAACCCTTTTTAGGACAGTATCTTGCATATTAGCCGTTAAAATTAGCACTTTTCATTTCGAACGTTCGAGTCCCATAGACTTCAATGGGGTTCTAAAGTTCGTTCGAATTTGGGGTCCGTTCGAAAGTTCTGGTGCGAACCGAACCGGGGGGGTGTTCGGCTCATCCTTAGTAGGAGCATGGAAAGGCAGGTATTATGTTCTAGTGGAAGCTACTATCAAGCAAACCTTACAAAGTTTAAGAACTAAAAAGTGGCATTGCATGTCACCTATGAATATGTGGGGGCATGGCCAAAAGGTGGGTATGGGCTATAAAGCAAGTTTGTTTCAAAATTCACAGCTTGTGGCATTTTACTTTTCCCCTATGCTTTGCTATGTTTAAAGTGCAAATCCAGGAAACCTGAAATTTCTAATTAAGGAAACAATAAGAGCACTTTTACTTACCCGATTCACTGCTCCCCGGCAGATTGCACTTCTATATGCTCCAGCAGTGGACTAGCCATTGAAGTCCAATACAAGGCTACTGCTATGCAATTATTTGATTCATATGAATTTAAAAAAAATAGAAGCTTTTTCTGGTATTTTGAGCAACTGAAGCTATAGTCCTCAGGTGCTGATGAGAAGGGGTTTATAGAAGACCTGGTGATCCTGCCGTGAAGATCCTTGTTCTAGCACTTCTTGTTCTTGGGTGAAAACTGTCTTCTTATTGTGCTCCTTTGGTGCCACCGTCATATGTACCTCTGGTTGAGACTATTAGTAGCTGTGCTATTACACTTTGCCCTGGCGGGGTCTCTATTGGGCATCAGGCGATATGCAGCCAACACTGCAGAGAGTGCATCTAGACAGAAAGTGGTTGAAATAAATTGGAGGAGAAGATCGGGATTCGGGAGGATGAAAAGCTATAGAAAGAAACATTTTATAGATGTCAGAAAGTCCATGGTAATTATTTATGTTAGACACTGGGTTGAATTTACTAAAGAAATTGGACTGTACACTTTGCAAGTGCAGTTGCTCCATAGCTTAGCGAAGGTGGTGAAGCTCTGCTGACTTCCATCATCCAATCACGTGCAAGCAATAATGCTGTTTTGTTTTTTCCTTGCAGGTGATTGGATATTCTTTGCAAAGTGAAACTTTGCCTTTAGTAAATCCACTTCAATGTTTAGCAAGCTAAATGTCATCCAGTTAGGGTTTTCATCTACCTTAATATGACTGTGACTTGGAACTCTGCATCAGCATTCATACTGCTATTATTTTCCATGGTTTTAGAAAAGGTCTCACTACTACACAGGAACAAGTTGAGATTATAGAAGAATGTGAATATTTTGCCAAATAAAACAACTTGCTGAGATGGAACATTACAAAATGAAATAGGAAGGATTGGGTCTACTTCTCTGAACACATTATTAACTATTTCAGTGTAGTGCACCCCCTAGCTAGTGCATTTGGTCCTACTTCCCTCTTTGTAGCACACACAGCCAGTCACACAGCATTTTCTTCATTCTTACACTGGCCCAGGAAACAGTCTAGGGGCTCTTTTTAGGGTTTGTATTGGAACAGGAACTTGGATGGGAACAGGGAGCACGGAATACCTCTGGTGAACTGTAATGCCACGTACACATGACCGGACTTTCTGGCAGACTTGGTCCGATGGTCTTCCTGACAGACTTTCGGTGGAGTTCCAACAGACTTTCCGAACGAACAGACTTTGCCACACATGAACAGACTAAGTCTGTTCATAAGTCTGTTAGTTTTCAACGCGATGACATAAACGGGACTAAATAAGGAAGTTCAATAGCCAGTAGCCAATAGCTTCCCTTGCATCGTATTTGGTCCGTCGGACTAGCACACAGACAAACGGTTTTCCCGATTTTATTCCGTTGGATAGATTTGAAACATGTTCTATTTCTAGGTCCGTCAGAGTTATTATTTGAAAAATGATCGGACTAGTCCTCACACAATTGGATTCTCTGACCGACTGATCCCTTCGGACCTAGTCTGCTGGAAAGTCCGGTCGTGTGTATGTGGTATAAATGGCATAAACTTGAGTACTCCTCAACTTCTGCCTGTGCCTTACACTGACACCGCTTGTGGTTGACTCGGCACACACTGCTGGCTGCACTTGACTGTCCCACAGGATTCCTTATACTGATACCTGTACTTCCTTAGGGGGTTCATTTCAAAGAATTGTACTGAAGCTTTTCAAAGTACAAGCACAAAGATCAAATGAAAATAACTCACCGCTCCAGGTGTAAGTAATAAGCCCACTGGAACACACACCCGAGTGCTAGACCTGGCTCGCCTCCATGGTAAATTGTCAAAATAAGAAACGGCTGCACCTCACGTGGGCTCTAAGTAAAGTTTATTGGAATATGAAAATATCCAAAATGACACCAGAGGACACCAGCAGTGGTCAAGGTAGACACGTTTCACACAACAGAAATGTGCTTAATCATTACCGTAACCGTAATTTAACATTGGATGCCGTTTAGATTGGTTGAAACCAATAATGTATGGAAACGTTGATTCCATAAGTAGCTCAAGTATATCAAGAATTGTATTACATCAAACGGTCCTTCTTGGGGAGGGACCGGCCTAGATCTATGGGTAGCAACATTCTTGGGTTTGAAAAGGTGCGTAAAAGCCCCTCCAAGTGGGAGGGAAGTAGTGTTGAGGAAGAGGGAAAAAAAAGGAGGGAGGGATAGAGAAAGGTAGTGTTGGGCAGGTGATCAGTACTCGATTCTCTTGCCCTTGAATGTGTTATATTAACCTCCCTGGTGGTATGATTATGTCGGATTTTAGGTGCTGAAAGCGGTACAATTATTTTGCATGGAAATTTGGCGTTTTATATTGTAGGCCTGTAATTCTTAGAAATAATTCACTTAAATCCATCCAAACAAGAGTCTAATAGACATCCCGTGTATGATCAAATTTGAAATATGAAATCATAAATTATAATATAACTATATATATATATATATATATATATATATATATATATAATAACTATAAATAATTATCCCAAATAATCAAATAATAATATAATAATAATAATAAAAATTATTCAATAATGTATACAAATCAAAAACACTGAAATGTGCTGAGTTGCAGAATTGTCGCTGTCATCACTTTTAGTGTTTGATGACGAATTTCCCCACAATTCACTATTGCTCATTTCTGTGAGTGATTTTAATTTATTATTGCTGTTTTCTAGCTGGTCTATAACCACTTTTGATGTAAACAGACATTTTTTGGTTGCTATGGACAATCTTCAGTTTCCTGGCATAAAGAACAGTATTTATAATATAAAACTGCATGCAGGACAGTGGACAAACCACTAGGGACAAAGTGGATGTGTAATTATTGGATACAGTACTGTAATCTGTAAGATTACAGTATACTGTATCTATACTGTGTTTTTGACTTTTTGAATTTGGCGCCGAACTCCGCCCCCGTGAGTCGCAACGCTCGCAGGGAACGGAGCTCGGCTGTCAGACCGAGCAAGACACGGCGGCTCGCTGATCACAGCAGGGAGACATCGCCATGGACCCAGCGATGCGATCCCGAGTCTGGCTCGGGAATACCGCTTATGGTAATGAAATCTTACCCCGAGCCTAGTATAGTCCTAAGGGCCGGAGTATAGTCCTAAGAGCTTAGAGACAAGTACCTTGTCCCTAGGTTCTTTATTCCAGCATGGGTCAAACTCCTGTACTTTATTATGCCGTGTACACAAGATCAGACTATCCGGTGGACTTGGTCCAGCGGATCAGAGTCAGCCGGACAAACCGCCCGTGTGTGGGCTCCGGCTGACTTTTTCTTTCCAAAAGTCCGGACGACTTAGAAAGAAGTTTTGACTCAAAATTGTCCGCTGGACTCGGCAGTCCAGTTGACAATCCGGCCATGTGTGCTAGTCCACTGGACTTTTGAAATGAACAGACATACCCACACGCAGAGAAAAGTCAGTTCATTTTGAATGCGGCTCCAGGTAGACGGAACTAGCTCCGGTGGTCTTCCGTCTTGGGGGGTCTTCTCACCGGACTCCTCCGCTATCTTCTGCTAGCTCTTTTACTAGCGGAAGAGCCCGGCTTTCTTCTTTGTTGCCGTCGTCCGGGGGTCTTCTTCCGAATTCGGCTCTTCTTGCCGGACTTCCGCTATCTTCTTATAGCTCTTTTACTAGCGGTGGCCCAGTCTTCTGTCGCCGCCGCCTCTTCTTCTGACTTCGGGGGTCTTGTCCCCCTCTTCAGTTCTTCTTGCCGGGACTCCGCTTTCTTCTTCCAGCTCTTTTACTAGCGGCGGCCCGGTCTTCTGTCGCCACCTTCTCTTCTTCTCTTCTTTTCTTCTTTTCACCCCCCCATGTTGAGGGCACGTGGCCTGGTATGGCTCAGGAGGGGGGGGGGGCGCTCGCTCGTCCCCACCCCCTTTCCTGACCGCCCGGGCTGCATACTCGGCTAGGGGTCTGATATGAACTTTGGGGGGGACTTCCCCTTTAAGTCCATACCAGGTGACGGGGCCAGCGAGGTGTCAATCTCACCGATGGAGGCGACGACATTGACCTCCTTCGCTAGTTCCGTCTACCTGGAGACTTTTCTCCATGTGTGGGCAAGTCCATTCATTTCAAAAGTCCGGCAGACTCCGCCATATTTCGGCGGTTTGTCCTCCGGAAAAGTCCGGTCGTGTGTGGGCAGGCCCGCTCGTTTGGAAAGTATATCATGTGTGCGCGGCATTAGGGTTTTAAACTTTCATAAGCCTGGTGTATTCTGCTGATTCTGTAGTTCCGCCAGCATGCCCAGGCTTTGCAAAATTTGGTGGTCTCACTGGCCTGGTGTACCAAATCCTCCATTTACACAGTTTTCTAACACATTATTGCTATTGTTGGGGGGGGGGTTGTGTCTTTCCAATGCATCGGGATTTTGGCCTCACTGATTAAGTGGAGGGTCAAGGACTTCCGATACGCCGATTGGGGGATTGAAGTGTGGTGAAGGAGATACTGAGTGGGTACGTAATCTAGGGAGTAGGATGTGATAGTTGTAGTGAGATGGTGCACTTCTCTCTAAAAGGGTTGGATGAGCGGGCAGTCCTACCATATGTGCAGTAATGAACTAGAGTTTGCATTACAGCTCCAGTAAAACGGGGAAGTTGCAGGATAGTATTTGTGGTGTTGGATAGGGGTTCTGTACCACCTCAAATCCTTTGTGGATGTGGGAGAAAACACATTCCCAATCCTCTACCGAGAGGGCTGAGGTTATGTCTGTTTCCCACTGTTGACTTATTTTGTTACATTTGGCAACACATTTGGCAAACATGAGAGAGTATACGGCGGAGATGAGGTGTCTCTAGGGTTCGGATTTGGTGCATAGTGTTTCAAAAGGGGTAAGACCTCTGTGCCATGATGTCAGAGTTTTAGAGCTGTTCCGAAAGTGTCTAATTTGGAGATAGCTGTAGAAAGGGATGCATCTATCAGGGAAATGTGATAGTAAGGCATTGTAAGGCAAGAGCTTATCTCTATCGAAGAAGCTTTTGACGCAGAGAGAAACCTCAAGATCATCGTTGCAAGAAGGATAGCCTGCTAGGCCAGGTGTGAACTCAGGGTTGTGGTTGATTGGGGAAAGAGGCCCTGGGGAGGAGGAAATGTTCAGTTTGTTTCGCACTGAATGGAAGTTCAGTAGAGTGGGGACTTTAAAAGCACCACAGTGTCACTTCTCCTCAATCATTTACTAACTCAGCCACAGAATCATCAGTTGCCACCTGTCGAAATCCTAGTGAGGGAGATGTAGATTCACACCACTGCAGGACATTTGGGCTTCTTCCCACCAACTTCCTCCTGGCTCTCTCCAGGGAGCCTTCTCCTGATCCAACTCAATCCCAGGACAAAAGTTCTATAGTAGACCCCACAGCTAAGCCTAGCTGGGACCTCGATGTCTTCACTCTGGCTTCTTAAGCTTCCCCAGGGACAGAGCCCCAACACAGGGGTCTCCTCCTGCAGGGCTTGGCTCAGGAACAGTGCACCCTGCAGCACTGGCCTCGGACTATGTATGGGCTGTCCCTTACACATCCCCAGGAATTGGTCAGAGTTCCATAAATATTCGGGGCAGCCTGTTCTGCTCCACTTTCCACTATTCTTCTAGAAGCCTTTAGAAGACATGGGAAGTAACAGAACAGCAGCATGTGAAGCCCTGAGCATTGTGTGACCTAAGTTCCTCACTTACACATGACAAAGGGCTCAAGGGTTTGTTACTTGTCAGCGCTTATTAACTTCTGTTCTGGGTCCTGTAGCCCAGAGACTTTGCAGAGCTTTGGGTGGGATAAAGCCTCCAATCCTAGGCTTACATTTTACATGTGAACCAGTTCCCTCTGATTGTTCAGCTGTGCAAAGGTCATTTTGTGCATGAGCTAACTAAGGCTAAAGGCTCCTCTCTTGGAGACAAACAGCTACAGTAGAGGATTGTGTGAACACTAGGAGAGTGCCTACTCTGGCTTTATAACCAAGCTGATGACTGAAAGCGTTATTGTTTGAGGGTCTGAAACATACCAAACGTGGCCAGAAAGCTGGATATTTATTCACCGTATTGATGGGACACTTGAAACCCATGTGGGAGCAACATGCTGTAAGAACGTTTTCCAGTGCTGCCTCCTCTTAGCCACTCAAGGCTGCTGTTCCACATTCTCCCTCTCATTGAGGGACTGTCACAGGCCAGAGGTTCAGAGAGAAGGACAGCTGAAGCCTGCTGGAACAGGATAAGTAATACAAGCTACTTCCACTAGTCGCTAGAAATAACAAGCATTCGACCCTTGCAGTCCAGTTTCCGTCCCAGTGTTCAGTTTGAAGAAATCCATTACATGCTATAATTACATGCAAACTAAAAAGTACTGTAGCAAGGTGCTGGGCTACAACAAGATGGAGAAGGAGACATTGCTCTTTATTTTCCTCTCTCTCTCTCTCTCTCTCTCTCTCTCTCTCTACTAAAACATAAATGTTGTGCTGCAGGGGGAGATCTAAAGCCAAGAGCCTGAGATTTTTGAGTGAGGACATCCGGGGCAGAGCAGCACTGCTCACATCACAGCACCTGCACCGCTGCCACAGGTAGACTGCAGGGTCAACTCACCCTGTGCAGATCACTCACCCCGCAGATCACCAGAGGCTTTTGTGGAGAGACCAGTAGGGGCCCTAGCTACTACAGCAATAGGTCATCACAGAATCCTGGGAACTGGTGAGAAGGCTACACGCCCATTGCTGATACTGCTAGCAGGGACTGAGCTACTAAGAGCAGGGATGTACCCAATTCATATGGCACCCACACTGCGCTCTATACCACGCTTATTTCAAACCTAGACTGCACATATACGAACCCTATACCACATTATACCAAACCTTTATTGCATCTGAACCACATTTACCTTGTACCTGTGCCAAGACTAAACCATACCTATACTGAATGCAAGTTAACTGGGACTGTCGTTAAGTGCACAGACACTCTTAAATGGTCCCAACGATAGCCACCAGAAGAACATGTCAAAAAACTGCCCTCTCATAATAATTATTCTGCAAACCCCCTTTGTTCCCCTGCCCCCTGCGCTACCATCCCTCTTTTATTCTGGACAGAGCATACCCATTAGGCCTAGGACTATTATTGTCATCATATATCCCCTCTGGCAGCACTTTACTACTGCTCACTACTTTACCACTGCTCATTGCTGCACTTGATGTGGCCTTGCTACTGTTTATGCAGATCTGGACGCCAAAAGTAATCTTATGCCTAGTCTTTACTGTTAATCTCTTTGTATGCTAAATTGTGTTATTATGATTGTTAACCCATTTTATGCTTGCCTAGTTACCAATCATACTGGGAAATATATTTAGTTGGCCCTTACTACCTGGTTTGGTGCCTGTTGTATAGTGTTTTATAGCACTACTATTGGGTATTAAGTACAGTGGAACCTTGGTTAACGAGTAAAGCGGTCAATGAGCGCTTTGAAAGACGAGCAACTTTTTTCTAAAAATACTGACTCGGTTTGTTGTCTCACAAAATGAGCAGAATTCAAGCTAATGTGGTGTGCAGTACTGCATTTGGCCAGAGATGCGGGGGCACCGGTGACACTCGGAATGGTTCGGAGGTGTTCGAAAGTACTCGGAAGCACTCGGAAATACTCCATTCTGAGCCTTTTCGAGGATTTCCGAGTTCAGCCGAGCTGTCCCCGGGTATTTCCGAGGCTCTCCGGCGCCCCCCCCCCACCTCTGGCCACATGCGGTATTGCATGCAATAGAAGTCAATGCGGAGCAAATTATCTTTGTTTCCACTGACTTCTATGGGGAATTCTCCTAGAATGGATTATGCTTGTAATCCGAGGTTCCACTGTATTATTTCAGTGATTTCCTGTGATATTGTATGTTTGTACACTCAGCCTGTTGTGTCAGAGAGGCTGAGGTTCTTGAGAAGATCGAACCATGCTATCCAGCGGCTTCTAGAAAGGTAGCGCTACAGGAAAGACTTTGGATCATACTTGATTTGTATCTAGTAATTTAAGATGACAATGTCAAAACACTTATTTCTGTGTCAATGTCACAGCAGCTTGTGTAAAAGTAGCATTCCAAAAATCTCCAAGAAATAAGCTTTCACACTAGAAGATTTAATTTGTAACCAGTAACGGGCAGAGTCAAAATCAACTAACAATACTAGTGATCTTGGGTACACCCTGAGCTTGGAGCCCTTTAATTGGTGGGTTCATGGTGCCTAAAAAGGTGTACCCCTGAAATTGACTAAAGTACATGGCGCCTGATTGGCGAATAGTAGCTGGTTTTCAGTGGGGTCCTTCTGTTAGTGGTGCACTATCCCTTTAGGATTGTGGGTGATGAGTAACATATTAGCTGCTAGGTAAGAGCAGTCTCTAAAATGTTCACAGTGTGTGGCATGAGTTTAGGAAGCGTAGTTCAGCTCACCACTCCAGGTAGGTAGTAGGCCCGGTCCCATAGCACTAATATTTGATATTAAGTATTACTTTCAGTGATTTCCTGTGATATTGTATGTTTGTACACTTAGCCTGGTGTGTCAGAGGGCATAACATTCTTGAGAAGATCGAGACAAAGAACAGAGGACCCATTCTATCTATTAGCTTCTGGAGGGTAGCACTACAGTACCAAACAAGAAAGACTTTGGATCATGCTAGATTTTATATCTAATAATTTAAGATGACAACTTCAAAAGACTAATTTCCATGTCAACATCACAGCAACTTGTGTAAAAGTAGGATTACGAAAATCTCCAAAAATGAAACTCTCACATAAGAGGATTTATTGTGGATTATTTTTATAGAGATATGTATTAGACACACAGTATTTTACATTACAGATATCTTTCAGGGTCTGGTAGCAATATTGGGTGTTTCTGTCTGTGGATTTAATTGTGTCAGTCTATTTCTATGTTTTCATTTTATCAAATGTCATGCCTTCCTTGCTGCTAATAAGACTTTATAAGGTCCCCAGGGTATGCTGACTAGTAAACTGATTAACTGTGCTGAAAGTGTTAATAACTTTACAAATATTATGTTACTGGTAAAATGAACAGAAATAAAAACACATCCACATGCATTTATTTTTAAGATGACAATTTAAGGGGAATCGCCACCCAAACCATGTTGGATCTCCTACTAGAGCCCTGAAGAGCAAATGTTCCCCACCCCTAACACAACTTTGATAGGTTTGTAGCACCTACCACTGAAGGAGCTGCTGGGGGACGGCAGGTTCTGTGTTCTGCCACAACTCTGTAAACTGCACATTCCCCACTGACACACCTAGTTGTGGCTTTAAGTTTTACTAAACCCACAACAGTAAAATCAGTAAAATATATATGCAGTAAAGCATGTTGGTTATACTCACTGTGGAACCCAAGGGAATAATCCCCTGCATTGTGTAAAAAGGCTGTTTGGCTCTGTCTTCTCTAATCCTCCCTTCTTACCCTGTCCCCAATATGCAGTATTTCCTGATAGTACAGATGCTAGGGGACACGCTGCACATGCTCAGTTTGGTGTGTATTGCTAGAAAGTTTTTTTTTTTTTTCTTGGGAGAGTGCATATAATCATTGCAGGGCCAATCAGCACTGTCCAGACAGAGGGTCAGGGGTACTGCATCTTCATAGGACAGTCAGAGCAGAATGAAAACTCCTCCTACAAGCTTTAACCAGACACTGATGGAAGTCACAAGACTGCTATATACTGCTGATGAGAAATTATGGGTATTAGCATTTCCATGCTCTGTGTACAGTCATGATATGGACACCGTTGAACTGTATTGCCAGAAACTCCTTAAGTAAAGTTGTAACTGTTCTGAGCCCGGTCTGAAGTTATTCAAAAGGGTACATGTTGGTTTTGGTGTATCAAAAGAACTTGGGTCAGTAAAGTACATGTGGGGTATGAAGTTCAGCTACTACAAAGGTCTACTTGGCAAAGCAAGCAGGAGGAGTAATGCAGTTGCTATGGGTAAACAAGAACTAGAGCAAGGCACACAAAAGCCAGTCATGAACAGTGCCAGCTGATCCATATGGGGCACAGGGGTGCTGCCCCCCTAATCCATGCTCCTGGCTCCTAATCTACATGCAGGGTGCCAAATGCATGGATTTTAATGGGGTTTTTATTTATTTTTTAAACATGTGATTAGAGCCTGAGGCTCTAATTAGCTTCAAAAAAGGGTGGGCTCAGGGCGCAGTGCCCATCCAGTTGTGGGACAATAGCAAATTAACATTCGCTATTGTCTTCCTGATTCTCCTCCCTGGCCAATCAGGAAGAGTGTCCTGAGACCCGACTGGCCAGGGAGTCTCAGGACCCACTTCCTATTCAGCCAGGAGGAGAAGCAATGACCCAGCTCGGAGCAAGCCCTACCCGGGATCACCAGTACCATCTCCTAAGGTAAGGACATGGTTGGCGTCCGACCTGTCCACGTGGGCGCAGAGGCTAATGCAAGCAAGCAGACCAGGGGCACCACCTCCGATTCCCATCTGTCACCCATGCAAGGGATGATGGCATCTGGTGCAAGTGAGGGGGCAGGTTTGTTTGCTGCCCCCCTCCAAAATATTGAGCACCAGCCGACGTTGATCGTGACGTGTGGTACCTGATATAGGCGACAGTTCCTTCAGTAGCGGGGGGTTAAAGGTTCTCGTCCCCTCCCTGGTGGTCAGTTTCCAGTAGCAACTGGAACTGAACCAGAATTACGGAGATCTGTGACCTGGTAACAGGGTACGAGAGTAAAGAAGTTAACAAGAGCACGCATGAGGTTTGTGCTAGGTGCGCAGCGGGACCCCATTCTGTTAGTGGGAGTGAGGTATTAGGGCTACACTGCTCTGGGGTAGAGGGCGTGGGCTCAGCAGCATCCCTCCTAATTACAATATACATCATCCAAAGTTTGTAGTGACATGGGACAGTGCTTTCAGGGGAACTTTGTACTTTTATTACTACACACAGTGACATGGCTCATCTCTAAGCCAAAAACTGCCTCAATGTTAGACTATCACATGAACGTGGTCCCTGCCTGATCCCGGGCATTGGTGAGAGTGTGCATGGTGAAAGGTACCCCCATGTGTAGAGTGAGTGGCCCTGCCCATAACTTTGTGTAGAGGGCAGGATACACCTACATGCACCCTCTGGTTCCACCATTCTCAACCAGAGTTCCTAAGGTTCTTACATAGGTTGCTAGGAGTTCTTTGAGCTGTGACTGATTGACCCTTCATTTGATGGTGCCTGCATAGTTTCAGCACTAATATTCCATAGCAAAGCCAGCTGTGTAACATCAATAATCTTTTTAGATTTCTGTTAGGGTGTCATTCTGACAACCACTGTAAAAGGGAATTCTTCACAATGGCCACCAATGTAAAAAGCATTTTTCCCATTAAGCCCCCATTTGGTTTTAGCAGAGGTTTCCCAAGACTTGAAAATTACTACAAGGGTTCTACTGGGGTAAATTGTTGAGAAATAAATGGAGAATAAAAATAGGTTTCCTAGATCCTAGACTGCATTTGACTGCAATCAGATGCACAGGAGTTGACTCACCTTCCAGCCTGTCCTATCCTTCAAGGACCCCCTGCCATGTTAAATTTTTTTAATTATGTGACATTTCACCTTAGAAGACCCAAGAAACCATGAAACGAGACAATCGCCCATTCTCCTATACTTGAAGGTCCCCTAAAGCCAGAGGATATATCACCAGCAAATCATAATTCTTCAAGATACCATCCTCCAAATGTTTATAAAGGGGCTCACATTATAGCGGTAAGGTGCAGCATTTCGGAGCCACGTATGACCCTTTTGTGAAGCATGTGATGGTGTGCTGGCGATATTTGCTTTGTGGTGTTACTGCTCTCCAGCTAGTAGTTGCTACAGAACCCATTTACTTCTTGCCATCTCCAAGAGTGTGTGAGGTGGAAATATTATACATGGTTTGACCCTTTAAAGGACATCTGCCAGGACATCTGCCACTAGATAAAATTTTAAAACACCCCATTACATTGCAAGTCAATTGATCCATCAATATACTAATACATCTATATCTATCTTAAATGTGTTGATGTCAGCAGCTCACATTTTACTTTGTTAGTTGTTGATAGTGATGGACGAACTTCCGACGGGACGTTTCGCGAACGCGAAACGCGAACGGGCACAAACGTTCGCGAAAACGACCGTTCGCCGCGGGCTCCATTGACTTCAATGGGAGGCGAATTTCGCAAACCTTTAGGTCGAATTTGCGGCCACGGGGTAATTATTAGGGGGTAGCACGTAGTCCCACCACCTGGACAATAGCATAATACATGTATGAGGTGAATTTGGGATCGATAACTACAAGCATTTTTTTTTTATTTGGGAAATTGTTCTGACAATTCAGGACTATGGAGCTAATGAAGGCAATGGAGGAGAGGGAAGGTCAGGGACCAGGGTAGGCAAACAAGAGGGTGCAGGAGATACAGAGCACTGACAGCAGCACCGTAATACAGAGCACTGACATCAGCACCGTGACATACAGCGCTGACAGCAGCTCCGTGACATACAGCGCTGACAGCAGCTCCGTGACATACAGCGCTGACAGCAGCTCCGTGACATACAGCGCTGACAGCAGCTCCGTGACATACAGCGCTGACAGCAGCTCCGTGACATACAGCGCTGACAGCAGCACCGTGACATACAGCGCTGACAGCAGCTCCGTGACATACAGCGCTGACAGCAGCTCCGTGACATACAGCGCTGACAGCAGCTCCGTGACATACAGCACTGACAGCAGCTCCGTGACATACAGCGCTGACAGCAGCTCCGTGACATACAGCGCTGACAGCAGCACCGTGACATACAGCGCTGACAGCAGCTCCGTGACATACAGCGCTGACAGCAGCTCCGTGACATACAGCGCTGACAGCAGCTCCGTGACATACAGCACTGACAGCAGCTCCGTGACATACAGCGCTGACAGCAGCTCCGTGACATACAGCGCTGACAGCAGCACCGTGACATACAGCGCTGACAGCAGCTCCGTGACATACAGCGCTGACAGCAGCTCCGTGACATACAGCGCTGACAGCAGCTCCGTGACATACAGCGCTGACAGCAGCTCCGTGACATACAGCGCTGACAGCAGCTCCGTGACATACAGCGCTGACAGCAGCTCCGTGACATACAGCGCTGACAGCAGCTCCGTGACATACAGCGCTGACAGCAGCTCCGTGACATACAGCGCTGACAGCAGCACCGTAAGCAGCCCCAGGAGGAAGTCAGCACAGCACAGGGATGGTGTGATCCCCTCATAATAAGAACCCCCAGGAGGAAGTCAGCACAGCACAGGGATGGTGGGAGCCCCTCATAATAAGAACCCCCAGGAGGAAGTCAGCACAGCACAGGGATGGTGGGAGCCCCTCATAATAAGAACACCCAGGAGGAAGTCAGCACAGCACAGGGATGGTGGGAACCCCTCATAATAAGCAGCCCCAGTAGAAATATGACACCGCTCAACCTCTTCAAAGAGGAGGGTAGGGGCATATAGTACGGTGTGCTTTTTTGGGTCAGGGAAGTGAGCCAAATGAATTAAGAAGGTCTGTGTGCTTGATTCCAAAAATTGTTTATAGACATATACATGGTCTACTGATCACATGTGTTGAATTCCTCCGAGATCCATGCCTCATTCATTTTTAGAAATGTGAGGTAGTTAACACTGTCGTGAGCTAGGCGAGTACGCTTATCGGTCACAATCCCCCCTGCTGCGCTGAACGTCCTTTCGGACAGGACACTGGATGAGGGGCAAGCCAACAGTTCGATTGCAAATTGGGCAAGCTCTGGCCAGAGGTCAAGCCTGCCCACCCAGTAGTCTAGGGGTTCATCACTCCTCAGAGCGTCCACATCGGCCGTTAACCCAATGTAGTCGGACACCTGACGGTCTAGGCGTTCCCTGATGCTGGATCCGGATGACACCTGTCGATGGGTCGGCTGAAAGAATGACCTCATATCCGAAGTCACCAACACATCTTCAAACCGGCCTCTTCTTGCAGGCGCTGTTGGATTGGTACCCGCAAATCCTTCTCTGGGAGTGGGAATTGCTCCTCTGCCAGCGCACGCAAAAGCAGAATGCAGCATTTCTCGAAGCAAGGCCTGGAAGTGCTGCATTCTGACAGCCCTCTGCGACGGCGGTAACATTTCCGCCATTTTGTGTTTGTACCGGGGATCTAAGTACGTTGCCACCCAGTACTGGTCCTTGACCCTCATGCTTTTTATACGGGGGTCCCTATTAAAACACTGGAGCATGAAGGCCCCCATTTGCACTCAAGCGGAAGGTATGTGGTGGTGGTGGTGTTGTTGGTGGTAGTGTCTTTGGGGGTGCACATAGCAGAGAGTGAAGAAGAGGGTGCAGATCGAGAGGATGAGGAGGGTGCAGAAGAATAAGGCTGAGTGAGCCACTCAACCAAGTCTGGTGCGTCCTTTAAAGTAATTGAACGCACCTTCTGCAACTTCCCACTTTGGCTCAAGGCTGTTGCTCCTGCCCTACCCCTACCACCCCTGCGGAAGGGCCTGCCTCTTCCTCTGCCTGTCATTTTTTAAATCACCCTGTGACAAAACTCTTAGTCCCTATACCGCTGAAGGACTGCTGCAGTATAGGGCAGCGGTCAGCAGTAGTGCACGTCAACCCTATGTATTGTGGACCGATAGCGGTCCTTACAGAACAGCAGACTGTACTGCACTCAGGCCTATGTACCGTAGCACCCTATACCAAGTTACCAGTCCTTATAAGAACTTTTGTGGACCAAGCAGGTTGTGTGTTAGTGATTAGCAGACTGTACGTCAGTCCCTATACCAATGAAGGACTGCTGCA
Source organism: Lithobates pipiens (assembly GCF_037356315.1). Taxonomy (NCBI): domain Eukaryota; kingdom Metazoa; phylum Chordata; class Amphibia; order Anura; family Ranidae; genus Lithobates; species Lithobates pipiens. The sequence goes on along the minus strand of NW_027507718.1, from coordinate 464,327,155 downwards.
GTATAGGGCAGCGGTCAGCAGTAGTGCACGGCAACCCTATGTATTGTGGACCGATAGCGGTCCTTACAGAACAGCAGACTGTACTGCACTCAGGCCTATGTACCGTAGCACCCTATACCAAGTTACCAGTCCTTATAAGAACTTTTGTGGACCAAGCAGGTTGTGTGTTAGTGATTAGCAGACTGTACGTCAGTCCCTATACCAATGAAGGACTGCTGCAGTATAGGGCAGCGGTCAGCAGTAGTGCACGTCAACCCTATGTATTGTGGACCGATAGCGGTCCTTACAGAACAGCAGACTGTACTGCACTCAGGCCTATGTACCGTAGCACCCTATACCAAGTTACCAGTCCTTATAAGAACTTTTGTGGACCAAGCAGGTTGTGTGTTAGTGATTAGCAGACTGTACGTCAGTCCCTATACCAATGAAGGACTGCTGCAGTATAGGGCAGCGGTCAGCAGTAGTGCACGTCAACCCTATCTATTGTGGACCTATAGCGGTCCTTACAGAACAGCAGACTGTACCGCACTCAAGCCTATGTACCGTAGCACCCTATACCAAGTTACCAGTCCTTATAAGAACTTTTGTGGACCAAGCAGGTTGTGTATTAGTGTTTAGCAGACTGTACGTCAGTCCCTATACCGCTGAAGGACTGCTGCAGTATAGGGCAGCGGTCAGCAGTGGTGCACGTCAACCCTATCTATTGTGGACCGATAGCGGTCCTTACAGAACAGCAGACTGTACCGCACTCAAGCCTATGTACCGTAGCACCCTATACCAAGTTACCAGTCCTTATAAGAACTTTTGTGGACCAAGCAGGTTGTGTATTAGTGTTTAGCAGACTGTACGTCAGTCCCTATACCGCTGAAGGACTGCTGCAGTATAGGGCAGCGGTCAGCAGTGGTGCACGTCAACCCTATCTATTGTGGACCGATAGCGGTCCTTACAGAACAGCAGACTGTACCGCACTCAAGCCTATGTACCGTAGCACCCTATACCAAGTTACCAGTCCTTATAAGAACTTTTGTGGAACAAGCAGGTTGTGTGTTAGTGATTAGCAGACTGTACGTCAGTCCCTATACCGCTGAAGGACTGCTGCAGTATAGGGCAGCGGTCAGCAGTGGTGCACGTCAACCCTATCTATTGTGGACCGATAGCGGTCCTTACAGAACAGCAGACTGTACCGCACTCAAGCCTATGTACCGTAGCACCCTATACCAAGTTACCAGTCCTTATAAGAACTTTTGTGGACCAAGCAGGTTGTGTATTAGTGTTTAGCAGACTGTACGTCAGTCCCTATACCGCTGAAGGACTGCTGCAGTATAGGGCAGCGGTCAGCAGTAGTGCACGGCAACCCTATGTATTGTGGACCGATAGCGGTCCTTACAGAACAGCAGACTGTACCGCACTCAAGCCTATGTACCGTAGCACCCTATACCAAGTTACCAGTCCTTATAAGAACTTTTGTGGACCAAGCAGGTTGTGTATTAGTGTTTAGCAGACTGTACGTCAGTCCCTATACCGCTGAAGGACTGCTGCAGTATAGGGCAGCGGTCAGCAGTAGTGCACGGCAACCCTATGTATTGTGGACCGATAGCGGTCCTTACAGAACAGCAGACTGTAACGCACTCAGGCCTATGTACCGTAGCACCCTATACCAAGTTACCAGTCCTTATAAGAACTTTTGTGGACCAAGCAGGTTGTGTGTTAGTGATTAGCAGACTGTACGTCAGTCCCTATACCAATGAAGGACTGCTGCAGTATAGGGCAGCGGTCAGCAGTAGTGCACGGCAACCCTATGTATTGTGGACCGATAGCGGTCCTTACAGAACAGCAGACTGTACTGCACTCAGGCCTATGTACCGTAGCACCCTATACCAAGTTACCAGTCCTTATAAGAACTTTTGTGGACCAAGCAGGTTGTGTGTTAGTGATTAGCAGACTGTACGTCAGTCCCTATACCAATGAAGGACTGCTGCAGTATAGGGCAGCGGTCAGCAGTAGTGCACGGCAACCCTATGTATTGTGGACCGATAGCGGTCCTTACAGAACAGCAGACTGTACTGCACTCAGGCCTATGTACCGTAGCACCCTATACCAAGTTACCAGTCCTTATAAGAACTTTTGTGGACCAAGCAGGTTGTGTATTAGTGTTTAGCAGACTGTGCGTCAGTCCCTATACCGCTGAAGGACTGCTGCAGTATAGGGCAGCGGTCAGCAGTAGTGCACGGCAACCCTATGTATTGTGGACCGATAGCGGTCCTTACAGAACAGCAGACTGTACCGCACCCAAGCCTATGTACCGTAGCACCCTAGACAGACCAAGTTACCAGTCCTGATAAAGAGCTTTGTGGAACAAGTGAGTTGTGAATGATTAGCAGACTGCAGCAGAAGGGCAGCAGTCAAGTATAATATTCTTTCTATATTTGGAAGAAAGAATATTATACGTGTACAAGCCTATTACCGTACCACTGATACCAGTCCTGAAAAGAACCTTTGTGGAACTAATAGTAACAGCAAGTCTTTAAAATTATCCTCACTGCCTGACACACTGCTTCCTGCCTGTCCCTATACAAATTGGCAAAAAAGAGTAGGCTGGAACGATTAGCTGGAACAGCTCTTTTGTGGACCTGATAGTAACAGCTAATGATGATGATGATGATGATGATGAAGAAAGACTAATCTGGCTGAGCTGTCCCTAAAATAGCAGCATACAGCGCTCTGTCCCTTTATCTAAACTGACAAAAGAAACTCAGGCTGCTGACCTAACACCTATACCAGTCCTGAAAAGAACTTTTGTGTACCAAATAGCTAGCGTTTTCTCTGTCCCTACTCCACACAGGATCCTTTCCCTACAGTGACAGAAGAAAGAATGTAAAATGGCCACCGGATCGGGTGTATTTATAGGTTAGGGGGAATGTCCAAGTGTCCATGAGCTGTCATGTCTCAATTGGTTGTCCTGTAACACATGATAAACGTGTCACGAAAGGTTAAAGTTCTTGTATACATTAAACACGTAAGTCCGCCGGGGCGAACGACGGAAAAAGGCGTTCGAACCCGCGGACGGCGAAAGTCGGAAATTCGCCGCGAAACGACCGCCGGGCGAACCGTTCGGCCATCACTAGTTGTTGAGACACATCCCACACCTCAACTGGAGTAAAGAAAATAATATATGATCACCCTGCCTTTAGTTTAAAGTGTCCATATGTTGAGAGGGCTCATAAGCCATGAAGAATTTATCCAAAATACATGTCTCGCACGCCTGACTTATACACACATACAAATGTCATGCAGGTTGCATTAAAATTGCATAGTAGTCCACACTGGAAATGCATACAAAAGAAGAATAGGCCACATCAGTACTCGCCCTATCCACACACCCTGAAAACATCAGTCCTTAGAAAACAGGGTTAAAGCTGAAGTTCACCCTAAAAAAAAAAAAATACATAAATTACATAAAAAGGCTCCTAAAACAATTTTTTTTTAGAGTTACCAGAAATGGCTGTTGCTAGGCAGATCATCCTAATCTGCCACTTCCTATTCCGCAGTAGTCTTCATTCTTCTCCTCCTCGCATGGTCTTCTGGGGAATGGGTTGCGTTGTCTTCTGGGACCTGTGTGTGTCCCAGAACACAGTCGGCCATTCACAAAGCACTGCGCGACTCGCTCATGTGCAGTAGGAAACAGGCTCCACTGCCTGTTTCCCTTAGTTCCAATGGCGGCTCCGAAACACGATCCGATGGATGTTTCAGCCTCGGGCGGCCGTCATTGCGAGCACCCTGGACAGGTAAGTGTGCTTATTAAAAGTCAGCAGCTACTGCTGACTTTAAAAAAAAAATGTTTTCAGCTGGAACACCGCTTTAAGGGGATTCACTATCCTGCTCCCCCACCCAGCTGCAACTGTGATACATTTGTTCATCTCAGCCATTTAATCTCCAACAGGGGGGGTGGGTAATTGTTCATTTTAACTACTTCAGTACTGGGCTCTTTTACCCCCTTCCTGTCCAGGCCAATTTTTAGCTGTCAGTGCACTTTGAATGATAACTGCACAGTAATGCAACACTGGAACCATATGTGTTTTTTTTGTTTGTTTCTTTCACACAAATAGGACTTTCAATTGGGGTTATTTAATCGCGTAGGTTTTTTATTTTTTCCTAAATAAAAGACCGACGTTTTTGTTTTGTTTTTTTTAAAAGCATTTTTCATCATTTCTGTTATAAAATTTAGCAAAAAAGTAATCTTTCTTCATAAATTTAGACCAAAATGTATACTGTTACATTTCTTTGGTGAAAATAGTCCACAAACTATGGTATATATATCTGAAAATGTAACAATCCTGATGTGTTCACAAACTAATTTCTCAAGGCCTGAAAATGCCAGGAAAGTACAAATATCGCCCTAATGACCCTTTTAGAAAGTAGACAGTCCAATGTATTTAGTAAGAGGTTTTTTGAAGTTATATATTTTGTCACAATTTTTTGGAACATGACTAAATTAAAGAAATATTTTTTTTCACATTTATTTTTTCACATTTATTTTTATTTACACCATGTCACCAGTGCAGAACATCATCATATAACTGGTGTTATCAGGGTCACTGACTGGTGTATAAAAATAATAAATATATATATATATATATATATATTTTTTTATTTCTTATTACATTTTTTTTTATTATTTTTTTTAACATACTTTGACCTTACAAAAACATAGTTACAATAGCAACATTTTACTACTTTGGGGAAGTGATCAGTATTTTTTTTTCACTGTCATTTGACAAAAGGCTGGGTGGGGAAGTGGTTAACTTTTTTTCATATTTAAGAAGTTTTGGGGTAGAAAAGGATAAATAGGCCTGACAGAAAATTTTGATGGTCATATAAACATGTGTCAGGGTCTGGGTCTGAAACGAGGAGCTATGGAGGTAACTCTCCCTGCCTGATTGCTTTGACAGCCTTGCCTTATGTCTTGTTTCTCTTGAACTATGAACTCTTTGCTCCTCCCATTACTTCCTGATTTAAGCCATGCATCTGCACTTCCTGTTTGCCAGATTATTGTGCTCTCTCCAGCCAATATCTCACTCTTGTCACTCCTGCAGCCATCTGCATCTTCGCCTCCACCACCGACCTACAGACCTTTGGCTTTCTCCTTGACTATGCTTCTGCTTGATTCCAACCTGCAAACACTTGTTACTGACCTTTGGCTTGTTTACCGAATATGCTTTTGTTGATCCCTACCTGCTATATCTGCTACTATATCTGCTACTATCTGCTACTATATCTGCTACTATATCTGCGACCCCAGCTGGCCTCCTGGTGGGGAGATCCTGAGAACCAGGACCTGGTACTATCAAGCAGCAAAACCCATCTCCACCATCATGAGCTCTGGTGAATACCGGTTAGTACTTAGAACCCGCACCTCGGGTGAGTAAGAGTCATCTGCCAAAGTGACCTGCTTGTATACTTATCTTGCTGGTCAGTGGGAGTCTCTCTACTGCTATAGCTACTGGTCTCAGAGCCTGATCCTTGGCCCGGTGAAAACACAGTTCTCTGTTTCTGTCAGGTCACCTAGAGCCCAGGTGACAGATGCACACCGTAGGGTTAGGGGTGCACCGCAAGGTTGTGGACCCTACGGCTGACTGCTGCAGACGGGGGACAGATCCCACTGGGGATAGAGCGTAAGATTCCCCAGGGCGCGGAGTCTAAGAGCCAGCAGGTGTTCACCAGAGCCTCGAGTGGTGAGGATGGACTTGGCTGCAACTGGCTCCAGGTCGCGACCCCCAGGGTCCCCCAGCTCACACCCACAGTAGGCAACAGGAGGATAGGGATGGTGAGGGACAAAGCCAAGGTTGGGGCCACAAGCAGAACAGAATAGTCGGGTACACGCCAAAAGGTCAGGGTCACAGGCAAGCAGGGATAGTCAGAACACGCCAAAGTCAGTAACGGAAAACAGTAGCAGAGCACACGGCAGGAAACAGGAAGCTAACACACAAAGGTTGATCAGCAGGATAAGCTAGCAGTGCACAGGTTAATATAGAGTTGTCTTATAGGAGCTAGGGTGGAGCCATGCCAGAGGAAGGAAATAAAAGCAGTCAGGTGAAGCTCGGCTGGTCTCTAGAAATGAACACATGCAGACAGGTAAGCAGAACAACTCTATTGCATAAACATGACAGTACCCCCCTCTTACGAGGCCTCCCCCTTCCCCGCCTGGGACCAGGTTTAGAGGGGAACTTCAAATGAAACTTCCTCAACAGACGAGGTGCAAAAACCTCGGAAGCCGAAATCCACAACCTCTCCTCAGGACCAAAACCTTTCCAGTGCACGAGGTACTGGAGAATGCCTCTACAGAGTCGGGAATCCAAAATTTGGCTAACCTCGTACTCCTGATCATCCTCAGAGACCGGTGCTACGGTAGAGAGAGGACGAGAGAACTTATTGAGGACTAAAGGCTTTAGAAGGGCAACATGGAAGGAGTTAGAGATTTTGAGGCTTTTGGGAATCTGGAGCTTGAAACAAACCGGATTCAGTTTAGAAATTATGATGTATGGACCAATGAATCTTGGGGCAAATTTGAGGGAAGGAACCCAGAGTTTGATGTTCCTGGTGGAGAGCCAGACTTTGTCTCCTGGCTGAAGAGAAGGTGGCTTACGCCTGCGACGGTCAGCAAAACTCTTGAATTTGTTGGCAGCTTTCTGGAGGGAATCATGAACGTCAGCCCACATGGAATTGAATGATTCCTGAACAGTAGCCAAAGCTGGAATGTCAGAAGAACAAGTCATAGGAAGAGGAAGCTGAGGATGTCTTCCATAAACAGTGAGAAAGGGGGTTTTCTGAGAACTGACGTTAACATGATTATTGTGGGAGAACTCAGCCCACGGTAATAGTGATGCCCAATCATCATGATGGGCAGAGACCAAGGTACAGAGAAAGACCTCCAACTCCTGATTAACTCTCTCAGTCTGGCCATTGGATTGGGGATGATAAGAAGAGGTAAAATCCAAGGTAATGTCAAGGAATTTGCAAAAGGCTCTCCAAAAACGAGAAGTAAATTGCACACCCCTGTCCGAGACGACATGAGAAGGAACACCATGAAGGCGAAAAATCTCTCGTACAAAAATGGGAACCAAGGCAGGGGCAGAAGGGAGACCAGGAAGAGGAACAAAATGAGCCATCTTGGAGAACCGATCGATTACTACCCAAATGGCCGTATTATTCTCCGATAGTGGAAGATCAGTGATGAAATCCATGGCGATATGAGACCAGGGCTCCTTAGGAATGGGCAATGGCATGAGAAGACCAGCAGGGGCTTGAGTGGAAGATTTAGACTGAGCACAGACGTGACAAGCCTTAACATAGTCTTTAACATCCGAGCGGAGATTAGGCCACCAGTAGTGACGACTGATAAGCAGGAAGGATCGGAGGAACCCAGCATGACCTGCCACCTTGGAATCATGTCCCCAACGAAGGATCTTGGTTCTTAGCTCCGTGGGAACAAAGGTCTTACCAGGAGGAATCTTTGATTCCAGGGTGGTAGAATGGGCAACAATACAAGAGGTAGGAATGATCGGCTCAGGATCAGGGTTGGACTCCTCGTCCAAAGTGTCAAATGACCTAGAGAGCGCATCAGCTCGACCGTTGCAGGAACCAGGTTTGTACGTAATCGTGAATTTAAAACGAGAAAAGAGACTCCACCTGGCCTGTCTGGGGTTCAGACGTTTAGCATTCTGTAGGTACTGTAGATTCTTATGATCAGTAAAGATCGTTATGGAGTGAGGGGAACCTTCCAAGAGATGACGCCACTCCTCCAACGCCAATTTAATTGCGAAAAGTTCCCGATCACCAATGGCATAATTTCTCTCTGCCTGAGAATTTTTTTTGGAGAAGAACGCACATGGTTGAGGTTTCTTCTCAAAGTCCTGAAGAAGCACAGCTCCCACCCCCATCGAAGAAGCGTCTACTTCAATAAAAAATGGGTCCTCAGGATTTGGTCTCCTCAAGAGGGGTCCAGAGACAAAGGTCTGTTTCAGATCGTGAAACGCAGAGACAGCCTCGGAAGGCCAGTCTTTGGCATTCGCACCCTTCTTGGTCAAAGCGATAATAGGCGCAGCAATGGAAGAGTACTTCCTTATGAACTGCCTATAATAATTTGTGAAGCCAAGGAAGCGCTGTGTGGCCTTGAGGCTAGCGGGAAGGGGCCAGTTGGTAATGGCTGAGACCTTTCCGGGATCCATGCGAAGACCCGCACTAGAAACAAAACATCCCAGAAACAGGACCTCGGAACATTCAAAGGAACATTTCTCCATCTTGGCATAGAGATTGTTCTCTCTAAGGCGCTGAAGTACGGTGCGTACATGGTTTCTGTGAGCAGGCAGATTTTCGGAAAAGATGAGAATATCATCCAGATAGATGACAACAAACTGGTACAGTAGATCCCTGAATATTTCATTGACAAAGTTCTGGAACACAGCTGGAGCATTACACAAACCAAAAGGCATAACCAAGTACTCGTAATGCCCATCCCTAGTGTTAAATGCGGTCTTCCATTCGTCACCTTCCCGTATTCGAATGAGATTGTATGCACCTCTGAGATCCAACTTAGTGAAAATGGAAGCCCCCTAGCCCCCTTCAACCTGTCAAATAGCTCAGATATTAGAGGTAAGGGGTAACAATTTTTAATAGTCACAGCGTTTAAACCTCTATAGTCGATGCAGGGCCTGAGGGTACCATCCTTTTTGGCAACGAAAAAGAACCCTGCTCCTGCAGGCGATGAGGATTTCCGGATGAAACCACTCTCCAGATTCTCAGCGACATACTCAGACATGGCCTGGGTCTCTGGAATGGACAAAGGGTAGGTACGACCCCTGGGCAGGGTTGCCCCAGGGACAAGGTCAATAGCACAGTCAAAAGATCTGTGAGGAGGAAGCACCTCAGCAGACTTCTTTCAGAACACATCCCGGAAATCGCTGTATGCAGCGGGAAGATCGGACGATACAGATGTGGTAGCAATGGGAAGTTTCCTCTTGGGGGTCACCTTGGGAAGACAAGACGAGAAACACGAAGGACCCCAGGCCAGGATCTGCCCAGATACCCAGTCCACATGTGGCGAGTGGAGCTGTAGCCAAGGAAGGCCCAATACAATGGAGGTAGAGGCCTTGGGTAGGATGAGGAAGGAGATCCACTCCTGGTGGAGTATCCCTACCGACATCCTAATAGGTAGCGTCTGGAAACGGATAGGGCCCCCTGGGAGCACAGTGCCATCAATTGCCGAGACTACTAGTGGAGTAGCGAGGGGAGAAAGGGTAAGCTTCATAGAAGAAGCAGTTCTCCAGTCCATAAAATTGCCGGCAGCCCCGGAGTCCAGATATGCTAGGACCGATTGGGAAGAAGTGCCTACATGGAGGAACACCGGAAGAAGGAGACGAGAAGGTGATGTTTCTGGGTCCAATACTCCACCTTCCAAATGTATTAGACCCGAGCGTTTCCCGGACGGAGCGAGCAGGAGTCAGGAAAATGACCCTTGCCCCCACAATAAAGACACAAGCCCAGAGTTCTGCGTCTAGCACGTTCTTCGGGGGTTAGTCTGGTCCGGCCCAGCTGCATGGGTTCCTCAGCAGACAGAGGATGCTCCACAGGGCGACGGGGAAAAAGCTCAGGCTGACTAGAACCTGGGGGGTGCTGGCGTCTTTTTTCTAAGGACCTCTCCTGGAAACGAATGTCAATCTGACATAAGGAAATGACATCGTCCAGACCGGCGGGGATAGCTCTTCCTGCTAATTCATCCTTCACTCGGTCAGATAGGCCATGTAAAAAGGTTGCAACCAGGGCCTCATTGTTCCAGCTCAATTCCGCCATAAGGATACGGAACTGAAGTGCATATTGGCCCACTGAACAAAATTCTTGGCGAAGGTGTAAAAGGGCACTAGCCGCAGAAGAAACCCGAGCTGGCTCCTCGAAGATGTTACGAAAGAGCTTCAAGAAGTTGGACAGGCTGGAAACCACTGGATCATTTTTCTCCCACAGGGGAGCAGCCCAGGCTAAAGCTTCACCGGAGAGGAGGGAAATGATATAGGCTACCTTTGCCCGATCGGATAGAAAGTTTTGAGGCTGGAGCTCAAAATGAATGGTGCATTGGCTGATGGAAGCCCCTGCAGGCCTTGGAGTCCCCAGAGAAACGGGACGGAGCTGGCAGTACTAATGAATGCGTGGATGCGACTGGTGCGATAGGTGCAGTCGCAGACTGTACTTGAGGCTGCAGGTTCGGGGTTCCCAAGGAAGCCTGTAGCTGCTCGAAGCGAGAAGCCAGATCTTGAAGGAATCGCATCACCTGAGTCTGATTAGATTCCTGGGTCTCGAGTCTCCGCACTATGCCCTGCAATGGATCGACCGCAGGGAGCGGCATGTCAGCCGGGTCCATGGCTGATCAAACTGTCAGGTCACCTAGAGCCCAAGTGACAGATGCACACCGTAGGGTTAGGGGTGCACCGCAAGGTTGTGGACCCTACGGCTGACTGCTGCAGACGGGGGACAGATCCCACTGGGGTTAGAGCGTAAGATTCCCCGGGGCGCGGAGTCTAAGAGCCAGCAGGTGTTCACCAGAGCCTCGAGTGGTGAGGATGGACTTGGCTGCAACTGGCTCCAGGTCGCGACCCCCAGGGTCCCCCAGCTCACACCCACAGTAGGCAACAGGAGGATAGGGATGGTGAGGGACAAAGCCAAGGTCGGGGCCACAAGCAGAACAGAATAGTCGGGTACACGGCAAAAGGTCAGGGTCACAGGCAAGCAGGGATAGTCAGAACACGCCAAAGTCGGTAACGGAAAACAGTAGCAGAGCACACAGCAGGAAACAGGAAGCTAACACACAAAGTTTGATCAGCAGGATAAGCTAGCAGTGCACAGGTTAATATAGAGTTGTCTGATAGGAGCTAGGGTGGAGCCATGCCAGAGGAAGGAAATAAAAGCAGTCAGGTGAAGCTCGGCTGGTCTCTAGAAATGAACACATGCAGACAGGTAAGCAGAACAACTCTATTGCATAACCATGACAGTTTCTTTACAAGATGTAAAGTCTGCCCAATACTGGGTAGGCCAAGCACTTAAAATGTGATTTTGTCTAAACCTGAAACCTGAATTCCCTATTTCCTTTTAAAAATCTGAGTGATGGGTGGGATAGTCAATTGAATTGATTTACACATAGTCAGAAGGAACATCTAAAGCTTGATTAGCCTGTTATGCTGCAATCTAACATTTGATCCTTGATTCTGCTGTCCTACTCCATTGGGACATTCTCCAAAAGCTTGTACACCATCTCCCCACTTTCTTCTAAATAAAGACATCTGTACCATCAACCTCCAAAATGCACCTACCTAAATTATGTCAACCAATCGGGGCAATTAAATAAACCTGTAACAAATACCAATCAAATGTGCAGAAAAACAGGAATGCTGTTCTTTTCACGTGAAGCACAGAATATAAGCGGAGCCCAACCATTCCCATGCACCTTTATGCTAACAAAACAAAAACGTATTGCTACATCACTCTTTATATGAATTTCTGTTTTATTTTTGTATAAATGTAGTGTAGCAAAAATATGTTGTATAATACCACCATAAGTTGCTACAATTTAGTTATTATTTTGGAAATAAACAGAAAACTTTGGAAACTGTGAGAAAGAGTTCTGGCCTGTAAGCTCTCATAGATGTCAATTAATAACAGGGAGTGGAACAAGAATTGGTCGATTAAATATTCAAATCGTACATGTGTTTTTTGTGTTATGGCGTCAATTAGGAGGCTCCTTCATCACGTCCATAAGCACAGACCTAGTAAGCACTTTTAGTGTGTATGGAAAGAATGAGTCACTATGAGTATCTAATGGGTAAAGGAAGAAAGTTCACTCCATAGGCTCAGAACTGCTGCAAAACAGATGGAAGTTACTCAGAAGTTCATTTGAACTGTGCAGCTTTCATCTGATGATATATCTTTTAAATCTCCCTTCAGCCTAAGACATTCAGTGTTGCTTTTTTTTTGCGGCTATAATATGACAAAAAATGGATCTATTCAGGAAAATTTAAATAAGCCTGTCACATACAGTATATGGTAATTCAAACTGAGCATAGGGTGAACAAAAGAATAAGTAGAGGTTACTGTGTGCCGAAGCAATCTCTGATATAGAAAGCTGAATTTACCAGCAGATCTACAAATATCAACTTTTAAAAAGTATAATGAAAAGCAAAACCTTTTTTTCGGATAGAGAGTTTTATTTTTTTTGTTTTAATTACATAGTTACATAGTAGGTGAGGGTAAAAAAAAGACACAAGTCCATCAAGTCCAACCTATGTTTGTGATTATATGTCAGAAATATATTGTATATCCCTGTATGTTGTGGTCGTTCGGGTGCTCATCTAATAGTTTCTTGAAACTATCTATGCCCCTCACTGAGACCACCGCAGATGGAAGGAAATTCCACATCCTTGCTGCTCTTACAGTAAAGAACCCTCTACGTAGTTTAAGGTTAAACCTCTTTTCTTCTAATTTTAATGAGTGGCCACGAGTCTTGTTAAACTCCCTTTTGTGAAAAAGTTGTATCCCTATTGTGGGGTCACCAGTAAGGTATTTGTATATTGAAATCATATCCCCTCTCAAGCGTCTCTTCTCGAGAGAGAATAAGTTCAGTGCTCGTCACCTTTCTTCATAACTAATATCCTAAAGACCCTTTATTAGCTTTGTTGCCCTTCTTTGTGCTTGCTTCATTTCCAGTACATCCTTCCTGAGGACTGGTGCCCAGAACTGGACAGCATACTCCAGCTGCGTATTATCTCTGGAGTTGTTCCCATTTTTTAAAGCATGCCAATATTCTGTTTGCTTTGTTAGCAGCAGCTTGGCATTGCATGCCATTGCTGAGCCTATCATCTACCAAGACCCCCAGGTCCTTTTGCATCCTAGATTCCCCCAGAGGTTCTCCCCCCAGTGTATAGATTGCATTCATATTTTTGCAACCCAAATGCATTATTTTACATTTTTCTACATTGAACCTCATTTGCCATGTAGTTGCCCACCCCATTAATTTGTTCAGATCTTTTTGCAAGGTTTCCACATCCTGTGGAGAAGTTATTGCCCTGCTTAGCTTAGTATCGTCCGCAAATACAGAGATTGAGCTGTTTACCCCATCCTCCAGGTCATTTATGAACAAATTAAATAGGATTGGTCCCAGCACAGAACCCTGGGGGACCCCACTACACACTCCTGACCATTCCGAGTACTCCCCATTTATCACCACCCTCTGAACTCGCACTTGTAGCCAGTTTTCAGTCCATGTACTCACCTTATGGTCCATGCCAATGGACCTTATTTTGTACAGTAAACGTTTATGGGGAACTGGGTCAAATGCTTTTGCAAAATCCAGATACACCACTAATTCTAGAGGGATAGGCTTTTATTTCCAGAAAAGACTCCAAGAGGGCAATTGAATAAAGTTTTTAAGACACTTTTTCAAGTGGCATGGTTCTTTTTAAAACACCGCGACTAATTTGTGAAAGCCTCACAACAATTTTGTTTCAAGTTTATGGCACGATTGACAAATGCAAGTGACTCTTATTTGCACCACTTTAAAAATGTGTTTCTATGGTTGTGAAAAAAATCAAAAAATATTTTTTTCAAATAAGTGTAACACTGACCCCCGAAGGAGCTGCTGGTTTTGTTGGGCTTACCATTACCTTCTTGACCTCGTCTGCGTCTAGGAGTTTCCCATGGTAGATGGCCCAAAGATCTGTAGAAACTGACACTGGATCCTCTTTTTGGGATATTTATTGAAAAGATAACACAGTTTCTCAATGAAGGGTAGAGGGTTAAGAAGAAAGTTCAGGTACTTTTTGGAACTGCAGAAATAGGAAGTTTCTCACAATAGAAATCCAGAGAATTACCGTTTCACAACTGGATTCTCACAGCTACCGAATAGACCTCCTCTCACTAGGCATAGCAGCCGATAGAGTGTTTAATTAGAGCAAAGTCTCTGCCACAGACTTGCATGTAGAAAACTTGTGAAAAGTCTCTGCCACAGACTTGGATGTAACTGAGGGTCATAGATAAATTTAAAGAGCTATCATACGGTACCAGTATTTCGCAGCCGGTCCTGCGATACTGTATGAGTGTAGATCCATTTAGTATCCTTCAACTGAGCCTCCAAGCTCCTTCGGAGGAGCTAGCCTTGTGCATAGCCTCCTCCTGAAGAGTCCTCCCCTGGGTGCTTCTCCAGTTGCTGTGCCTCTCCTCAGGTGAGACGGCACTGGACCACCTTTGAATCCTCCTCTTAGCTACTTCGCCATGAGGGCCATGGGGGCTGGTCAGAAGGAACAGGACCAAACAGACAGAAGGATCTTCTGGACCAGAACCGCGAATCACGTGATCCCCGTACCTTAAATACAACCTCCCAGAATGCACAGCAGGATGACACTCCCACTGGGCTGGTTCCGAGAAAGGATGGCACTCAATACGCCTAGCTAAACTGCGTTCTCACACTTGCCAGTGGTGACAGCGACACCTGTGGCCAAGGAGAACACAGTGCAATCCAGCTAGACTGGTACTGAAACTACAATTTGGCATAGCCCCAAAACCCAACTGCGGTTTTAGGAATATTACGTTGAAAAAACATATAGCGCATGTTCGTCAGGAGCCGGCGCTACATAAGCATTTGTGATAATCAGTGTTTGCTTTTAGAAGAAACACTCTCATCATGTCTGCATGCTGCAGGAAACATAGAATAATGACAGTATCAAAAAACCAAGTGGTACATTGAGTCTGCCCCATTTTTTTTTTTATTACTTTTTTTAGTTAACCTTTTTGTATAGATGTTTGTCCCAAGCATGTTTGAATCCATTTACTATTGATTGACTCACTACCTCTGCTGGACACATTCTAAGCATCAACTAAACTTTTGGTAAAATAATACTTTTGGACTGTCCTCCTGCTAGTTTGAGGACATGCCCCCATGCAGGGCCGGATTCACATAAGGGCTAGTGGAGCTGCAGCTCCAGGCCCCTCCCTCAATATAGGCAAATGCCAGTGGCTTAAGGAAGAGTCCTGTCTCTGCAGATGTCTGACTCCTATCACAGGATCTGTTACACTCACACAGATCCTCTGTGTCTGGGAGCTGTCTGGGGGAGGGGCACTGATGTTGTCCTAATCAGCAGGAGCCCGGGAGGAAGGACATCTCCCATGCTGTTGACATAAGGTTAGTAAATTTGTTAGGGAGGTGTTGTGCAATTATTGTGCTAGAGGACACACTGCTGCTTACCCCCATGTAATGTGCTCTCTTGTGCCCAGTGCCCACCATGTCATGTGTTCTCTTGTGCCCAGTGCCCACCATGACATGTGCTGTGCATTGCAGGGCCCACCATGCAATGTGCTGTGCCCACCATGTCATGTGCTGTGCAATACAGTGCCCTCTATGTAATGTGCAGTGCCCACTAAGTCATGCTGATCCCACCATGTAATGTGCAGTGCCCCCCATGTAATGTGCTTTTTCATGCAGTGCCCACCATGTCATGTGCAGTTTCCACCATGTCATGTACTGTTCTGCGCCTACCCTGCCATGTGTTGTGCCCAGCATGTAGTGTGTTGTGCCCATTGTGTAATGTGCTGTGCTGTTCAGCAGTGCCCACCATGTAATGTGCCGTCCCTAACATGTAATGTGCAGTTGCATTGCCCACCATGAAATGTGCTATGCCATGCAGTGCCCACCATGTAATGTGCTGTGCCATGCAGTGCCCACCATGTAATTCGCTGTACCCACCATGTAATGTGCTGTGTCATGCAGTGCCCACCATGTAATTCGCTGTGCAGTGTCCACCATGTCATGTGCTGTGTTGTACCCACCATGTCATGTGCTGTGCCATGCAGTGCCTACCATGTAATGTGCTGTACCCACCATGAAATGTGCTGTACAATGTCCACCATGGCATGTGTCGTGCAGTAACCACAATGGAATGTGCTGTGCAGGGCTCACCATGTCGTGTGCAGTGTTCACCATTTAATTTGCTGTGCTCACAATGTAATGTGCTGTGTTGTGCAGTGCCCACCATGTCATGTGCAGTATCCAACATACAATATGCTGTGCCCACCATATAATGGCATATGCAGTGCCCAATATGCAGTGCCCACCATGTAATGTGCTCAGCTGTGCCCGCCATGTCATGTGCTGTGCCTACCATATAAGGTCCTGTGCCCACCTTGTGCATTTGCTGTGTTGTGCCCACCATGCAATGTGCTGTGTTGTGCAGTACCAACCATGTCATGCGCTGAGCCCACCATATAATGTAATGTGCTTGCTGTACCTTGCAATGTGCCGTATTGGGCAGTGGCAACCATGTAATGTGCTGTGCCCACCATGTAATTTGCTGTGCTTTGCCCACCATTAAATGTACTGTATCCACCATGTAATGTGTTGTGCCAGCCATGTAATGTACTGTGCTTCGCCCCCCCCCCCCCCCAACATGTAATGTACTATGCTGTGGCCCCCCCCCCACAGACTCCCCCCTCACTTTCACCCCCCCTTTCTCTTTCATCCCTCACTCCCTCTATCTCTCAACCCCTCTCTTTCACCCTGTTCTCTCTCTCATCATCTTCATCCCCATTCTCTCTCTCTCTCGCCCCCTAAAATCCCCTCCTTCTTACCACCCTCTCTCTCTTACCCTCTCTCTATTCCCCTTTTTCTCAACCCTCTCTCTCTCTCACTTGTCCCCTCTCTCTTCACCCCCTCTCTCTCTCATTTGCCCCCTTTCTCTCTCTTTTTCCCTCCCTCTCATTCATCCCCTCTCTTTCAGCCCCCTATCTTGCTATCACCCCCTCTCTCTCTCTCTCTCTCTCTCTCTCTTTAATTTAACAAAAAATTGTTTGCATTTTAATTGTATTTATTTTCATAAAAAGGATCACCAAAATCCTTAGCACCAGGCCCATGCTCTTAATCTGGCCCTGCCCCTGTGTTCTTGATCTTGGTTTCATATTTAAAATGCTGCCCTCCTCAACCTTATTCACCCCTTGATATATTTGATTGTTTCAATAATTTCTTCCCTTTCCCTTCTTTCCTCCAGACTGGCTAGCTCTTAAAGTGATATTAAAGGCTTTCTTTTTTTTTAAATAACAAACATGTCATACTCGCCTGCTCTGTGCAATGGTTTTGCACAGAGCAGCTTTGATCCTCTCCTTCTTGGGTCCCTCACTGGCTCTCTTGGGCCCTCCCTCCTGCCGAGTGGCCCCAGAGCAAGCAGCTTGCAATGGGGGTTTGACAGACCCCACTGGGACAGGGGCTTTTGGAGGGGGCTAAGGCCAAGCATTCCACAAATTGATTATGGCCCATGGAGGAGACCGGGGATTTTCTCTGCTTCTCCCAGTCAGAGCATGAAAAAGAGATCAGTTTGGCCTCTAATCCCACTGAGATAGCAGATCATTCCCAAATGATGGACAACAACGTGATGAACACTGAGAGCGAGGTTTGGGCAATTTCTTGAATAAAGACAATACAGCTTCATTTCTGGAGTTGATGGAAAGGTTTAATATTAATCTTGTACAGGTTAATGGTCAAAGGAAGTATGGTGGCCCTCCTGCAGACTGGGTTGGAGAAGCTCCTTCACTTGGAATAGAAACATTTTTCAACAGTCTCCTTCATAAAATCTATGAAGATAAACGAACTCCACATTTTTAGACTACTGGAACATTGTATGAGTTTTGCCTTATGATGACTTTTCTAGTGGACAGATTACACAAGTGAAAGCCAAACACCTGAAAGACAGTGTGTGTAATGTACTTTGTGTATCCAGGGCTGTGGACTTGTTGCCGGATTGTCTGGGGTGGGCTCCCTGACTAATCAAAGCTGGTCTGGGTGACTGGTTGTTGATTAGTTGTTGGTTAACTAGATCACTGGTTAATTAGGTTACTATTAGCTGCTAGCTGTTCATTGGGTGTACTGTTAGATTTACTAATGATATTACTGTTAAAGGTTTGCATTGTTTAGGATAATGTGATCAAGCTCTTATCTGATTTTGTGTGGTATAAATTCTGTTTGACAATATAGAGAGTTCTTGTTTGCACCTAAGCTAGTATTGACTAGTTGTTGGGTGCAATTCCCAGCTATAATACCTGGTTAATGTGTTCCAGCGGCGAGGAAGCAGCGCTGTTTGGTGGAGGCATCCCGGCAGAGTGCCAGAGAGTCCGTCACTGGGGAAACTCAAGCAGGCTCATTCCCAAGTCATGGCTCTTTGTGTCCATTCACTTACAGAGCCATAGCTCAGCTCTGCCCCCTCTCTCTTCATAGGCTCACTTGCTGTGATTGACAGCAGCGGAAGCCAGTGGCTCCTGCTGCTGTCTCAGCCAATGAGGAGGGAGAGTCCCCTGAGAGCCAAGGCTCGTGTGCACATCACTTGATTGAGATGGGGCTCAGATAAGTATTGAGGGGCTGTGGGAACTGCCATACAAAGGTTTTTTACCTTCATGCATAGAATGGGCTAGCTCACTTGTAGGTTCTCAGTCCAGAAAGTCTAGGTTTAATCCTGGGGAAAATCTGTTATGCTGCATATACACGATCGGAATTTCGGCCCGCAAAAGACCAATGAGAGTTTTCCGTCGGTAAATGTGACCGTGTATATGCTCAATTGGTCTTTTGCTGGCGGAATTCCAGCCAACAAAAGATTGAGAGCATGATCTCAATTTTTTGGTCGGGAAAAGTTCCTATATACGAAAATGCTATAGTCTGTGGCAATTCCAACGTGCAAAATTTCCTATGCTCGGAAACAATTCGACGCATGCTCGGAAGCATTGAACTTCATTTTCTCGGCTCGTCGTAGTGTTGTACTTCACTGCTTTCTTGACGATCGTAATTTCAGAAAACTTTTGCGTGACCTTGTGTATGCAAGGCAAACTTGAGCGGAATCCCATCGGAAAAGCCATCATATCTTTTTCCAATGAGAAATCCGATCGTGTGTACGCGGCATAAGACTTCCTGCACACCAATACTTCTGGGTATAAACAATCTGAAGGTTAGTTCTGCGGCCAGCTTAGTTGGGGCCCTTATGTTTTCATGCAGTGAAAGGTGCAGTCCCTTTTAGCCCTTGTACACACGGTCGGAGATTCCGACAACCAAATCCGTCAGAGTAATTCCAACGGATTAATTCTGGAAGAGGTCCGGAAGTGATGTTGCATACACACGGTCGGACTAAGTTGTCGGAAAATCCGATTGCACATAACGTGATGCCGTTATTTAGTTACGACGGGACTACATTCAGGCTAGTAGCCAATAGCTTTGGTCTAGGAATTTGATCTGAGCATGCGTGGCACTTTGTCCGTTGGAGTAGGCTACACATGATCGGAGTATGTCCGATAGGAGAATTTTGTCTGAAAATTTTACCGGCAAGTTGGAAAACTTGGTCCGTCAGATATTCCGAAGGAAACAGTCCGATGCAGACCACACATAGTCGGAATATCCGACAAAACGGTCCGATAGGACACATTCCGTCGGAATCTCCGACCGTGTGTACAAGGGCTAAGATATGGAAGAGTAGGATAGTTCCCTTTAAGAGGCAAATTGGTTGGCACAGTTCACTTTAAAATGTGAAATTATTGGGAAGGGTCACTTTAAGCTATTGAGTTGTGGGCAAGAGTCATTTAAGAAGGGGGGTAGGCGTGTTCCACTTTAAACAGTGAGTTTCGACTTGGATAGCAAAAGCCCTATCTTCAAATTGCTTGAGCAGAAGTGGATGCATCTGCAGCAAAAAAGGTCCATCCTAGCAGGGAGCAAAGTTCAGCAACCTGATTGCATTGACCACAATGGCAAACAAGGAATGGCAGCTTGAATCAGTGAGGCCGTGGTGATATATATGTCACTGTTAGTTGGCCAATATTGAAGAAGGCTTATCCCCTACAGGGCTGGCGGGCAACAACAATTAAACGTGAATGATGGCAACAATGCGTGGGCCAGCTACCCTTTCACCAGTCCTTCTATGAATCCAGAGAAGCAACGGTTGTTCTACCATGGGAGGCCCCTCTGACTGGAAATGTGTCGGTGGTGCATGTGACGTATGCACTTCTGCAGTTGGAAAGTCTCCCCAAAGCACCTCTTCACTCACAGTGTTCAGCCTAACAGTCTCTTTCTCAGCTTCTCCAGCTATTCTGTACTCTCTAGCTCAACCTGGTCCAGTCCAAAAAGTGCACGGCTCAACAAAAGCTCACCTACCCTCTTTCCTCAAAGTCTCTCTCCTACTTCTCTGTGTCTTCCCAGGCTTTTTATTTTATTTCCTCCCACCCCTTGGTGATTGCTCATGGGCTCTGTAGTTTAATTTCAGCTAGACTGTGAAGAAATTTGGCTTTCAGCCCACAATTCCTAGAAGTCTCCAGAAACCGTGTCTTTGGTGCCTCATTACATGCCTACTCACCTCCTAGTCATTCTACGGTGGACAGGCTCCACTTGCATGACTTGAAAGACATCAGGCCTTAAGTAAAAGCATTTAAGCTGGGTACACGTGGATCAATATTCAGGCAGCCAAATTTCAATCTGTGTATAGCCCTCTCTGATAAAAGCAGATAGTTGGATCAGCTCTGTTGAACTGTCCTGCTGGAAAACCTTGTTCAATCAGTGGCTTGCAGCCAACCCGCTGCTGTGCTGATTAGTGTATGCTAGGGGTTGCTGAAATAAAAAAGCATAGTGGGGGAGATTCCTGCATCCACCTCACTTGTGTGGATACAGGAATCTGTTAATTTTTATTTTGTTCAATCAGCAGGCTAAAATAAAATAAAAAATTAAAAACAAACAGTGTATACCCAGCTTTAGCCTGACACGTGTAAGTGGAAACACAACAACATCACAACATTTAAATGTTACCCAGCTAGCTATAGGTCTCTATCTCACGTATTGAATAAAGGGCAGAATTTCACCTTATCCATATACCATTGATTGACCTAAAAGTAGCATCACTAACCAGTTGTGAAAACACCCCAGATTCTGGATCTCAGACTTTAGCACTGTAATGCATTTGTGGAAAGGCTATGGATATTTACATATTAAAACAAGTCCTTAATGACCTCTGTAGCTGCAGGCACTGGCACTGTGGAGTAATTACTCCCAAAAGTTCACAGCAAAAGCAATTTCACTTCAGGCAACTCAACTCAACGTCCTTCCACCTCCTTGCTGTAAACTGGCAGCCTACCATATTTCTAATCTTTAATGTGAACACAGAGTAGCACAGACCTGGGACTGGTATGGCTGTTTGGTCCCAGGTTGCATTACCTAGTAGCAGGGCCAGATTAAGAACATCATGGGCCTGGTGCTGAGGATTTTGGTGGGGCCTTTTATAAACAATAAATAAATAAAAATGCAAACTATTTTTTGTTATAACAAATTAAATTAAAGACAGAGAGGGAGGATGAGAGAGAGAGAAATGGGATGAAAGAGGTGTGAGAGGTAAGGGAGGGAGGATGAGAGAGAATGGGGGGGGGGGGGATGAGAGAGAGAGGATGCACATGAGCATTTGTGGGAATGACATCAACGCAGCCTGGCCAAGGTAAGTGACCGAAGGCACAGAACCCAGAAGGAAGACCGGGTGAAGATGGAAGTGCCCGGGCCCCGCCGGATTGATCACAGCACAGCACTGGAGGGCTCAGTCTGACAATTTAAGTGTGCCCTAATGTGCTTATATGCTGTGCATACTTGTACATTATGGCATAACCTACCCCAGGGCCTCTAAAAAGTAGTAATGTTAGAAAAATTTACTACCGCTTTAATATCACAGGAGCGGGCTCCCTACTGACCCTGTGCCTAGGTGCATAGTTGTCAACATTTCAAAAATATTTTCAGGGAAGTTTTTTTTATACAAGTGCTATATTTAGAGTAGCTGACATCCCCTATGTTCCTCTATACATCACAATAGCAATTACAAAATTAAATAAGTACTAATAATGGGGCAGAACAAATATGAGGACTGTGAGATTTCCTTTAGTTGAACTAACAAAAGTGTGCCCATTCTAGAGCTGGTAACCTTGAGGGTATTCAGTATATTTTTAAAGAACAGCTTTTGTGGGTAAGAGGCATAGGGGAGGAGTATGGATGGTATAAAAGTGGGAAGTATGTGCAGGTGAGGGAGAGGAATGTGGAGGGTCAAACAGTGGGCAATATGTACATGAGAGGAGTGTAGAGGGTATGGCAGAAGGCACTATGTACAGGAGAGGAGTGTGAAGGGTGTGACAGTGGACAGTATGCACAACAGAGGAGTGTAGAGGGTATGACATTGGGCACTATGTAGAAGAGAAGAGTGTGGAGGGTATGACAGTGAGCAATATGTACAGGAGTGTGGAGGGTATGACAGTCGGCACTATGTATAGGAGAGAAGTGTGGAGAGTAGGACAGTAAGCAGTAATTACAGGAGAGGAGTGTGGAGGGAGGGTATGACGGTGGGCACTATATATGGGAGAGGAGTATAGAGGGTATGACAGTGGGCACTATGTATAGGAGAGGAGTATGGAGGGTATGACAGTGAGTAGTATGTACAGGAGAGGAGTGTGGAGGGTATGACAGTGGGCACTATGTATAGGAGAGAAGTGTTGGAGGTATGACAGTGGGCACTATGTATAGGAGAGGAGTGTGGAGGGAGGGTATGACAGTGGGCACTATGTATAGGAGAGGAGTATAGAGGGTATGACAGTGGGCACTATGTACAGGAGAGGAGTGTGGAGGGTATGACAGTGGGCACTATGTATAGGAGAGAAGTGTTGGAGGTATGACAGTGGGCACTATGTATAGGAGAGGAGTGTGGAGGGTATGACAGTGAGTAGTATGTACAGGAGAGGAGTGTGGAGGGTATGACAGTGGGCACTATGTATAGGATAGAAGTATTGAGGGTATGACAGTGGGCACTATGTATAGGAGAGGAGTATGGAGGGTATGACAGGGAGTAGTATGTACAGGAGAGGAGTGTGGAGGGTATGACAGTGGGCACTATGTATAGGAGAGAAGTGTTGGAGGTATGACAGTGGGCACTATGTATAGGAGAGGAGTGTGGAGGGTATGATAGTGAGTAGTATGTACAGGAGAGGAGTGTGGAGGGTATGAAGGTGGGCACTATGTATAGGAGAGGAATGTGGAGGGTACGACAGTGGGCACTATGTACAGGAGAGGAGTGTGTAGGATATGACAGCGGGTGTTATGTATAGGAGAGAAGTGTGGAGGGTATGGCAGTGAGCAGTATGTACAGGAGAGAAGTGTGGAGAGTATGACAGTGGGCACTATGTATAGGAGAGGAGGATGAAGGAATCTGGGAAGGAAAAATGTAAAGGTTTGTGGAAGGACGTTTAGGGACTGCGTAGTGGTTATGCGGGCCATACATGGAATGAAATTACACCGATTAGGCAGAGACCAGCCATAGTTGATCTATGTATGGGCTAGCTGGTTTTACACAAGTCAACCTATTAACCGACTTGAGTGAAACCAGCCTGTCAGGTTTTCCCCAAAACAATCAGTGCTGCCAGCTATAGTTAGCAACACTAATCATTGTATTCACTGGCAGAACACAATAACACTGCAGGAGTGATTGCCTCATTCACAGGTCAGCAGGTGAGAGGGTGTGTGGGGACAGGCTGGGGGAGATACTAGTCAGTCCCTGGGTAGGCACTGGTTAGTATCAGAGCCAGATACACACAGGTTACATACGCCACGATCGTTAGAGCGAGAGCAATAATTCTAGCACTAGACCTCCTCTGTAACTCTAAACATGTAACCTGTAAAAAAATGTAAAGCTTCGCTTAGTACACAACAAAAAATTGTGCTAACTTTAGTGTTTATTTTTATGAATGAAACCGTTTCTTTCCAAAAAAAAAGTTTGAAAAATTGCTGCGCAAACATCGTGTAACAAAAAGTTGCAAAGACCACCATTTTTTTCCATAGGGTGTCTGCTAAAACAATACATAATGCTTGAGGGCTCTGAGTAATTTTCTAGCATAAAAAAATGATGATTAGGAGAGAAGTCTCAGAATGGGCTTGGGTGGCAAGGGGTTAATTATCATAAGTAATATACAAATTATTATTATAAGCACTGTGAGCTCATCCTCTGTCTGCTGCAGAGTGTTCCAGCTTGTATTTAACCACTTGCTTACTGGGCACTTAAACCCCCCTCCTGCCCAGACCAATTTTCAGCTTTCAGCGCTGATGCACTTTGAATGACAATTGCGCGGTCATACAACACTGTACCCAAATGAAATTTTTATCATTTTTTTCCCACAAATAGAGCTTTCTTTTGGTGGTATTTAATTACAGCTCGGAGTTTTATTTTTTGCTAAACAAACAAAAAAAGATGCAAAAAAAAAAATCATGTTTAATAGTTTGTTAAAAAAATTTGCAAACAGGTAATTTTTCTCCTTCATTGAAGTGCGCTGATGAGGCGGCACTGATAGGCTGCATTGGTGGGCACTGATAGGCTGCATTGGTGGGCACTGATAGGCTGCATTGGTGGGCACTGATAGGCTGCACTGATAGGCTGCACTGATAGGCTGCACTGATAGGCTGCACTGATGGGTGGCACGGATGGGTGGCACGGATGGGTGGCACGGATGGGTGGCACTAAGGGGCACTGATAGATGGGACTGATGGGCACTGATAGGGGGCTCTGATAGGGGGCTCTGATAGGGGGCTCTGATAGGTGGCTCTGATAGGTGGCTCTGCTGAGCACTGATGGGCGGCACTGCTGAGCACTGATGGGCACTGGTAGATGACACTGATGGGCACGGATATGTGGCACTGGGGTGCAGCACCTTTGTTGAGGCAGATTGTGGGCACTGCTGGGTGGCACTGTGGGCACTGCTGGGTGGCGCTGCTGGGTGGCACTGTGGGCACTGCTGGGTGGCACTATGGGCACTGCTAGGTGGCACTGATGGGGGGCACTTATTTTTTAATTATGTTTAGTGATGAGGGGGCAGGTGGGCACTGGCAGGGCTGGCCGTGATCGGGACTGATGTCCCGATCACGGCCGCCGGCGATCGGCTCTTTTTTTTTCTCCTCGCGCTGTCAGCGCGAGGAGGAATAATAGCCGATTACCGGCTCCGTTATATCACATGATCAGCTGTCATTGGCTGACAGCTGATCACGTGATAAGGGGTCGGGATCGACCCCTTACTCGGATCGGCGATCAGGCGAGTCTCATAGACTCGCCGATAACAGAGCGCGCCGCGCGCGCCCCTCAGGGGGCGACCAGGCCGCTCGTGCACGGGACGACGTCAATAGACGTAGTCCCGGCAAAGGAGATCCGCGCTGTAGCCGTCATTCGGCTATAGCGCGGGTCTCAAGTGGTTAAACTGGTCACTCTGTATGTAGCTTATGACAGGCTACGCAAGCAGCCCTGTATCTCCGGAACCATAGATGATAGCCGCCCCATATTTTAACCAGGGTCTTTACCTACCTACCCCCAAATGTGGGGTCTCTGTCGCTCCTGATCGCCGAGCTACAATCCTCGAAGTTGATCTTTTTTTTTTGGGCAAATGGGCCTATCTTGAGAAAGGGGCCTGGAGCTGCAGTTCCAATAGCCCCTATGTTAATCCGGCCCTGCCTGGTAGGCACATGGCAGCCAGGCACACAGTAGTTCACAGTCACTTGAGTCAGAAAACAGGCCGTGCACATGTCTTTTTATCATGTATTTGCTGGATCGAACTTGAATGGGGTGAGGGTGAACCTTGGGATACTACAAAAGCAACTAACAAAACTGCAATAGAGGACACTAATGCTGATCTGCTCCTTTAGGGTGTAAGCACCCTCTTAAACATGAAGGGTTCATTTGAACTTCAGATCAGGCACTCCTTGACAGGCATATAGACCCAAATGTATTGTAGTGAGTTTTCCCAAAATCGGCAAGGGAAAGTCTCTAGAATCCATAAGCCAGGTACCCACTGTGCCCTGGGTACTGTAATGTCTCCTGCAGTACCAGCTAGTTTCTTCACCTGATGCATGTATCCTGAATCCTCTGTAGAGCTTTCTGCACTTGAGGATACTCAGGCTGGATGTCCCCAAGATCTAACTGGAGCTGGGGCCTCTAAAACATTTCTTTAGTGCTGTAGTTAGATGTCCAGGGGTGACTCAGCCCTCAGGCTGGGAGTTATTCACCAGGATATCATCTAGCTCTAACCTATTTCTA
The DNA here is from genome assembly GCF_037356315.1 of Lithobates pipiens. Lineage (NCBI taxonomy): Eukaryota > Metazoa > Chordata > Amphibia > Anura > Ranidae > Lithobates > Lithobates pipiens. The sequence goes on along the minus strand of NW_027507718.1, from coordinate 464,301,014 downwards.
CCCCCCTCAGCCTCCTGCTGGTCACTTACTCTCCTGACCAGGGATTGGCTGAAAGAGCATGAATATGCAGGCCAGGGTCAAACTTTCCCATCCACTATACCCCAGAATTCAGTGGGATGCAGGGGAAAGTAGCTAAGTCTGCACCAGCAGAGTCAATAACAGACATAACTAAACAATCACTGCACTCCAAAAACTATATTTTACCTAACACTAGGCCAAACAGAAGCACTGGCACATGGTAAAAATGTTGCATTCATTTCTGATAAGTCACTCAACAGCTACAGCGATCCACTCTTCATAACCTCTATTGTCCCAAATGTGTGAAGCTTTTAACATGGTGACAAGCATTCATTAGCCACAGAGCACATATGTAACTATGATTTGCACATCATTAAAGATATCTAAAGATAGGCTACTGGCAATTCTAATTAAATTAATTAGAAATTTGTTAGATATGATGTACTTTAGCCAGAAATGCTGCAAGCCTTTCATAACAATATTTAACAGATTTAGGCTAGGTTCACATATATGAGATTCCTGTGTGCCGTGTTTACACAGGCACAGCAACCCATTCATTTGAATGGGCTACCGTACCAACAGGAAATGCATGAAAAGGTCCTTGCACCTTTTTTAAGATTGCAGCCACATGGAAACCTCATAGTGCTTGTTTCCTGTACCTGAAAAAGTGCTGCATTTCCAGATGTGTGCGTGGGACCATTAAGAATTTCACACCAGGATCGCAAGAAAATGAGTGCGTTCCCTGCGATTCCCATGCGGTGCATTTTGACAGCCCATTCTAGAGAGCCAGGCAAGAAGTCTGCCTGATCTTTCCCCCTGTTCGAATATTCTTTGGGATTGTGCAAGTAATTTTTTCTGAGTCAGGGATGTGCGAAGGGACAGAACTTCTTGAGTCAGGGATTGTAGCCTAATATACTGTTGGGGGTCGCGCGTTCTAACATATAGCACCTCTTGGGCAGTAGCCGCAGCCTCTGCTTTAACTAGGCCTGAGTGTCTACGTCTCCTGGTATTGGCTATTATGGATTGAAATTGGCCTCTTGCAAAGGCTTTTAAAGCATCCCAGACCTCCATAGGTGAGGACTTACCTGGATTAACAGCCCAGTATCTGCCCATTTCCCTGCTAAACTGGGGTTCCACCTCCCGTTCCGAAATTCAAAATCTGGAGAGTCTCCACAGTCTAGCCGGGGAACCCGGGTCTCCGATGCTTACCAAGAGGGGAGTGTGGTCCGAAATTCCCCTTGGTAATATTTGAACATCTCTGACCTTGGACAGCACTGATTGACCAGCAAAGATTAGGTCAATACGGGAGAAGGAGCTGTGTGTTGCAGAGTGGCAGGTGTAGGCCCTTGTCCGGGGGTGTCTCCAGCTCCAGATGTCAGTAAGGGCGTACGTTTTAGCCCAGTCTTTCAAACCAGGGGAGTTGGGACCCACACCCGTCAGTCTGTCAACACACGGCTAGGGGGCCACATTGAAGTCACCCAGTAGTATCACGTGGTCCAAAGCAAAGTCGGCCAGTGTGGCTGTTATCTTATTTAGCAAAGACAACGAGGCTGGTGGAGGCAGGTATAGGCCTACTATAGACCAGGTTTGGGAGAGAATTCTGAAAAGTTAAATTGATATATCTACCATCTGGGTCCAGCGCCATATCTAAAAGCTTGAAGGGTAGTGATTTGTTTACCAGGATACTTACACCTCTGGCGAAGGTGGAATAAATAGAGTGATAGTGGCTACCCACCTACCCTGTTTCCCCTAAAATAAGACCTAGCATGAGTGTCGGTGATGGCTGCAATATAAGCCCAACCCCCCAAATAAACCCCATCCTCTTTCCCCAAAAATAAGCCCTACCCTGAGAATAAGACATAGAAGGACTTTAACTAGGGCTTATTTGGGGGGTAGGGCTTATATTGCAGCCATCATCGACACTCATGCTAGGTCTTATTTTAGGGGAAACAGGGTATGTCTTTTTCAGAGCCAGGGTCCTACTACCCACTAGGTGGGTTTCTTGAAGGATGCAAATATGGGGATTATGCGTTTTGATAAACTGGAACACCAGTGACCTCTTGACTGGGGAGTTGAGGCCCCTGGTGTTCCAAGACATAATGTTAAGTGCAGTTGGCCAAAATAGAGCAAATTGGGTATGGAGAAGTCAGATCTGGCTCTAGGACCCCAAACATGACTGTCCTAAAACTTAAGTTTGTACCCCAGTTAGTGCCAAACAGAAGACCATGCATTAAGTATTCAATAAAACATCTAAACTTGAAAAGAAAAGAAAACCAAAAAAACGCCCACAAGGGGCAGCAACCCCCCCCACCCTGCCCATCCCCTCAAAACTGGGATGAGCTTCCATTCCCCAGTCCCAACTCAGCACACCGGCTGCAAAGGGGGGCACCTGTGCAAGAGGCGAGCTGGAGCCCACCGGGGTCCAACGGTGGCATCCAATCGAGCCCGTCAGCTCCCCAACTTCAATCTACTTCACTGACTCCTGTGGGTGTGGTGGGGCATATGGGAGGATATAGAGATCGAGTCAGCAGGTTCAAAGTCACCATATACCCCACAGCAGCAATAGCGCCTCTTAACGGGCAAACATAGCAGTTGCATAGTGCCTGATAAACATGAAGTATTCACAGGGAAGAGGTTGAATAAGTCTCCTGAACTCATCAGGGGCAGAACACTTGCATTAGTAAAATGTAAACTAAAAGGAAAACGGAGAAGGGGAATAGGGCTCCTTATAACTTGGCTGGGTCCCCAACAAAGTTCCGGGGCAATAAAGTGACAGCCCCCTTGTCCTGGGTCAACATCGCAGGTTTCAATACCAGGGGGGAGAAGGCTTCCTTCTGGGATGACAACCTCTGGATATGACACTGAGCATGTGCACTCAACTTCTTTGGTCGACCATGGCGAGTCATGTTCTGAGTGCAACCTGTCCTGTTAAACCACTGTATGGTCTTGGCCACAATGCTGCAGCTCAGATTCAGGGTCTTGGCAATCTTCTTATAGCCAAGGCCAACTTTATGTAGAGCATCATTTTTTTTCAGATCCTCAGAGAGTTCTTTGCCATGAGGTGTCATATTGATCTTTCAGTGACCAGTATGAGAGAGCAATAACACCAAATTTAACACACCTGCTCCCCATTCACACCTGAGACCTTGTAACGCTAACGAGTCACATGACCAGGGAAAATGGCTAATTGGGCCCCTCTCTCACAGCAGCCAACAAGGTGCTTACTCAGGAACAAGTCTCTGCCACAGACGTATTTGTAGAACGTACAAAATAATGTCTCTGCCACAAACATTGTTGAAGAACATGTAGGGAAACTAAACTTGAAACACTTGTAGGATACCTGGATCTTTCAGCCTGCTTGGCGATATCCACAAGACCGGATTCTCTTGGCTACTTCAGCCCTTCTAGGCTCTTGTTAAGAAACCCAACCCGTACGTGGTGTTCTTCTAAAGAGTTCTCCCCTGGAATGCTTGAAGTATTCTGGGTCTCTCCCGAACCAGAGACGGCACCCAATGACCTCAGAATCCTCCTTTAGTTTCCTTGCCTCGGGCTAGCCAGCCCCGAGACATCAAAATTGGGTCGATCCACACCCCAGGCCATAGCCTTCCTGGGGGCTGGTCAGGAGGACTAGGACCACAAACTCAGCACATCATACTGGACCGGAACCCCGAACCACGTGATGCCCACATCTTAAATACCCTCTCCCAGAGGGCACAGCGAGAGGACCACTCCCACTGACCTGGCTCCGAAAGAGAGTAACTTAAGCACCTAACCAGACCATAGTTCCACGCCTGTCACAAGAGACAGCGCCCCCTGCGGCCAGGCTGAACATCTCACAGTCCAGTCAGACTGATGCAGAGGTCCAATTTAGACAAATAAAGCCAAACCAAACTGCAGTTTAGGCAAAGTTTAACTTTGAAAAACACATAGCGCGTGCTCTTCAGGAGCCGCCGCTACATTTACATTGTAGCAAAGTGTAATTTCTTCAGTGTTGTCATAAAAAGATAAAATCTGAGGGGTGTACTCACTTTTGTGAGATACTGTCGTTTTTGTGTTACTGAATAAGCTCAGTTGTTAGCCACTTAAAGTACATGGAAGGGTTCACGGCAATATAGACATGACAATCCTCTCTTAGCATTACCTCATGTTTACTATATTTTCAGACCCGTTTCCTGCTGGCATTGTGAAATTACAGTGACATCAGACTTCAGGAAAAGTATGTTTTGGAAATATTTTTGTAATATTTATCTTGGCGCATGGAAGGGCTGAGGGTGTGCCATTCTGGTAATACAGCAAAACAACCACATAGTAATGTTTTTAAAATTAATTAAACTCAATGTATCAAGCAGAAAAAAAAAGTATAAACAGAATTTTAACATAGGTGTACAAACACAATTTTCAAGAGAATTAAACTTTTTTAATACCCTAATCTGTATTAATTCTAGACTAACAAATGTGCAAAATTGTGAAGAAAAATGTAAACTTTTTTCAATTTTAAATAATATTATTATTTTTAATAATGTAACTGTATCTGACAATTCCAATATTAAATATATGGTGATGCACATCAACGCTGCAACCTGAGAATGATTGTGTTCATCTGCAGGCTGAAAGCTCTAATTTTTATCAATTAATTCTTTAGTCTGCATATAATTACTATATCACAGCTGATCACATGGTTGGGAACCACTGATTGGTGGTTCAGTGCAGACCCCAGCTGTCATATCAACAGCCAGGATTGAGAGCCAGCAGCTGCCAAAAGTGTCAGCATATTACAATGCACTGTGGTGCCTTTTTTCCAAAATATAGTGTAATGTGCACCCCCGGAGCCAGCCATTGTTTACCTTAGCTTTACCTTAGCTTGTCCCTAATAGCTTCTGGGGCACAGCAGAGCTTGGATCCTCGTTCTCAGCGTCGTGGCTGGGTGCACCGCTTTTTCAAAAGTATAACTCAGAGGATGAGGACTGCACTCCTTCTAGTGTTCAACCTTGGAAACAGATGGATGATTGTAATGACTGCAGTAGATGGCACTGTGCAAACTACAGTGGAAAATAAGAGATGACACCAGCACTCCATTGTATACATATACACTCTTTTTAAGTGCAATATCTCCTCAATCAAACAAGCCGACATTTTGGACCTATGCAGGGTGCCTTTTCTAAAGTGTACCTAAAGACAAATCTTTTTTAGTTTTGGGATTAGAGAGGGATTAGAAGACCTGTCGGGTTTTTATTGCTGCCTGTACCCCCATTAGTGAGATTCACCCTCTCAATGTGTCCTGTTTATCGTTGTCAGCAAAAATGAAAGTAAAATAATATCCCCAATTTTGGGTTGTCCCTAGAACAGGAATAGAGGGGAAATCTTTCAATACGGACACCAGTTCTGGTGACAGATTCTCTCACTTTGGAGGGATTTGCTCACTTCCTGTTTTGGCTGTGGGAAAGGAAGTGAAGGGGAATCTCCCCAATGAAACACAGATGGGAAAAACAAGCATGTATATTGTTGGCTTGGCTTGCTTGACTGATGTGACATTGCACTAATAAAGTAATCTATATGTTTGCAACAAAGTGCTGGTGATGCCTCATCTTTTTCAAAAGCTGGAGGTGTGCAGTGTGCACTCTTTTTCCTTGGTGCATGCACAGGCTGCCCTCTCCAGAAGTTCAGCATTGCTAGGATAGATAAAGGGAACATGCACTGCACAGGTGCCCCCAAAAAGAGATGCATGCCATATCTCGCTGAGGTTGAGTATTTCCCAGAAGCTATCAGACACAAAAAAAATGTATTTAATATGGGTGTATATCAGGCAGGCTTCACAGGTCCCAGTAGAGGCATACTCTTGTACCAATCACATTCAGGGCCACTGATAACGCAGTACAGCCAGCCTTCCTGTACAAGGTCTAGGCATCATCAGTTCAAAAGCAGGGCCAGGGCACCTGCAGAGCAGGAGGGACAGTTGTACTGCCTTACTGCTGACTCTTGTAGCTCCCCCTGCAGCGGCTGTTGGCTTCTCCTTTTTTTCACCGTATCCTTCTGATGTCCAGGCCCCCTGTGCACCCCCCTACCCTGCAGCGCTGCTAGCTACCCACCTGTGCTGCTGTCAGCTGCTGCAGACACACAGGGGGCCCCTGATATTTCACCAAACCCCCCCCCCCCCCCTCCCCAAACAGGGCAGTTCAAATTCTAAAAAAACTATTTGCACAAATAAGGAGTTCAAAGGTGTTTTTCTCTCTGAAGAGCAGTCAGCATTTGGATCGCTCTTCGGAGTGTATTTGACAGCACATATTGCCTCGTCACCGCCTGCTTTAACCCTGGTTTGCATGTGGTTGTGAGGTGCTTGCATAGCAGCGCTAATCGCATTGTTGAATGAGGGGGTGCAACTTCTGCCAAGGCCATGTGGCATTTTGGCAAAAATATAATTTAATATTTTTGGAGGGGGGTTGTCAGGTAGACTGTATGGGGCCCCATGATTTCTAACAGCATCCCTGACCACATTCCTTTGTATTTTGAAAAAAAAAAAGGCACAGTGCATTGTAGTATACTGAGAACCTTGCTTGCATGGGTCGTTTTGCTCATTAACTGCTTCTTGATTTTTCTGGTTTGTGAGAAGTTTTCTTTAGCAAATTTTGCAGTTTAAAAATTTGGCAATTCAGTAAATATAAACACAAAAATGTATGCATTTGATAGAGTGTCTTCCCACTGTATCATGTTCTGTTGCTGGTCCCTCTTTTCTGCAAAAATTAGAGTGGAAGCTATGACTGAGGTTTAACCCAGATACAAGAGGAAAAATCCTTTGCTGCTCTCTAGTGGACAAATGTTTTAAGACAGGTCTTTGTTGAAAAAGAATGCATTTTTACATTTTTTATTTTTATCTACTAAAAATGGCAGAATCGTTTTTAAAATATTATATGTAATATTACTATCTATTATGTTATGATTAGCTTAATAGCAATAGACTTCTGTAATAGCAAATTGTGTACTCTTAAGCCTCGTACACACGGGCGTTGGCCCAAATTTGTCTTGCATACACATGGCCACACAATTGTTGGCCAATAATTACGAACGTAGTGACATACTACGTTTATTTTCAACTCTTTAGCGCCACCCTTTGTGCCCCTTTTGCTAATTTTGTGTTAGTAGAAGTTTGGTGAGTGTTGATTTGCGCTTTTCATTTCGCACTTTTCAGTTTGTTTCTCAACGGCCGTTCGTCAACCAGCCATATTGCGGAATCGGAGGAGAATAACGTGTTATATATTATTGGCCTTGGAGTTATTGCTTTGACATTATTTTTTGGTTGAATATATTTTCTATATTTTTGGATGCATAGAATGCATTTTTTGGTTAAGTTCTATTGGCAGATAGCATGTCTAATTTTATTTGTTTTCTTTTTTAAATGCACAATAAAAAAAATTGTGTAGAATAATACTTGGCTATGTGTTTTACTTCAAATGACAGTTTGGGTGTACGCAGTTACATTTTAAAAAATACAATAAAAAATTGACAAGGGACCCCAACATAGTTGTATCTTTGATCTTAAAAACTATGGATAATGGTGTTGTGGTAACTTGCCTAAATAAAATAAAAAAAAAGCATAATAATATTATTCTTGATGTCACTAGAAAAAAAAGCATTTGAAAATTAGTTTGCAATAACTCCATCAGTATCACCAGCAAAGCAACTTCATTATTATCCCATTAAAGAAGAAGAGAATTGTGCACTGCATTTCGAGATTTCATAATTTGCTGTGTCACGAATGTTAATTCTCCATTACGAATGCTAGTTTACAAGACCGGCCGCTTCTGGCTCGTCCTTGCTTCCGAGCATGCGTGTTTATACTTTGGACTTTTGTCCAACGGACTTGTGTACACACGCTCGGAAAATCCGACAACACACATTTTTTTGATATTTTGATAATCTATTTAGTTGGTTGATAAATATACAGGCGTTTGTGTGCTGAACTGGCCAAGCTCATTGGTTGTCAAGTTTAGAGTGTTCCACCCACTGTTTAATTTCATTGGGCCGCCATTCCGCACACATTCTGTCTCTGATTACTGACTCTGCCCCTTTATAGGCGGGCCAGCTATGGGGATTTTATAAATTGGATAGCAATGTGGTGGGTTCCAATATGCCCCTGTTGAAGACATATTTTGTCGAAACGCGTCGGGCTTGCATCTGGCACCCCACATTGCTTTTATTTCAAAAAAAATTCTGTGATCACATGTCATAATTTTTGTTCACTTTTATGACTTTTTAAATAAAACCCAATGGTTACTCTCTGACCTGCACCATTTGGAGCTTTCTTTTTCCTTTATTGTTTTTTGTTTTTTGTGGACCTCCCTCCACATTTGGGGTTGGAACCCCAAATGCGATACATTCGATCCTGATATTCTCAGTGACGCTTCGAGAGATGTTCACCATGGGCTTATAACTTCTGAAACCTCCCCAGCACCCATTCGGACTACCCTCAATTCATCATCTGGTTCCATGTTTGGACCCCAAGCGCTGTTGACTCAACTGTCGTAAGACTGATGAGTCCATCTTCTCTGGTAAGAGTATTCTACCTATCTTTTAAATTACTTCAGACAAGTCGATACACTTGGTTTCACCTGATCTGTGGATTCCCTGATTCCCCTGTGAGGAATACCTACCACAACATTTGTGCACTACTTAATATATGTGGACTTGTTCACTGGGACTCACTATTTTAGTTATTAATGGTTTTCAGTATTCACAGTTTTTATGACACATTTTTGTACATTTATATTCTGTTTTTTCACAACCACATCATTTTTTATGTACGATTCTGCTATATAAATTTAGCGCCACACTATTTGCTACCTCATATTCACTGAACTTTGTTTGAAGTGTTGGCAGCTGTTTTAAAGTTTTTTTGGTGTTTGTTTGACATAGCGCAGTGTTTTCCCCTTTGAATATGACAACACACATTTGTCCGTGGAAAATTTATAAACCTGCCATCCAACATTTGTCCGCAGAAAGTTGGCGATCGATTATTATAGTATACACACAGTCAGATTAGGCAGAGGCTGGTCCTATATCAAACAGCAGGTGGAATCAGGTGTTGTCTAAGTCTGCCGGACCAGTGGAAGAGTCAGGTGAGAACAGTCCATCAGACAATGAGACTACAGGTAACGCTTTAGCTTCACAGCCATAGCAAGGTAGGAGCAGTCCACGTGTCTGTAGGTAACAGATCGCACCTTGGCTGTGACTGACTGACACACAGTGCTTTTTCTCTTTGACTAGGTGGATTACTGGTCCCCACCCCAAAATTCATGGTCTCTGTTTAAGTTATTGCTTGCCCTGAAACTTTCTGCAGGTTATTATTGTGCTGGGAGTTATTACTTACTTTGACACTTGCTGGGGGTTATTACTTGCTGGGGGTATTGCTGGCCCTGACCTTGCTGGGGCCAATGGGGTTTATTTCACTCCTTCACTCTCTTCAGGGTACTTCTAGGCCTTATTTTGTCTAAACAAAAGAATTGTGGAACACTACCAGTCATACACCATGAGGCTACACCATGAGGGTTATTTACGAAAGGCAAATCCCCTTTGCACTGAAAGTGCACTTGGAAGTGCAGTCGCTCTAAATCTTAAGGGTAGATCTGAAATGAGGGGAAGCTCTGCTGATTTTATCATCCAATTACGTGAAAGCTAAAATGCTGTTTTTTATTTTCCTTGCATGTCCCCCTCGGATCTACAGCGACTTTACTTCCAAGTGCACTTGCAGTGCAAAGTGGATTTTCCTTTAGTAAATAACCCCCCATCTCTACTTTTTGTCCATATCCAGTTTCCTGGCCAAGCATGGAGGGTGGATTTCTATGGGTGCCACATTAGCCCCCACTTCTTACTTCCAGCACAAACATAGCACCACCACCGCAAAAAAAAAAAAGAAACTGTCTAGAGAGAAGCACACAGCCTGTAGCCTAGGATTGCAAGGTCCTCCCCTGTTTCTCCCACCTCCATTTTATAAGCTAACATACTGACTGGGCACTGAACTGTTCACTGGTAATTATTGCCTGTGAAGACTGGAAGTTCACAGGAGCAGCACTGAGATAGCAGGAGCCAGCAGCATTGAAAGTTGTACAAGGGGGGGGGGGGGGATATGGGTGTTGGACCTCTGTTTACCACAGTGTTTTCAGACGAAGACCAGTCATTCAGCAGGGAGAAGAGCAGGACACCTGTGGCACTGCAATGAGCCAGCAGGAGCCAATTGCCCAAATGTGTTCCCATGCGTAAGCCCACATTCACATTGGTGCGATTTGACATGTCAAATCGCATGCCAAATCACAGCCTATTGCCGGCAATGTTACTGTCCCAATCAGTGTGATGCCGACTTTGCGGCGCCGCACCGATTTCCAAAAGTAGTTCCTGCACTACTCTTGGTGACTTCAGGGGTGATTTCAATCAACATCTGTGCATCAACCCGCACATATGTCTTTCAAATTGCCCCCAAACTTGCACTGAAATGAGGGTTTGAAATCGCGTGAGTTCAGCTGAACTCGCACAATTTCAAGCCCATGTTCAGTGAGAACGGGGGCTAAAGCATGTAAGGTTTCATGCACAGGTTCAGTGAACAGACCGGCCGACTGCAGTCTTTTAAAATCTATGACAGGCTGCAATAGGCGAACGCTGGATGGCGCTAGACACTGTACTGAGGGGTACTCACATTTAGGGTTATATCTGTTCAGGTATGAATGCCCCAAATGCAGAATTCCTGTCCCTGAACACATAGGGCCCTGTAAATACTACTCAGTACAGCATCCAGCAATTATGGCAGAATGACAACAAGCACACATGCAGTGATGGATTTGAAGAATGGGTGTATTTTTATTTTTTCTAAAATATAACATTTAAAAGATTAATAAAATGATATAAAATATCAGTTTCTAGGCTTGTAAACTTTTCAAAACAATTGAAAATGTTCATTTTGATTGCAAACATGTAGCTCTTTCAATTCAACAAATGATTTGTCCTGCAATAAATGTATTTTTTTTTCGAGAACATAATTTTTGTTTTATACCGTGTAATTAGAGGTCATCAGATACTGTAAATATACAAGATAAAATATTCATTTAAAAAATGTACAATATAAAATAAAATTTTCACACTGTAAGTTATAAGACTTAAAGGCTTATTTAGATATATGTAATGATCAATGATGTGCAGTAATCCACACCAAACAACCAATTTTAGAACAGATCACAGCAATTAACTGCTTCAGCCCTGGAAGATTTGGCTGCTGAATGACCAGGCCATTTTTTGCGATTCGGCACTGTGTTGTTTTAATTGACAATTGCGTGGTCATGCGACGCTGTACCCAAACAAAATTGATGTTCTTTTTTCCCACAAATAGAGCTTTCTTTTGGTGGTATTTGATCATCTCTGCGTTTTTTATTTTTTGCGCTATAAACAAATAAAGAGTAATAATTTTGATAAAAACAATATTTTGTAATTTTTGCTACAATAAATATCCCTATTTTTTTTTTATTTAGAATTTTTTCCCAGTTTAGGCCGATATGTATTCTTCTACAAATTTTTGGTAAAAAAAAAAACACAATAAGAGTATATTAATTGATTTGCGCAAAAGTTATAGCGTCTACAAAATAGGGGATAGATTTTTTAACATTTTTATTATTATTATTTTTTTTACTAGTAATGGGCACGATCTGCGATTTTTATGGGGACTGCAACATTATGGCGGACACATCGGACATTTTTGACACACATTTGGGACCATTTGGCATTTATACAGCAATCAGTGCTATAAAAATGCACTGATTGTTGTAAAAAATGTCGCTGGCAGGAAAGGGGTTAACACTAGGGAGTGATCAAGGGGTTAACTGTGTTCCCTTGTGTTTGTTTCTAACTGAAGGGGGGGGGGACTGACTAGAGGAAGTGAGCCATTGGCTTGCTGCTCTCGGCCAAGCCTGTGAATCCAGGAAGAGAGTAGAGTGGGGCTGACAGCAGGGACAGCACTGGATCGAGATTGTCAGGTAAATGTTTAGGGAGAGGGGGTAGGCAAACACACATGAAGATTTTTACCTTAATGCATAGAATGCATCAAGGTAAAGAAATCTTCTGCCCTCAGAACCACTTTAAAATATTCAATACTGCATTACACATCAAATATTTGAGGTTTATAGAACTGTGGTATAAATCACAGGTATATATTTCCAAAAAAAACTTGCTTCGTGAATAATCCCCATTAATGTGTTGAATATGTTTATTTCCTCTGATCATAAGCTCCATCTAGTGGCCATAAAGCAGTTGTTTTTGGGTAGAGAAGGGTTAAACCCCTATCTGGTTATTATTGCTGCTTTTGTCCTTATTAGGTATTCAATTCACCCTTTCTACTTGTCCTGATGACCTGTGTCACAAAAACAGTGACGGCAAATCCAAAATGTTAGCGTTGTCACAGGATCAGGAGGTTAGGCAAAATCTTTTAATGGTTAAACCTGTTCTGGTGACAACAGTCTAAAATGGTGATCACCTGCTTTGAAAAGACCTCCCATTACTTTTTGATGTGTCTCTAATGCTGGCCATTCAACGCAGCTGCATCCTTTGAAGGAAAAATTGAAGGAGTCTGGTGGAAACCAATTACAAATCAGCTTTCTTTATTGTACACTGTAGGCTGTTGTAAGCTGACTTTTAACTGGTTAACTGATATCTGCACATTATTTATTTTTACATATGGATATTAAATAAGGTCCTTTGTTTTTTTTCCATTTATCAACCCTTATGGAGGATTTTGATAATACTGCACAGAAGAGATGTTAACCCTTCGTACATTCAGATCTATGGCAAAGGTCCTGGCTTTCTGATAAAAGTAGAGGGATTTTTCTCTGTCTACCAGGAAATTGTGGTAGATAACAGCAAGCTGGGTGTAAATCTTCAGCTGAGACTTCTTGTTGCCTAAATCCATGGCGGCCGCCAGGGCAAGATGATAGTATCCTGCTGCATCATATGGATCCTGAAATGCAAGGAGAACATTTCATGAAAAACTTTTTTCCCTACCCACCCTGGGTTACAGCCCCACCCCAAAAAATATCCATGAACTATCTGGTCCTAATTAATTAAAGTAGTGAAATGGAGTAAAGGGCAGCAAAGTCATCCTGTATTGACTTCAAACATCAAGTCATGTGCAAAAAAAAATCTTTTTTAAAATGTCAATCTTCTATGTTTACCTAAATACATATTAACCACTTGCTTACTGGGCACTTAAACACCCTTCCTGACCAGACCAATTTTCAGCTTTTGGTGCTCTCACACTTTGAATGACAATTACTCAGTCATGCAACACTGTACCCAAATGAATTTTGTGTCCTTTTTTTCCCACAAATAGAGCTTTCTTTTGGTGGCATTTGATCACCTCTGGGGTTTTTATTTTTTGCGCTATAAATGAAAAAAGACCGAAAATGTTGAAAAAAAAACGCATATTTCTTTGTTTCTGTGATAAAATTTTGCAAATTATAATTTTTTTTTCATAAATTTTGGCCACAATTTATACTGCTACATATCTTTGGTAAAAAATAACCCAAATTAGTGGATATTATTTGGTCTTTGTGAAAGTTAGAGAGTCTACAAGCTGTGGTGCGAATCATACAAAAATGATCACACCTGATGTACTGGTGGCCTATCTCATTTCTTGCGACCCGAACAAGTCAGGAAAGTACAAATACCCCCCAAATGACCCCTTTTTTGAAAGTAGACATTCCAAGGTATTTACTAAGATGCATGGTGAGGTTTTTGATGTTGTCATTTTTTTCCCACAATTCTTAGCAAAATTAAGATTTTTTTTTTTTTTTTCTCACAAAATTTTCAATGTAATAGGTTATTTCTCTCACATGGCATGTTTATACCACAAATGACACTCCAAAATACGTTCTGCTACTCCTTCTGAGTATTACGATACCAAATGTGTGAGACTTTTACACAGCCTGACCACATACAGAGGCCCAATATTGAAATAGCACCATCAGACGTTCTAGGAGCATAAATTACACATCTTATTTCTCAACCACCTATTACAGTTTTGAAGGCCCTGGAGCACCAGGACAATGGAAATGCCCACAAAGTGACCCCACGTGGCACTGACAACACGTGGCACTGACGACACGTGGCACTAACAGATGGCACTGGAGGCAGATGGGGCTGGCGGATGGGGCTGGCAGATGGGGCTGGCAGATGGCACTGGGGCTGGCACTGGCAGATGCCACTGGCAGATGGTGCTGGCTATTTGCTCTGGCTAATTGCTCTGGCAAATGGCGCTGGCAGATGGCACTGGCAGGTGGCACTGGGGCTGACGGCACTGGGGCTGACGGATGGCACTGGGGCTGGCAGGTGGCACTGGCGCTGGCAGGTGGCGCTGGCAGGTGGCGCTGGCAGGTGGCGCTGGCAGGTGGCGCTGGCAGGTGGCACTGGCACGTGGCACTGGCGGCACTGGGGCTGACGGCACTGGGGCTGACGGTGCTGGCAGGTGGCACTGGTGCTGGCAGGTGGCACTGGCAGGTGGCACTGGTAGGTGGCACTGGCGGCACTGGCACTGGCGGCACTGGTGGTGGCAGGTGGCACTGGCAGGTGGCACTGGCGGCACTGGCGGCACTGGGGCTGACGGATGGCACTGGCGCTGGCAGGTGGCACTGGCGCTGGCAGGTGGCACTGGCACTGGCGGCACTGACGGCACTGGGGCTGACGGCACTGGGGCTGACGGATGGCGCTGGCAGGTGGCACTGGTGCTGGCAGGTGACACTGGCGCTGGCAGGTGGCACTGGTGGCACTGGGGCTGACGGCACTGGCGGCACTGGGGCTGACGGATGGCACTGGGGCTGACGGATGGCACTGGGGCTGGCAGGTGGCACTGGGGCTGACGGCACTGGGGCTGACGGCACTGGGGCTGACGGCAGGCACTGGCGCTGGCAGGTGGCACTGGGCTGACAGATGGCACTGGGCTGACAGATGGCACTGGCACTGGGGCTGACAGATGGCACTGGGCTGACAGATGGCACTGGGGCTGACAGATGGCACTGGGCTGACAGATGGCACTGGCACTGGGGCTGACAGATGCCACTGGGGCTGACAGATGGCACTGGGGCTGACAGTGTAACAATTTATCACTTACAGATCGCTCTCCCTCCTCACACGCTGTCTCTGTGTGAGGACGGAGAGACACGGCAATGGGAGATGATCTCATATGTTTACATATGAGATCATCTCCCATTGGCAGCTGCGATCGCGCTGTGAACGGCCGCTTTGATTGGCCGTTCACGGCGATCTGTATTTGCCTGTCTCCGGGAGACACGGCGAATACAAAACTTTCGCGATGCGCGCCCCCGGCGGCGCGCATTGCGGAAGTAAACACGAGGCCGTCCAGGGACGGCCAGGCGAAGGAACCCGCCTGCTCTAAGGCCGTCATTCGGCTATAGGGCGGGCGGGAAGTGGTTAAAGTATGAAGGAGGAGGGATTTCACCGCTCCAGGAGCAGACATGCAGGCTGTAAACTGTCTCTACGGCTGGGAAGCCACAGGTGCTGGATATTACCACTAGTAATAGATGAAAAACAAGCTCTGGACTGCCGCACTCTTCAGAAAACCACTTTCTTTTATTGGAAAATCACATCACAGCACTTGCTGACGTTTTGCACTAGCTGTAGTGCTTAATCATAGCTATGATTAAGCACTATAGCTAGTGCGAAACGTCAGCAATTTTTCCTTGTTCGCTGTGTTTGTTAAGCTGTGATGTGATTTTTCCAATAAAAGAAAGTGGTTTTCTGAAGAGTGCGGCAGTCCAGAGCTTGTTTTTCATCTGTTACATATTAAAGTATATTTAAATCAGCAAATTAAAATGGATTGTGCCAGCCATACGCTATATTCAGGTTAACATTATTAGGTTTGGTTTTGATGTGTTTCTTCCTTACCTTAAGGTGATAGAATATGATATCTCCAAGGATGAGGTAGACCTTCATGTAGTAGATGGCTTCTTCCTCCAGCTCCAGAGGGGAAGAGCAGAGGGACAGGGCCTTCAGGTAGAAATGTTCAGCCAGTTCACACTGATTGAGATGACTATAGATTCCAGCTAGTCTGTGATAAGCTACTCTCTCATTTAGCTGATTGCCTAAAACACAGATGGAAAAAAACATATATCCGTCATGGTGATGGGATGTAAAATAACAGTTTATCCAAAGAAAGGTAAAAAATATTTTATAATCCAGTGACCCTGAATGTTATTAAAATATGCTGTTATAATTGCTTAACGGTATTTCCTTATTTAGGTAGGTCTACTAATTTTAACCAGCTAAGCTTCAAAGCCATTTTTCAGATCCTAATGTATTAATTGGACTACTAATAACTTTATTATTGGTTATGATACAGATGTAAGGCATATTTCTTTTTTTGGGGGGGGGGGGGATAAGTCTTTTTTGGCAATATTATCTTCAAAAAGTTTTTTGTCAGAGTTTTATTTTAAGAAAAAATTATTAAAAATAGACAAATTGTTTTTTTTTTTTTTTTTTTCAATTTGACCAGCAATCATTTAAAACATTTTATTATATATATATTTTTTAATTCACAAGATTCACACACATTTCACTCAGTCTTCACACATTTTACCAAGTAAATCCAGTAAAAAATGTTGTGACAGTTGTGCAAATCTTGTGTGAAAAGATATAAATATAGACCCCCAAGTGTTACTAAAGATGAAAAGTGCTAATTGAATCCTTTTTAATTTGTTCTGTAATTTGTTCTATTTTTTTATGAAATATTTCTGGTATAACACATGAAATGTTATTAAACTAAGGATTTTTTTTTTTTAATTGGGCATGTGTTTTCATTTACACCAAAGCTGGCCATACACAAGTAAAATTTTGAATGAACATTCAAACACAAATTCCTTATGCCGGCCATACACGGTTCGAATTTCGAAATAATTTTCTTTCGAAAATCGTATCTATGAATTTCGCACCATTAGTGGGCTGCAGCAACAGCCGATTTTCGTGCGGAAATAAAATTTGAGGAATCGGACATGTTGGAAATTTTTAGAAAAACGAACGATTTTCTAATCAATGATGGGAGAATCGTGCGAGAAACGTAATAAGAAAAGAAAATGTACGGAGATAAAAGAAAATGTACGGAGAGAAAAGAAGATTCCCAGCCAAGAAAATTCTTTTCTGTAGCAACATGAGGTGAAATTGAAGGCTTGGTCGGCCGAATTTCGAAAATCAATGGTGGCATCATCGGATCACAAAAAAAACGAATTTTCTGATTTTGAAAAGAAAATTTGTTCGAAATTCGACCATGTATGGCCTGCATTAGTAAATTCCCAGTACATTCGTTGACTTGACGAATTTCAATTGAAAGTACTTAAAAATTATTTTGCTTTTAACATTCAATTTTGGAATAAATGGATTTTCCCAAAGAAAAACTACATGCACTATTAGAAATGTATTCGTTTGAGAAGAATTTCTCAAATCGCCTTTCAGGACAACCCCGGAGAGTGTAGCTCCACCTTGTCATTAGGAAACACATGCCCACTTTAAAAACGCCTCCTCTTCCTCCATGGCTTCAGTTATTGTGTTTCCTCCTTGGAGGAAGCATGTGCCTGAACCAGGGGAGAGCTACACTCTCTGCAGGGGAGTAAGGCTTACCTTTCGTTACAGGTTGTTTCTTCTTTTGACCCCCAGCAGCATCTCCAGTGGGGGAGGACTCCTGGAGCTCCTGGTCTCGCCGTCTCACGGGAGTATGGACCCTCGGAATGCCGGCGTCGGGTGCCCGGTGTCCGCTGATTTAGCACAGGGAGGGCTCTGTCGCTGGCAGAGGTCGCTGCAGGTCAGCGGCGTGGCTCCGTTTTCGGCGCCGGTTCCCGGGCGGCGACAGCGTCGTTTACGGTGACGCGCAGGCGCTCTGAGGGGGCGTGGCGCCATGGTTCAAGCGCCTGGAACGCAGGGATCATGGGGCGGGTCAGGTGACCGTGTGCTTCCGCTTCCGGCCGGCCCTGATGACGCGGCGGCCGGGAAAATTTAAAAAATGACGGAGCTGTTTGTGATAGCTGCCTTACTCAAGCGATGGAGAAGTGTAAGCCAGCTATGGCAGAGACAGGCGCCCCTAGCACCGGTCCAGCCCAGGTACGTAAGGTGCACTGGCACCCTCTGCTTCACTGTTGGGCTATGTCTTTGTCTGTTCCCCCCTCTTGGGGGCCTGTCGCTGCAGGTCAGAGGTGACTTCGCTCTGACCTTTTGCAGCCTGGTTCTGGGGTCTCACTAGTGGTCTGTTTGGTGGTGGGTCTCTGCACTGGCTTGGTGTTAAGCAACTGGTTGTTGAGAGCTTTTAGTGAGTTAAACCTGCATGTCGTTTCAGGAAAAATCACTAGGAAAAGCTAGACCAGGTCAGAGAAAATGTCCTTCTTGCAAGACCCCCCTCAGAGATTCATGGCAGAAGGCAATGTGCAGAAATTGTATCAGAGAATTGGTGGAAGAGGAAACATCCCAGCAATATAAGGATTTGTTTTATTCGGTTAAAGAACTGACAAACTCCTTGAGTTCAGTCAGGTTCATCCTGATACAAAACCCTCCCGCACAGACCGAGCCTCAGAACTTACCGCCCAGCCCCAGGGCGTCGTCGTCCAGACAGGTGGATACCGAGGATTCTGGAGACGAAGGGGGTAGTACTCTCATCTCCTTCAGGGATTCTGAGGAGGGGGAAGAGAAAGAAGATAGCAGGGGCTCTAAATACAAGCTATCACTAGAGGAAGTAGATGACATTCTTAAAGCAATCTACACTACTCTAGAAATTCAAGAAGAAAAAGTACAACTGTCAGTTCATGACAAAATGTACCAGGGGTTGGACGAAACAAAACGGAGAGTTTTTCCAGTCCACAGGGTCCTCTCAGATTCGGTGAGAAAAGAGTGGAAGGACCCAGAAAAAGCCCCTTTCTTCTCTAAAGCTCTCAAAAGAAGGTTTCCCTTCGAAGATAAAGACTCAGAGGTTTGGAACAAAAAACCCAGAGTCGATGCAGCTTTCTCGCAGGTATCCAGACGAACGGATCTAGCCTTTGAGGATATGGGGATCCTTAAAGACCCAATGGACAAAAAAGCTGACTCCATCCTTAAAAAGGCTTGGGATGCTGCGTCAGTCAGTCTAAAACCAGCTATGGCAGCTACGGTAGTGGCCAGGAATCTGGAATGTTGGGTAGAGAAGCTGAAGAGCCATATTGAAGCGGGGACTCCCCGCAAGGATCTCTTAGAGTCCTTTCCACTGATCCTGAATGCAGTCAAATATATGGCGGATGCATCAGCAGAATCGGTTAAACTGGCCGCTAGGTCTTCGGCTCTTGTAAATTCAGCCAGGAGAGCAGTTTGGCTGAAAACATGGTCTGGGGACACTGCTTCTAAGGTCAAACTGTGTGGTCTCCCCTTCTCGGGTGACTTGCTCTTTGGACCCGATTTAGAGTCTGTGCTGGATAGGACAGCCGATAAAAAGAAGGCTTTTCCGGCTAAGAAAAAGCAGGTTGCCAAAAAGAATTTTCGTGCTTTTCAGCAGTCCCATAAAAAAGACCAGGATCGCAAGAGCAGATGGGGTTCACAGAAGGGCAAAGGCAAGGGTGGAGTCCTCTTTAGATCTCCCCCCAGAGCAGTCCCCTAAGAGCAAGTGACAATATCTCCCCAGTGGGGGGGAGACTGTCAGCTTTTCGCGAACAATGGGACAGGCTGTCTCCAAATCTGTTCATGAAGGGTATTGTCGATCAGGGGTACAGGTTGGAATTTTCAGAACCACCCCCGAGCAGGTTTTATGTGACAACATTGCCAAGGGATCAGGAGAAGGCCTCTGCAATGAAGCTTTTGTTACAGGAGCTGATACAGCAAGAGGTTCTGATTCAAGTCCCAGTAAACCAGCAGGGCAGGGGTTTTTACTCACATATTTTTCTGGTGAAAAAACCCTCAGGGAAGTACCGTTTAATCCTGAATCTGAAAGTTCTGAACAGGTTCATTCGGTACAAACATTTCAGGATGGTTACAATTTTCTCCATCACAAAGTTGTTGACCCCAGAATGCTTCATGGCATCCCTGGATCTAAGGGATGCCTACCTTCATATACCCATTCATCAGGCATCGCAGCAGTTCCTGCGCCTGGCATTGAAGGTGAGGAGTTCGGTATGGCACCTCCAATTCAGGGCTCTGCCATTCGGACTCTCGTCCTCTCCCAGGGTCTTTACGAAGATTATGGCAGAGGCTTTGGAGCCCCTGAAGTTGAAGGGGATTCCAGTCGTCCCTTATTTGGACGACCTTTTGTTTTTTGCAGACTCCAGGGAGCAGGTCCTAATCAATCTCCAGAGGGCCCAGTCTCACCTCGAGGGCCTGGGATGGCTTCTAAATCTGGAGAAGTCAATCCTGACCCCCTCACAGGAAATGAAATTTCTGGGGTATACGTTAAATTCGATTCTCCAGAAAGTTTTCCTGCCGCTGGAGAAACAGAAAAAGTTGCAGCTAGCTGTACAGCGGATACAGAGCAACCAGACAGTCTCAGTCAGGACGGCTATGGCAGTTCTGGGCCTGCTTACGGCAGCAATCCCGGCTGTTCAATGGGCCAGGTTCCATTCCAGACCCCTTCAGAGGGAGGTTCTGTCAAGCTGGTCCCATCAGGTTCCTTTGGAAAGACAGCTAAAAATTTCGTCAGGGACGAAAAGGGCTCTTTGGTGGTGGAGAGACCAGGCAAACCTCTCAAGGGGCCTGGTGTGGACCTTTCCTGTGGACAAGCGCCTTACTACGGACGCAAGTGCCTGGGGCTGGGGAGCCCACCTGGATGGTCAGACATCTCAGGGGGTTTGGTCCAAACAGGAAGCTCAAAGATCATCCAACTGGAGGGAATTGAAGGCGATCTTTCTGGGATTAGTGGCCTTTCAGCAAATTTTGAGAGGCCACCATGTCCAGGTGTTGTCAGACAACACAACAGCGGTTACCTACATTATGAAGCAAGGGGGAACCAGAAGCAGGAGCTTGATGGAGCTGGCCAATCTGTTGTTAGCCTGGGCAAAGCAGAACACAGCCTCACTATCGGCAGTGCAACTGAAGGGCTCTCAGAATTTGTTTGCGGACCTCCTAAGCAGGCGCAAATTGCTAGAGGCAGAATGGAGTCTGAATCAGGAAGTGTTCCTGATGATCTCCGAGGCCTGGGGGGTTCCACAGGTAGACCTTTTTGCCAGCCAGCAGAACTCAAAGGTGGACAGATTCTTTTCTCTTCACCAAGGAGATGCAGCAATAGGGTTGGATGCATTTGCTCACCCCTGGCATTACCAGCTGTGCTACGCCTTTCCCCCCTTTCCTCTAATTCCACTAGTACTGAGGAAATTCAGGGAAGAAGGGACAGACTTAATACTAGTCACTCCTTTTTGGCCAAAAAGGCCTTGGTTCGCGGGTCTTCGAAACCTAGCCTCGAAGCCCCCATGGAGGTTACCACTCAGAAAAGATTTGTTATCCCAGGGGACAGTAAATCATCCAGAGGTGGAACTTCTACAGCTAACCGCCTGGTTTCTGAGGAGGACCTATTAAAAGCCAAAGGTCTTTCAGATAAAGTAGTAAAGACCCTGCTGTCTAGCAGGAAGGCAGTTACACAGGCAATTTACATGAAAGTCTGGAAAAAGTTCAACTCCTGGTGTAGTTCTAGAGAACTCAAGGTCAAGAGCACGGTGTCCGTATTGGAGTTTCTCCATGAGGGAATGGAGAAAGGTCTCGCAGCCAGTACCCTGAAGACTCAGGTGGCTGCCTTATCAGTTTTCTTTGAAAAGACTTTATCTAAAGAAACTTTAATTTCTAGATTTTTTAGGGCTCTTGCTCGAAGTAGACCAGTAGCCCTTAAAGACTTTCCCAGTTGGGATTTGTCTACAGTTTTACAGGGTCTCTCGGGAGCACCGTTTGAACCCTTACAAGAAGCTTCTTTACAGAAGGTGGTTTTAAAAACAATCTTTTTGGTGGCCATCACCTCGGCCAGGAGAGTCAGCGAGCTCCAAGCTCTAGCTATTACAGAACCCTTCCTTAGAGTTTATCAGGACAGGGTGGTACTGAGGACGGATCCAGCATTCCTACCGAAAGTATCCTCCGCTTTCATCGATCGCAGGAAATAGTGTTACCTACATTCTCTGCAACCCCAGCGAATGCAGGAGAGGAAGTTTTTCACACATTGGATGTGAGAAGGTGTCTATTACAGTTTCTGAAAATGACTAAAGATTTTAGAAAATCAAACGCCCTTTTTGTGATATTTTCTGGATCACGCAAGGGGGAGAAAGCTTCTAAAAGTACGCTGGGTAGGTGGCTTAAGTTGGCTATAACAGAAGCCTATAAAGCAAAAGGAGAAATACCTCCCTCAGGTATTGCTGCCCACGCTACTAGATCCACGGCAGTTTCCTGGGCTGAAAGGGCCGGTGCAACGCCTGAACAAATCTGCAAGGCTGCCACTTGGTCCAGTTATTCGACATTTCTCCGGCACTACCGGTTAGATCTACTGTCTGCAGCAGATCAGGCCTTCGGCAGGAAGGTACTGCAGGCAGTAGTCCCGCCCTAGGGTAAGTTTCTCGGTTATCCTCTCCGGGGTTGTCCTGAAAGGCGATTTGAGAAAGACTAAGTTAGACTTACCGGTGACGGTATTTCTAAGAGCCTTTCAGGACAACCGTTACTTCCCTCCCTAGGTTATGCTTAGTAAATGTATTAAGTTCTACCATGGTGTTGTACTTTCTGTGCTTTGTTTTCCAGTGTCGGAAGGCCACAATAACTGAAGCCATGGAGGAAGAGGAGGTGTTTTTAAAGTGGGCATGTGTTTCCTAATTACAAGGTGGAGCTACACTCTCTCCGGGGTTGTCCTGAAAGGCTCTTAGAAATACCGTCACCGGTAAGTCTAACTTAGTCTTTCCATCCTATGCCTTCAAATTTTCTCGTTGCTGCAGTCAAAATCAACCCCACAAATGATTAGAACATATTCTTTTAGCAATAATCACGCCTCAGGTGAAGCTCATTGGCTATGATACTGCCACTGCGCAAAGCTGATTAGAACATATTCTTAACCACTTAACAACCGACCCATAGCCGAATGATGGCTACAGGGCGGTTGTCTAACTCTGGGAGGCCGTCATATGACGTCCTCCCAGAATTCCGCTCTCGCGCGCCCCCTGGGGTGCACACTCGAGAGCATCTGTGACCGCCGGGTCCACAGGACCCGGCGCATCACGGATCACGGTAAACGGCCGCTCATCGCGGTCGTTTACCACGTGATCGCTTCCGTCAAGTGATCACTTGTAAACAAACCGTTCGGTACAGCGGAGGGGGAAGAGAACGGTGTCAGCAGCGATGTGGGCTGCATCTGCAGTGCCCACATCGCTGCTCACCGAAAATTAACCCCTCAATTCCCTGCCATTACCCTGCAATACTCTGCATTACCCTGCATTACCCTGCATTACCCTGCAATACTCTGCAATACTCTGCAATACCCTGCATTACCCTGCATTACCCTGCATTACCCTGCAATACCCTGCAATACCCTGCAATACCCTGCATTACCCTGCATTACCCTGCAATACCCTGCATTACCCTGCAATACCCTGCAATACCCTGCATTACCCTGCAATACTCTGCAATACTCTGCATTACCCTGCAACACTCTGCAATACTCTGCATTACCCTGCAACACTCTGCAATACCCTGCAACACTCTGCAACACCCGCCAATACCCTGCAACACTCTGAAATGCTCTGCAACACCCGCCAATACCCTGCAACACTCTGCAATGCTCTGCAACACCCGCCAATACCCTGCAACCTTCTGCAATGCTCTGCAACACCCGCCAATATCCTGCAATGCTCTGCAACGCCATACTCTGAGATACCCAGCCATAGTCGGTGATACCCTGCAATACCTAGCCATAGACATCCCCCCCCCCCCTCCCGCCGCCCTCCGGTGCTTCTACCGACTCGCCAATACAATCAAAGCCAGAATCCTTTTTTTTTTTCAGGCTTCCCAGCTTAGAGGTGAGATGTGGGGTCTTATTGACCCCATATCTCACTGTAAAGAGGACCTGTCATGCCATATTCCTATTACAAGGGATGTTTACATTCTTTGTAATAGGAATAAAAGTGATCAAAAAATTTATTTTTGGGGAAAAAAATGTCAAACTAAAAATAAAGTAAAATGAACAGTAAAAAAAAAAATTTTTTTTAAAGCGCCCCTGTCCCCATGTGCTCGCATGTAGAAGCGAACGCATACGTAAGTCCCGCCCACGTATGAGAACGGTGTTCAAACCACACATGTGAGGTATCACTGCGAACGTTAGAGCGAGAGCAATAATTCTAGCCCTAGACCCCCTCTGTAACTCAAAACATATAACCAGTAAAAAAAAAAAATTCAATCGTCGCCTATGGGGATTTTTAAGTAGCGACATTTGGCGCCATTCCACGAGCGTGTGCAATTTTGAAGAGTGACATGTTATGTATCTCTTTACTCAGCGTAACTTCATCTTTCACATTATGCAAAAATTGGGCTAACTTTACTGTGTTTTTTGTTTTTTTAAGCACAAAACAGTTTTTTTTCCAAAAAAAGCATTTGAAAAATTGCTGCGCAAAATAAATAGATAAATATAGATAAAGTTGCAACGACCACCACTGTATTCTCCAGGGTGTTTGCTAAAAAACATATATATAATGTTTTGGGATTCTATGTAATTTTCTAGCAAATAAATGATGATTTTTACATGTAGGAGAGAAATGTCAGAATTGTCCTGGGTGCTCCAGAACGCCTGATGGTGCTCCCTGCATGTTGGGCCTCTGTATGTGGCCACACTGTGTAAAAGTCTCACACATGTGGTATCGCCGTACTCGGGAGTAATAGCAGAATGTGTTTTGGGGTGTAATTTGTGGTATGCATATGCTGTGTGTGAGAAATAAATTGATAATATGACAATTTTGTGAAAAAAAAAAAAGTAAAAAAAATCTTGATTTTGCAAAGAATTGTGGGAAAAAATTACAACTTCAAAAAACTCATCATGCCTCTTACTAAATACCTTGGAATGTCTTCTTTCCAAAAAGGGGTCATTCGCGGGGTATTTGTACTTTTATGGCATGTTAGGGTCTCAAGAATTGAAATAGGCCATCAGTACTTCAGGTGTGATCAATTTTCAGATATTGGCACCATAGCTTGTGGACTCTATAACTTTCACAAAGACCAAATAATATCCACCAATTTGTACTTATTTTTACCAAAGATATGTAGTAGTATAAATTTTGGCCAAAATTTATGAAGAAAAAATTACTAATCTGCTAAATTTTATATCAGAAACAAAGAAAAATTAATTTTTTTACAGAATTTTCTGTATTTTTTCTTTTATAGCACAAAAAATAAAAAACCGAGCGGTGATTAAATACCACCAAAAGAAAGCTCCATTTGTGTGAAAAAAAGGACAACAATTTCATATAGGTCCAGTGTTGCATGACTGAGTAATTGTCATTCAAAATGTGAGAGCCCTGAAAGCTGAAAATTGGTCTGGTTATTAAGGGTGTTTAAGTGCCCAGTGGTCAAGTGGTTAAAGTGGAACTACTGTAAATTCCACCAGGTGGGGGTGCTCTTGCTATAACGTGCAAGAAAATTGTTATGAACATGGAAGTTCTTTGGGAAGGAGATTTAAAAAAAAAAAAAAAAATAACTCCCAGCAAATTTCTATTGTGGGACTTTAATTTTGTTTCAACATGTTAAGTACAATTTCACATAGCTACACAAATGACCAAAACTCATAATTGTGGAGAAATGTTTTCCAGACAATGCAAACAATTGTTTCAAATCACTTAAATATTTATTGATATCATTTATATATTATAGGTATATAACTATAAACTACTGTAACCCCCAGAGTAACTAATATATTTTGTGTAGTACAGACATGTAATGTCTCTTCTGCAATAAAATACACTTACCTGCCTGTTCATGACCACCCTACATTGTTTGAATGTAGATGGAGCTGGGCATGTGCAATGGCATCTACATTTCTGGCACTGTGCTGCAATGAATGACTCCTGCACATGCATGGGAGTGACTTCATCCCGCACCGACCAATCAAGACAGCTAAAGACCATCACCCAAAAGAAGCAGGGGCCAAGGTGCAATGAAAGACCTTGGCCTCATGCACACGAGACGCAGATGAAACCTCTGTTAAAAAAAAAGCTGAAACACGCGTTTAGAAACGCGCGTTTTGCCGCGTTTGCATGCCGCGTTTAGATGCGTTTAGACGCGTTTAGACGCGTTTGCGTTTAAACGCGTTTATAAAGATAACATCATGTAGACCCTCCCCAAGCTCTCAAAGCATTTTTTTTAACTATTTCTGCTATTTTGATCAGAGTGAGCAGCAGCAGCATAGAGAGCAGTTGTACACTTGCATTTGCCGTGTCACTTGCCACGGCACCTGCCACAAGTTGTGGATTGTCCACTTGCCACGTCACTTGCCACAAGTTGGGGATTGTCCACTTGCCACATCACCTGCCACGTCACCTGCCACAAATTGTGGATTGTCCACTTGCCACGTCACTTGCCACATCACCTGCCACGTCACTTGCCACGAGATGTGGATTGTCCACTTTCCACGTCATCTGCCATGCCACCTGCCACAAGCTGTGGATTGTCCACTTGCCACGTCACCAGCCACATCACCTGCCACAAGTTGTGGATTGTCCACTTGCCACGTCACTTGCGACATCACCTGCCATGTCACTTGCCACATCACCTGCCACAAGTTGTGGATTGTCCACTTGCCACACCACTTTCCACGTCACCTGCCACGTCACTTGCCACATCACCTGCCACGTCACCTGCCACAAGTTGTGGATTGTCCACTTGCCACGTCACTTGCCACATCACCTGCCACGTCACTTGCCACAAGATGTGGATTGTCCACTTTCCACGTCACCTGCCACGTCACCTGCCACAAGATGTGGATTGTCCACTTACCACGTCACCAGCCACATCACCTGCCACAAGTTGTGGATTGTCCACTTGCCACGTCCCTTGCCACGTCCCCTGCCACGTCACCTGCCACAAGTGGATTGTCCACTTGCCACATCACTTGCCACATCACCTGCCACAAGTTGTGGATTGTCCACTTCCCACGTCACCTGACACAAGTTGTGGATTGTCCACTCGCCACGTCACTTGCCACATCCCCTGCCACAAGTGGATTGTCCACTTGCCACGTCACCTGACACAAGTTGTGGATTGTCCACTCGCCACGTCACTTGCCACATCACCTGCCACAAGTGGATTGTCCACTTGCCACGTCACTTGCCACGTCCCCTGCCACAAGTGGATTGTCCACTTGCCACGTCACTTGCCACGTCCCCTGCCACAAGTGGATTGTCCACTTGCCACGTCACTTGCCACGTCACCTGCCACAAGTTATGGATTGTCCACTTGCCACGTCACATGCCAGTCACCTGCCACAAGTTGTTGATTTTCCACTTGCCACGTCACCTGCCAAGTCACTTACCGCGTCACCTGCCAGGTCACTTGCCACGTCACCTGCCACAAGTTGTAGGTTGTCCACTTTCCACGTCACTTGCCACTTCACCTGCCACGTCACTTGCCACGAGTTGTGGATTGTCCACTTGCCACATCACTTGCCACCTGCCATGTCACTTGCCACAAGTTGTGGATTTTCCACTTGCCACGTCACTTGCCACAAGTTGTGGATTGTCCACTTGCAATTGCAATTGTTTAAAATATTTTTCTAATGGTTTTTCATCATTTGCAATCATTTTTGAGATTTTTAATGTAAAAAAAAAGGTCACCTTTAAAAACGCATATAAACGCAAACGCGGCTAAACGCGGGTGCCGCGTTTAGCCGCGTTTTGCGTCTGAAACGCAGAAATTTTTGTTTCTGAACGCATTTTTTTGCTTCTGGAAAAACGAGATTAAACGCAACTGCATATAAACGGAAAAAAACGAGACTGTGTGCATGGACACATAGGATAACATTGAATGAGTTCAGGTGCAGTTGAAAAAACTGTCCAACTGCATCTGAACGCGCGTTTAACTGCGTCTCGTGTGCATGAGGCCTTAGTGAGTATTTCTGACTTTATTTCTGCTTTAAAGTCAGACCTCGTTAAAACAGTCAGAAAAAAATCATATAAAGTGCCGCTGACACTTTTAATAATTCCATCGCACCCCCGTGCGTAGTTGTTTGCAACAAGTTAATATACCCACTGGAAACCTCTATATGAATTTTTCGCTACTATTACAGGGCTATCACAATCATCCCAATTTTACACCATCCTACATAGTCAGAGCCGTCCTACCCCTGAGGCCTATAATGCCATCCATAACTCTGCCCCCAGCTACATCACTGACCTAGTCCCAAAATACCAACCAAACCGCCCTCTTCGGTCATCTCAAGACCTCCTGCTCTCTAGCTCCCTTGTCACCTCCCCCTATGCTCGCCTCCAGGATTTCTCCAGAGCTTCTCCCATCCTTTGGAACTCCCTACCCCAATCTGTCCGACTGTCCCCTAATCTATCCATCTTTAGACGATCCCTGAAAACCCTTCTCTTCAAAGAAGCCTATCCTGCTTCTAACTAACACTGTTTTACTTCCTCCATCAGCTCATCCCCCACAGCTATTATCTTTTGTATCAATTGCCTCTTCCTTTTTAGATTGTAAGCTCTAACGAGCAGGGCCCTCTGATTCCTCTTGTACCAAATTGTAATGTAAATGTAATGTCTGCCCTCATGTTCTAAAGCGCTGAGCAAACTGTTGGCGCTATATAAAACCTGTATAATAATAATAATAATAATAATAATAATGGATGAATTGTGGAGGCACAGTGGAGAGACGTCACTGAGGTCAGAGTATTGATTACAGGACACTCTATTCACAGTGCATGTTCAGCCTTTTGTATTTTCAGGCCCCTGGCTGGTTGTTGTCGGTTGTTACAGTGCAGGCAGCCACCTGCATCCTAGCAACCATTGACACTGTATGGCCCAGGCCTCCAGCATCCTAACAACCAATGATGCTATGTCTCCCTGTCGCCAGCATCCTGGCAACCACAAAGTAGGTGGGTCCAGCACAGCCCTGAACATAGCTACTCCAAAAAGGTATTTGTCTTGTTTAACTCCACTTCTTGATTACGATGTTGCGGTATTTCATTTTGAATTTTGTTGTGGGCATAACACCCCAATATAAAGTGCCGTAATTAAGAACTTAATTCATTTTTCACATATGTTGTAACCCTCTATGAAATTGTTGTAAATATTGCATACATTTTTTTGGATAATACATTTGAAGTACTTTCTTGGAACTAAACTTTAAAATATGGGTGCAGGTTATCTTCCTGCAACAGTGCACTTGCTCTATTTTGTTAAAGATAACAAATACAGGTTGAGTATTTACCTAAATTCACACTCAGCGCTAATGCGGTTTTGGCATAGTCCAGTGCTTCTCCATATTCCTTAATGCTCATCAATAAGCCGGTGAGTTTATTACAAAGCTCAAGTTCAGCTTTCTCATTCCCCGTCTTCACAGCAAGTGGAAGGGCATGATCCTGAATAAATAGTTAATAACACAAAGCAGAATATGTTTCTAAAAACTCAGGCCTTTCATGCAAAATGTAATCTCAGACCCGTAATATCTTATTAAAAAAAAAACTGTTAAAATGTTGCCATTTTCAGTCCTTATGAGATCACTAAGTGTTGGGCAGCAAATATGCCAGGACTGTTGTGTTTAAGGCTGGGTTCACACCGGAGCGCTGCGGAAACGCCGCGAATCCACGGCATTTTCCCGCATCGCATGCCTCCCGCCGGCAGTTCACACTGCCCTATGCGGACTGCTGGGAGTGTCAGTGAAATGTTAATGACACCCCCAGATCAGTTTGCATATCGCAGTGCGATCTGCAAACTCGGACAGGAATCGGAATCGCATGGTGTGAACATGGTGACATGCGATCCGATTCTGCTGCGGACCAAAAAAAGGGTCCCGTGCGAGTTTGCGGCGGGTGCGATGCGAATTCAGCCATACTATCTGTATGGCTGAACTCGCATCGCACAGAGATCGGATGTGATTTGCACTGCAGTGCGGTGCGAATCACATCCGGTTCTCGCTGCCGCAGCGGTGTGGACCCAGCCTTAGTGCAGAGGTTACTGGTGCAGGATGAAGGTGAGTATTTTGCTAAATGAGTGTGTTAGCTTGTTTGGGTTTGGCTTGGTTGGGTTTACTTAAAAAGTTCAGTAAATGCTTTAGGCGTGGGATAGAGTGAAACATTGCAACACTTCAGATCAGGGGTCTCAAACCGGTGGCCCTCCAGCTGTTGCAGACCTACAATTCCCATGATGCATTGCAAGGCTGACAGTTACAAGCATGACTCCCATAGAAAGAGACATGATAAGACTTGTGATTCTGCCACAGCTGGAGGGCCACCAGTTTGAGACCCCTGCTTCAGATAGTACCAGTCCTTTCACTTCTCAAGCACTACACTGATACTAAATCTGGCCATACACTACTAGATTTTTGTATAAGCATTAGTATAAACATTCTCATTATATTTGATGACTTGACAAATATTGTTTGAAAATACTTCAAAATTCTGTTTTCTTTTAACATTTGATTTTGGAATGAATGGATTTTCCCAAATAAAAACTGCATGCTCTTTTTTTTTTTTTTTTTTTAAATGTATCCTGGTCCATCAAAATGTATCCAAATCCATCCCCTGCCCAGCAAAAATCTTTGTCACCCAGTTCAAATCCTCTTCCTCCCCATATGCCCCCAGCACAAACCCCCCCCCCCCCCCCCTCCAAAAAAAATTACCCATCCTAGCACAAATCCTCTATCCCTCAAATGTCCCCTCCAAGCACAAATCCTCTCCAGATTACCACTCCTAGCACACCTCTCCAAATTCCCCCTCCTATCACAAATCCCCTACCCTCCTCATGGTGCCCCCCTACCTCATATGATACCACAGTGCCCAGGGCAACTTATTCTTTTGCCCACCCTTCCAGCCCTGTGTATACAGTATATTAATCTTAGTAATAGGCTGCAGCACACTTCAGTTTTTTGTTTGATAAAGAAAAGTTCAACATTCAATGCAGCATAGATCTATTTTGTTTGCTCCCCATGATCCCCTCCCCCCGGCTTGTTATCAATCCCATTTGCACCCTTGATCATGCACTGGCAGCTCTGCATATACAAGCTTTAAAAACATTTGCAAAAATGTTTACTGCAGAATAAAGTTTAATTCATACTTTACCCGGTAAAAGGTCACTGCTTTGTCTCTGTCACTGGTCCCATTGAAGAATATATCTCCGCAAGCTTCATACAGGGCCATTCCTAGCTTTGGGTCTCCAGTACACAGAGCTACATTCTGAGCTACCTGGGAGGAAAACAGTATCACATTCAATAAGATGTACATGGATAAAGAAGTCATAAACAGGTTCTTTATATTTAATCATTAGTCATCCAGGATTGGCAACGTTACACAAAGTTCCATTTTGGTAGTTTCTAATATGTACATGTTTACTCATGTTTCTAATGCTCAAGAAGCCACAACCATATGTTAATGAGGCAGCACAACATCCAACTATACCTAAAGTATTATACAGCAAAGAACTCCTCTGTAGGCTCTCAGCCATTGAATTGTAATAGAGCTTCATATAAATTATACAGCCTCCAATAGCTCATTCAGATTTTAGTCTTCATGATTCATAGTTACTTGCTGACAGGAGGTCTTGCACAACATAAAACTTGCCATTATTCCTTTATTCTTGATTCTCATCAGTGGTCCTAAACTCAGCCTGCACACGCTGTGTGCAACCTGCAACAGTCAGCTGAGGTTGTCCGACTTTTACTCTTTGCGAATGACTTGCACCGCCACTTCTCATTGTAGCTGCTCATCTGAGTGGTAACATGTGAATAAAGCCTCAAATCGACCCAGTATGTGTTCAAGGTCAGCTTTCTGTGGAGTGCTGGTTACAACGAATCTGCCAGTTTGTTGTTGCCATAGCATAGAGCAGTGGTCTTCAAACTGCGGCTGCTTCTGTCTGGCCCTTGGGGCACTATTCCTTCCACTGACACCAGTAATGGAGCCTCTATTTCTTCCACTGACACCAATGATGGGCCACAATTCCTTCCACTGACACCATTGATAGGGCACTATTCCTTGCATTGGCATTAATGATGGGGCACTATTCCTTCCACTGACACCAATGATGGGGCACTATTCCTTCCACTGACACCAATGATGGAGCAATATTGTTCCTACCGACGCCATTGATGGGGAATTGTTTACTCCCATTGATGCCAGAGCATTTTCTACCTACCCTGGCCATTGAAGGACAGTAAACTGGCCCTTTGTTTAGAGAGTTTGGAGACCCTTGGCATAGAGTGTTGCTGCTTCCAGAGGAGGAGTTTAGCTATCTCTGAAACTGTCCTCACGCATGTTGTGTGAATATAGCCTAACTGTAGCAGATGGCAAGAACAAAGGACTACAGTAAACACATTCCCTGGGAGATGTAAGAAGCCAATGGGTGTGTTAATCTTTCACCCTCCACCCATAACTGAAGCTACAGATTTGATTGGACTCGGTCTTTATTACATAGTTACATAGTTAGTAAGGTTAAATAAAGACAATAGTCCATCCAGTTCAACCTGTGTGGGTGTGTATTCATGTAGATAATCATTTCCCATATCCCTGTATATTATGTTCGCTAAGATGCACGTCCAAGACGCGTTTAAAACTATCAACTCTGCTAAAGATGCTATTCAGAATTTTTGCCTCCTCTGTAACAAAATTGTCATTTTTGGTGAGATACTCTCTAAGGGTTCATTTCTTCTAAAGGGATGCAGACACTGCAGCTTTCTCATCAAAACACTGAGTGCACCAGCTAATTATAATGAACCAGTCCCTCCCATTTAAAATTACCCTGCACAGGAAATGGTCAAACAGCGAGCCATTCTTTCCAAGCAGATACAGGTAGGAATCTGCAATAAAGTTTGTTAAAATCCTGTTGATAAAATTGATCACCCTGAGGGGATTTTTTTTTCCTCAACTAAAGTGGAGTTTCTCTTAAAGCGATCCACACTGGATTAATTTTGCAGAGGGCAACACAATAAGGGCTTTATTGGAAAAAAATATAAGATTGATAAATGTACTGTATATCAAAATATCAATTAAAATAGACACTTTGCAGCTCTTTTTTAAAGGATTAAGAAATTTTAGACATGTGCCAATATTTGCATATAGCCCCCACCCCATGTGTTATATCAGTGTAAGTTTGTGTACCTGAATATACAGATCCACCAGCTCATTCTGACCCAGAATATAATAAATCTTCCCAGCCATTAACCATGCATAGGCTTCCTTCTCTTTGGCTTGAAGGTCAATAAAAATACCCAGACACCTTTTGGTGTATTCCAGGGCCGACCTGCAGGCTCTAAAACAAGCAACATGTCTGAATTTAGTATTGGAATATAGCATAAAACAACCTTACAGTAGATCTACTTCTAGCTGGACAACGTATTAAAGCAACCTGTGTCATAAATAATTGCCATGTGCCATAAACAATTAACACGTTTTGTTTTCCATAAAGACCATGTCTGTACTTTCCACCAGGGGTTCATCTGACAGAGTGAAAACACAGGATAACTGGCGGACAGTTGTCACCCCATGATATCAAGTAACTGAACATCTGGTGTAGGTGGAGCTCTGCCGTGATGGGGAGGCTTTTTATGTGAAAGGGGTGACTCTGATGTGAATAGGGCCTCTGATGTGATGGGGAGGCTTCTGATTAGGGATGAGCTCGGTGTTCAACTGGAATGCATGTTCAACTCGAACATCGGCCGTTTGTCTGTTCGGCGAATTCAGAACTTTGTGGGCCGTTCGCACCAAATTCGTGTGGCACGAACGGCCCACAATGCACTACGCCATCGCAGTGCATTGCTGGCTCATGAATGGCCAAGCATGCACTGTGACCCCGCATGCTTGGCCAATCACAGCACCGACAGCAAGAAGAGCCATAATTGGCCACAGGCAGGATGGCTGTGGCCAATTATAGCTTAGGGGGTTTAGTACCTGCCCCACACTATATAAGGCTGCCAGCGTGGCGGTCTTGTGTAGTGTGTTCCGGCGTGCAGGGAAAGAGCTAGATAGGCAGGGACAGTGTTCTTTTCTCAGGAATCTTAAAGTTAAAGTGGTGTTGTGTGCCTCCAGCACAGTATACATCTGTATCTACCCTTTATTGCTGTTTTTCTCTAATTAAGGCATCTGCAGGAGTTAGTGGGTGCTGTGTGCCTCCAGCACAGTATACACCTGTATCTAACCTTTATTGCTGGTGTTCTATAATAAAGGCATCTGCAGGAGTTAGTGGGTGTTGTGTGCCTCCAGAGCAGCACAGTATACACCTGTATCTACCCTTTATTGCTGGTGTTCTCTAATACAGGCATCTACAGGAGTTAAAGTGGGTGTTGTGTGCCTCCAGCACAGTATACACCTGAAGATACCCCTTATTGCTGGTGTTGTCTGTTGCATATCTTGCATATTAGCGTTTAAAATTAGCACTTTTGATTTCGAACGTTCGAGTCCCATAGACTTTAATAGGGTTCTAAAGTTCGTACGAATTTTAGGTCCGTTCGAAGGTTCTGGTGCGAACCGAACGGGGGTGTTCGGCTCATCCCTACTTCTGATTTGAAAGGAGGGGACTTCTACTGTGACGGAGAGGCTTTTTTATTTGAAGGGGTGAGTTCTAGTGTGATGGTGAGGGTCCTGAATTCAAAGGGAGGGGGGACTTCTGATGTGATGGGGAGGCTTCTGATGTGAAAGGGGTGACTCTAATGTGAAGGGGACCTCTCATGTGATGGGGAGGCTTCTGATCTGAAAGGAGGGGACTTCTGATGTGATGGAGAGACTTTTGATTTGAAGAGGGTGACTTTTAGTGTGATGTGAGGCTTCTAATGTGAAAGGGGGGGGGGGGGGGGCGGCTTCTTGTGTGATGTGATGGCTTCTGATTTGAAGGGGGTGACGTCTGGTGTGATGGTGAAGCTTCTGATTTCATAGCAGGGGGACTTCTGAGGCGATGGTCAGGATTCTGATTTGAAAGTGGGGACTTCTGATGTGATGGGGAGGCTTCTGATTTCTTTGATGCGATGGGGGGATCCTGATGTGAAAGGGGGAGGGACTTCTGATGTGATGGGGAGGCTTCTGATTTGAAGGTAATTACTTTTTATGAGGAGGCTTCTGATGCGAGGGGGGGGGGGACTTCTAATGTGATGGGGAGGCTTCTGATGCAAAAGGGGGGGGGGCTTCTGATGTGATGGAGAGGCTTCTGATCTGAAGGGGGTGACTTCTGGTGTGATTGTGAGGCTGCCAATGTGAAAGCACCTGACAGCCATCATTCGGTCTGGGTTCACACTTGTGCGAACACAGAAATTGCATGTGATTTGCACCCGCACTGCAGTGCCGATCGCATTCAATGTCTGTGCAATGTGTGTTGTATGGCTGAACTCGCATTGGATTTGCAGGAAAATAATGCAGGGACTTTTTTTTTTAAACTTATTCCCAGACCATATATGATATCATAACAATAAAAAGCACACTTTTCAAATCTGATCTCACCTTTCAGTACCTAGAGATAAGTACAGTTTACTGATGGTTTCAATTACTTGGCCTTCCAATACTTTGTCTGCCATTTTCCTGGCTAAGGACAATTGGTATTCATTGTAAATGATGCACTGAGCCTCATTAACCATAAATGCGCTGTAGAACTGACACAGAAGCTGGACGGCATGGAGCTGACCTGTCCAACAGGAAACAGAAAAAATGACACTTGCTCTCAGTTTATGATATATTTTGAACAATGGAATAACTATTATCAAATACATTTCGGGATTTACCATATCAATCTAACATAAATCTGTCCATGCAGCTACAAATTGGTCATGTATTCAGGGGCAGGGTACTCAGAGTTTCCTATCTTTTAGGAAACTTGCTGCAATCAGCACCAGTGAATAATGGTGTTCCTATATAAAGACTGCATCCAAAGCTGGGACAAGGCCATCCAGTGCCCAGGGCAAAGATGCCATACTGCGCCCCCCTCCCCCTTTCCCTTAGCGTTAAGGTCAGGGCACCCACATTCCTGCAATAAACCATTTGGGCCTGCCCACCCCTTGTCCCGGCCCTGACTGCATCCCTTTTGTTACCACCACTGATGATGTATTTATCCTTGTGAAGTTTTAAGCCAGGACTAATATAGATGCAAATATGCAATCAATGGTCATTTTGTAGCAGAGAATACGCAAAAAGGTAAAATCACCGATTGTGAAGGTGATCTATCATTAAAAAGCATATATTTGCTCTCTTATAGGGACATCTAGAAACATTAAAGGGGTTGTAAACCCTTGTTTTAAAAAAAAATAACATGTCATACTTGCCTCCACTGTACAGTTTGTTTTGCAGAGAGTAGTCCCAATCCTCGACTGCTGGGGTCCCCCAGTGATGCTGGTAGCTCCCCCCCGCATCGAGTGCCCACGTTGGAGAAGGCTCTCCTAAGGTGGACACCCATGCGGGGACGTGCTCCCAAATCCTGCTTCTGTGGGCATTCAAGAGTAATTCACATTCATGATTCTATAATCATTTATAGAAACAAGTAAAATTTCTACCTTCTCTTCCAGTATACAGTATATACTGTATATTCCAGTATATATTCCACTATATTCCAGTATAATGTCATCTGCAAAGTTGGAGCAATTGTTTAAAGGTAAACCAAGTGAATAACACAGAGGTGCCATTTTACCAGTCCTTATTTAATTTTTATTTTTTACAGAGTCAGAGAATTAGGTATAGAGCATTGTTTTACTAACACCTATACCATGTGATACATGCCATTGCCTTCAGTGATTTTCAGTGATTTGGGACTACTCCAAAGTATTCAACCCTATCTTTTGGAGAATTAAAGTTAAAGTAGAACTATAGGCAAAACTTTTCTTTCATTTTGGATAGAGCAAGGGAGGGTTATAACCGTTGTCAGATTTTTAATTTTTTTTGCCAGAGGTGTCCCATTTCGGAGATTTCCCTTCTTTCCTGTCCCATAGCCAAGCAGGAAGTGAGAGGAGATCCCTGAAAATTAAGGGAATTCTTTAGGGACACCCAGGTCACCTGAACAATTGTTCCCATTGAAAGATTTTCCTCTCTATTACTTTTCTGGGGACAGCCCAGAATTTGGGATTTTATTTCACTTTCAATGATAATTGTAAACAGGACAAATAGAGAAGGGTGAATCTCCTTTACAGGGCACAAGCAACAATAAAAATTGACAGGTGTTCTAATCCCTATCCACTCTCTCCATTCCTAAATAGAAAGAAATGTGTTGCCTTTAGTTATACTTTAATGAATGCAGCCCATTATGTTAAAAGTGACTATAGACTAAGATGTGAAGCAGGGCGCAGGGTCAACACTCCCCTAATCCATGCGCTCGGCCCCTAATCTACATGCAGGGCGCCAGATGTATGGATTTCATGTTTTTTTCTTTAACCGCTTGCCGACCGCCTCACGCCAATATACGTTGGCAGAAGAGCTCGTACAGGCAGAATCACGTACCTGTACGTTGCGCCCGTGGCAAGCTCCATGAGTCGAATCGCTGGTCCTTGGACTAATTCGCTGCATGGATACCCGCGATCGCCTCACGGGGAGGAAGAACAGGGAGTTGCTAATGTAAACAAGCATCTCCCCGTTCTGCCAAATGAGAGTGTCACTGATCTCTGCTCCCTGCGATCGCAGCCACGTCCCCCCCCCCCACAGTTAGAAACACCCCCCAGGGCACACTTAACCTATACACTGCCTCCTAGTGGTTAACCCCTTCACTGCCAGTGTCATTTACACAGGAATCAGTGCATTTGTATAGCACTGATTGCTGTATAAATGACAATGGTCCCAAAAATGTGTCAAAAATTAAAAACGATTAGCCAGGAGTCCTAAGACCTGATTAGCCGCGAGTCCTAAGTCATAAGGAGAAGCAATCCACCGGAACTCGGGAGGAGACACGGGGGGGAGCCACCAAAGCTGCGACCTGGATGGGGTAAGTTCGGGGCTGGCAGAGGGCCTGGCGGGCAACGGGCGAGCAATGTGGTGGGGAGGGAAGCAGCAATCGAATGAGCAAGAGTCGAGGGGGTGATGTCTGGCTGGGGGAAGCTGCACACCCCCACCTCCAAGAAAATTGAGCACCAGCTGCCACTGATGTGAAGTAACTGTTATATATAACAATATGGATCATTAAATGCTTGAGCGCCCCATACCTACCCTATAAGTAATCAAACTGCATACTTGTCATTTTGCATCTTTTCTATGCTTTGCCGCTTCATGATTTTGCTAATCAGGATCATAAAATGTAAATGTTTGCTAGAATCTAATTTTAGAAATCAGTATGAAGGAAACACTGCCAAATGCTTAAACTGGTAAACTGTTGTTTCTTGACCTGAAAAAGAATGGTTGGGCCATCCATGTCAAACCTTCTGGTGGCTAGTAATCCAATTCCATGCCTATAACTGGGCAAGCCAGAGGTTTCCAGCTCTAATTATGCATACTGCTAATGAAAGCCATTTGTATTTACCCTTGAGCCTTCATAGGCCTCTTGTACATGGGAATCAGCTTGTATAATAGCAGTGTGAACAGCAAGCTTTGACAAAACATTTGCAGGGCTTCAATCACATGGTACCACCTGTGGCGCGATCTGTCACCCACTGTGTCCACCAAATACAGCGGATTTACATGGTACCATGTGATCACTGTGACCAATCACAGCAGATCACATGAGAGTTGTACACCATGGATGGCTTTCATTCATGCCACCCATTGTGTACTATTGTGTTGATCCCTGTGATTAGTGACAGTGCTCACATGGTACAGACAGGACCAATCACAGCCCATCTGTACCATGTGATTAACGGTGGCCAATCGCAGCTAACCACAATAGTAAACACAGAATGAATCAATTTCATTTGGTGAATATGGTTGCTTATAACAGTGAAATTCACTGGTATAAACAATCATAGTGTGTATAAAAATAAAGTCCTGATCACTTTCCCAGAGCAGTACAATGAATGTTAAAACTGTATTGCTCTGGTTACTGTATGTTAAAATAAATAATAAAAAAATAAAAATAAAATGTAATACAATTTTTTTTATTTTTTTTTGAAAAAACATTTAAAACATTTTTATTTATTTATTTTACATATTATCACCAGTCAGTGTCACTGATCACCACCAAACCAGTTATATGATGACACTATATTGCACTGGTCAGGTATATCATGAGTTATCAATTTTCAGATATATACATAGTCTGCGGACGCTATGACTTTCCTACAGACTAAATAATATACACTGATTTGGGTTATTTTCACCAAAGAAATGTAACAGAATTCAATCTGCCTTAAATTTTTGAAGGAAGATTCGTTATTTGCAAAATGTTATAACAGAAATGAAGAAAAACTATTTTTTTTCAAAATTTTCAGTCTTTTTTCACTTATTTATCAAAAAATAAAAAAACCCAGTGGTGATTAATTGCCAACAAAAGAAAGCTCTATTTTTTGTGAAAAAAAAGGATAAAAATGTCATATGGGTAGAGTGTTGCATGACAGTGCAGTTGTCATTCAAAGAGTGACAGCACTGAAAGCTGAAAATTGTCCTGGGCAGGAGGGGGGTGAAAGTGCCTGGTATTGAAGTGGTTAAAGTACCATTTGACTCCAGTATGTAAATGTTGAACTTGGATTCTAATGGGAGTGCTGATTGCCACTTTAACAAAGCTGTTATCAGGCTTCAGTTCTTCTTAAAAGTTTGTTGAAAGCCCTCTGAAGCCTGCTAGCAGCTGGCTTAAAGTGACAATCAACACTCCCAGGATCTGTGTTCAACGTTTACAAATTGCAGTTGACTGGTACTTTAAACGCTTCCACAAAACTAGCTGAATGCTCTGAAAATGTTTTTTCAAAGCTTGTTCACACTGCTGTTATACCAGCTGAAGCCCATGTAGGCAGTCTACTTCCTGCACTGCAGGTGGCGCTCTTCCACAGTGGCACTGCTGAAGCCGAAGTTCGTAAAGCCCAGGAAGTCAGGAAGAACACATTTCCTCTATGGTTTTCTGGATCACTGGGGAAGCATCCAAATGGATGCTGTCACCCCATGTGACTTGCAGCCATCTTGGGTCAGGCAGAGCCTATTTAAGGCCCTGGCTGCCAAGTTAGTCACGCATTTTGCGAGTTGGTAGAGTAGGGACAGGTTCCCTGGCCTGGTAGGGACAACACTAGTGGCAGGGAAAGGTTCGTGACAAAGAGGGAAAGCATAGGGCTCACAACCTCTCTGAACATCTGCCTGTTATTATATTATTATTATTATTATATAGGATTTATATAGCACCAACAGTTTGCCCAGCATTTTACAAAATGAATGTGCCTATTGGGCACAAGATAGCTAGGCCACATTCTTCACATCTCTAAAGATGCTGACAGTTTGTCTCTATGCACTGCTGGACTGCTGGTGAGTGTTCTCAGGTTGGGCTACCTTCCCGCTGAATTATTTGTGAACTGTTTCTGCATTATTTCAATAAAAGTTCCTTCACTGCACTGGGACTGAGTGTGTTAATCGACAGTGCTGCACCCCATTCA
This sequence comes from Lithobates pipiens, assembly GCF_037356315.1. Taxonomy (NCBI): domain Eukaryota; kingdom Metazoa; phylum Chordata; class Amphibia; order Anura; family Ranidae; genus Lithobates; species Lithobates pipiens. The sequence goes on along the minus strand of NW_027507718.1, from coordinate 464,260,340 downwards.
CACCCGTGAAACAGGCCTTAAAGTGGAGTTCTACTGACTTTTGAGAGGTGGTCTTCAACAAAAGACCACTTTCCCACCCCTCGTTTTTGGCTAGCATCCTCCGGGACTGTGACATCGTAGGGGGCGGGGTCACCATGTGACATCACCCGTGACCCCTTCTTCCTATATAAGTCGCCGCACAACACGTCCCTGCCATTACGGCCAGAGAGAGCTTTGTGTCAACATCGGAAGAAGGAAGAAGAAGCAGTTGAAGCAGAAGGCAGCGGCGACAACGACAAGACCAGGCCAACGCTAGTAAAAGAGCTGGAAGAAGAAAGAGAACCCCCGGGAAGAAAAACCGAAGAGCGGGACAAGACCCCCAAAGTCGGAAGAAGACCCCCGGACGGCGGCGACGAAGGAGAATGCCAGGCTCCTCCACTAGTTAAAGAGCTAGCAAAAGAGCAGAAGATAGCAGAGGAGTCCGGCGAGAAGACCCCTGAAGACAGAAAAAGACCACAGAGCTTTCTAATAAAGTACTTTAAAAACTTGTGTTTTTTTTTTATGTACACTTTTTCCCCAGGTGAATGAGTGGGGTACATCGTACCCCATACTCATTCACATAGGGTAGGGGGCCGGAATCTGGGGGCCCCCCGCCTGCACACTCTGACAACCAACGGCCAGGGCTGTCAGGAAGAGGCCCTTGTCCTCATCAACATGGGGACAAGGTGCTTTGGGGTGGGGGTCCTGGTACGGCTCAGGAAGGGGGGGGGGGCGCTTGCTCGTCCCCACCCCCTTTCCTGACCAGCTGGGCTGCGTGCTCGGATAAGGGTCTGCTATGGACTTTGGGGGGACCCCCATGTCGTTTTTTCGGCGTAGGGGTTCCCCTTTAAAACCATACCAGGTAACGGGGCTCACGAGGTGTCAATCTCACTGATGGAGGCGGCGACATTGACTTCCTTCGCTAGTTCCGTCTACCTGGAGCTCCGTTCAAAATGAACAGACTTTACTCCGTGTGTGGGCAAGTCCATTCATTTCAAAAGTCTAGCGGACTAGCACACAGACAGGCAGATTGTTCGCCGGACTGCCGAGTCCGGCGGACAATTTTGAATCAAGACTTCTTTCTAAGTCCACCAGACTTTTGGGAACAAAAAGTCAGCCGGAGCCCACATGGGCGGATTGCCCAGCGCCAGATAATCCAACCGGGTGTATGCAGCATTAGCATGGTTTACTTTGTCAGACAGCTTCTATTTATGTGATTTCTTGATTTAACAGGTCTGGCAGTAATGAGGCCTGAGTGTGGCAAGTGAAATTTAACTCAGCTTTCCAAAAAATTGTGGTTAATCACAGTTCATTCATGATTCAGCATGGGAGGAGGCAATAACTTTTTCACATAGGGCCAAGCAGGTTTGAACAGCTTTTTTTTCCTTAACAAATGAAATGATCATTTAAAAACTGCATCTTGGATTTACTCGGGTTATCTTTGTGTAATATTAAAATTTGTTTGATGATCTAAATCATTTGTGTGAGTGTGAGAAAAATGCAAAAAAAATAAAAAATCATGAAGGGAAACACTTTTTCACAGCACTGTATATGTATTCAAATTTAGATTACTGTATATCTGCTGAGAAAATGAGCCGTGCCTAATGGTAAATCCAGTCCTAATCATGACCCTATCATCAATGTAGTCTACAGAAAACAAAACATAAGGTAAGGGTTGGCATTGCCATCCAAAGGCCATATCATATTCCTCCTGCTTGGTACGGAAATGGGATATACATAATATACTCTTATGAAGGTTGAATGTATCTTCTGACTCCAGGACTGGGGCAATATTTCATAGTTATAGCTAGTGGTTAACCTATTTATTGTTTTATTTAATTTGCTCATGCTTTGCTCTTTAAAATTTACAAAACTGTATATTTTGTTTCATTTTCATTTTAATTACTCATTGGATCCTAATACTATTCTGCCCTGCTCAAACAAACCTACTGTAAATGGCAAGTATGTGAGTCTTATCCTTCCTACTCTGTAATGTAATTGCATAATTGCATACACTGTAGAGCCCACAAACAGTAAGACCCATTTTTCTCTCAATTAACTAGTTTCCGGCTAGTAGTTGACTGGTTTAAATAAAACTTGTTTTGGGAGATCAGCCCACCAAATACCTTCTCTGTAGCTCTGTATCTGAACAAAACAACATGTTATAATTACAATATGTATTTATAGGGCCCGTATACACATATGCATGATTGTGTACATTGTGTATTTGTGTGATTGTCAAAGGGACAAGTCAGAGAAGATTGGCTCTTCTGACCCTGGCATTTGCCTTGCCTGTTGTGATCTGCTTGCTTTGACCTACCTTCTGCTGTGCGTGACTGCGTGGTTATGTATTTAACTGAAGGGCCAGCTACCTTCATCATCTGGTTTCCATCTGCAGTAGTCTCACCACTACAGCACTACTTGTCTCCACCACAGCTGGCAATCCCTGCTTCTTGGGCTTAACCACAAGGATATCTCTCTCGTCATTTCGGTCTCAAGACCAGGTACGTGAGAGTGGTCCATGCACCGAAAAAAGTATATAACACTTTTTCCCTAAAGCACCACATAATGTGTTTTCTGATGTGTGTGTTGGAAGACCAGTAGCGTTAAATGTAAGCTTCCCCAAAACACATGAACAAATATGCCCAATGGCCTTGACTTGCATTGACTTGCACGAACATAGGTGTGCAGCCAGAATCAAGATTTCAGAGATATTTGCTGATAAACAATTGATAACCTGCAATTTCAGTGGGTTCAATCAACAGATAGTGTAGGAAATGGAAACAAAATGAACTAGGGATTAATGTTCACAATATAATTCATAACTGTGAGACACGAGTCTGCATACTTGGTGTATATCATACAAAAGGGTAATTTGGAGGTTAGACCATTCCGTCCAACTTAAGAGCCTCTGCAGCAGAACATACCTTGTAAGTTCTTTGCTTCAATTGCTACAAGTAAAGCCCATTCATAATAAAGTCTTCCTGTTTCCTTCTGGTCTCCAACAATGTAATGGTAACCAAGGACCAGTAAAACATGAATAAAATCAGCTCTGTTATTGACAAGTGGAATGCTGGAGTAAATTGATACCGATTTAACTAAGAAACATTCAGCCACAATCCTAGCTTTTAGATGTAAACATAATGTGCCAAGGTTTGCCAACACCACTGCCTGGTTTTGGAAGTTGTCTGCATCCTTTGAGATCTGTAGAGCTTTGCAGTAGTGATTAGCAGCATTTTTAATCATACCTCTCCGCTGTAGAGCAATAGCAATAAGATTGTGTATAATGCCCATCTGGTGTTGTGTACAATCTGAAAATGACACCATAAAGTTCAGTATATCTAAAGCTTCATTACTGCGTCCATCAAACATATACAACCAGGCGAGCCAGACCCAAATATCCACCATGTGCTGCCTTTTAATACCGGAGTGCACTGCTTTCATAATGTAAGACCGAGCTTCCTTATATAGTCGATGAGCTGCACAAAGCTCAGCTATACCTAGACACATAAAAGTGCATAGCTCCTGTTCTTGTTTGGTGACCGCTGATGACAAAGCACATTTCAAGTGGTAGGCAATTTGAGTTGGAAATGTCTTATTTCCAGGTCTTTTCATCCCACACAGCTTAGAAGCATTTTTAATGATGAAATCAACCCTTCTTAACGAGTCTATCATGCTACAAGAGGTCTGAGAAGCCACTTTCACACAGCTCAGAGTCAAATGTGGCAGACACTTGTGACTGTACATGTCAGCGAGTTGGAAGTAGTATCTTGATGGTGAGCAATCACTTGAGGCCGTCATGTTCTGTAAAACTTGTAAACGCTCTACGTAGGGAAGAGCTTCATCATATCGCCTTAAACTGGTAAATGTTTTAGCCAAGAGCAAGCAAGCATTTCTTTCACATTTCTGGTCTTGGCTCAGGATCGCCTTTTTTAAGGCATATTTAAGAACCACAGGTTCCATGTCTGTATTGCTAATATAGTTTTGTAGTCCAAGGATAAGGGATGAAGACTTGTCCATCATTTGAAAACTCTTCTCTTTGGATTTTTGTTTCAGGTATATAGCGTTTAAGTTCATGTGGATTGCAGTAAAGAGGAAAATGTCTGAAAAATCCCCATTTAGGACCCCCATTGCTTCCTCAAAGTAAACTCTTGCTTGTGAGAACTTATGTTTTCTGGTGCAAAGCCTGCCGAGAAGAAAGCAAAGCCTTGCTAGAGCCCAGGTCATGTTGGCTTTCTTCGCTGATTCTCGTGCTACACTGAGATACCGAACCAGATCTTCCTCTTCTCCGTATTCATAAAACAGGCTTGTTAGAAATGTATATGAGACATCATAGAGCTTCCTGAAGCTTGGGAGATAGGTTCCACTATTTAGAAACTGAAGTAATGATTGCAGCCATTCATACTGCTCTTCACAAATACAAAAACGTATGTCCTCACATATGTCACAAGTTGTCTGGACCTCAGCAGAATCAGTGTTCTTTTCTTCAATGTCAGCAAATTCATCTGGGCCAGTGTTGGACTTCCCCAAAAATTCCTCCAATGTCTCTTTTAGGTTTTCACTGTCGTTGCTTGATGTCAGTTGATGTTCTTCTGAAACTATAAAGAAGAAAATTGATATTAATACACTGATTTATATATGCAAATTATTGGATCATTTTTTTAATGGCCAACCAATATTCAAAGTTTGGTCTAAGAACTCTTTTTGAAGAATAGAACTAAATTTCAAATAAAGCTTTCACCCACTTTAGAATGGTTTTGTCTATATTTCTGGAGATTCTGAAATAACCCATTGCACACTGCTATACATTCTTATTTGTAGAGAGATATTGCAACAAAATGTTTGTATCAGTGCCGATACTAAGCATTTGCACAAGTGCTTGTGCAAATGCTCTGATACCTAAAACGGATACCTTTGCGGTGCGATTTGAGCACATACAATATGCATGAGCTCAAATCAAACTCAATACTGTGCGAAACCTGCCTGAATCACATGCAGTTCCCACACTCCTCGGCCTGGGTTCACACAGGAGCAGTGTGGAAAACTGCATGTGATTCAGACAGGAATCGCACCACATTTCTGTTCAAATCACATGTGATTCTTTGCAATGTGATTTAAGTTCTTTCATTTTGTATGGGCTCAAATCACACAGAACCTCACAGTATCAGTAATTAGTATCGGCAAGTAGTTGAACACAAGTATCGGTACTTGTACTCGCTCTTAAAAAACAGGTATCCATGCATCCCTAATAATAACAGGAATTTTTGGTTTGAATATATTACGATGCATGTACAAGTTGATCACTTGTGCCAAATATTTATTTGCTCATAGCAAATTTTAATGGGCATATAGTGCCATATCGATATGTATATTATTATATACAATATTTTTAATAAAAAAAATATATATATATATATATATTCTGTGTTTCACTGACTGCAGGTTCACTTCTCCCTGTCTGTCTAGAAATATTTTGGAAGATAGTGGGCTGGGAGAGTCAAATCAGCAGCTGAATATTTATGCAGCCTTGGCCAATCTGGGGGATGTGCCCAGATGGTGACTAGGAGGTAGCATAAATACTCTGATGCTTGGAAAAAGAGGGGTTCTTGTCATAGAGAAGGAGATCCCAGTCTGGAGGGTTGCTGTCCTTCTGGGCAGGCCTGCCATATTTCAGCTGCTTATCGAGGTGGCAGCTAGGATAGCTGGGAGGCCTATTCTGCTGAAGTCCGTTGGAGATGACTGAGGGGCTGTCTTTTGAGGATATGGTCTAGGGCAGTGATGGCGGACCTTGGCACCCCAGATGTTTTGGAACTACATTTCCCATGATGCTCCACTACACTGTAGAGTGCCGGAGCATCATGGGAAATGTAGTTCCAAAACATCTGGGGTGCCAAGGTTCGCCATCATGGGTCTAGGATGACAGGAGTAGGTCTCTAGAAGATATTGGGAGGAGATATCCAATTATCCAAGGACATTGATGAGTATAGACTGGTGTGATGTGCCTGGCTGTGGGTGCAATTGCTGGGAAAGAGCCCTTTAGACCGAAACAGCAGACTCCCACTGGAGTGAGTATTACATATAGTTGTTTAATGTTCCTAGAATAATTCTAGGGTGAATATCCACTTTAAATACAAATCTAGAAAATTCCCTGTACATCTAGAACAACTACATGTTTTCGCCATACACTGATGTAATATACTGCCTGTGTTGCAGCAGCAGTGGTTGTACACAATATGGTGTAGTCCTATTGTCTCACATTTAGCAGGTCCTTACCTTTGTTTCTGTGAACTTTTATCTTCTCAAATTCATCTATAAATATCAGAAACAAACAAACAAGAGTTTTATATTAGTGGGAGCCACATCATAGCACTGTGACATCTCTTGGTAAAGCTTGGAAGTTAAGTGCATTACAAGCCCCTAACACCACCTCATTAAATTAGTCAATATACAGGGCCAGGCAGCATCTACAGCATGTAGTGCCTAAAGCAGAAGCCATGGTGCTGCATGTGATCAGCTATGACACCAGTCATTTTATGACTTGACAGCAGTGCTAGACAAATCATCCAGTGCCCAGTGCAAAGATGCAAAACCCTGTTTCCCCAACCCAATTTATGATGTGCAAGCTTGGGGGACCCTACGCCCAGCAGTCACTTGCTTGTCAAAATCACAGCCGCTATCACTACTCCTGTCAGCCGCAGTGGCGGCTGGTGCTCACAATATTTGGAGGGGCGCAAACAAACTGAAAAATACTGAAACCCCCCATCAATTGCAACCTCACTGTGCCCATCAAATGCAGCCACTGTTCCCATCTATTGCCAGCCATTGTGCCCATTAAACGCAGCACTATGCCCATCATACGCTGCCACTGTGCCCATCATATGCAGCCACATGTGCCCATCTTATGCAGCCACGTGTGTCCATCAAATGCAGCCACTTGTGCCCGTTAAATGCAGGCACTTGTGTCCATCATAAGCAGCCACTTGTGCCCGTCAAATGCAGCCACTTGTGCCCGTCAAATGCAGCCACTTGTGCCCAGTATATGCAGCCACTTGTGCCCATCATATGCAGCCACTGGACCCACTGACCCTCCCGCACTCGCGGGGCTCACGGCTTTGGCAGCACTCCAACCCCCCCCCCCCCATGCGCGCATGGCTCTGACAGACCCCCCTGGGCACTTACTGCCAGGCAGCAGCTCCTCTGCAGTGAGTGCACCAGAGCGGTGGCAACCTCTGCCCCAGTGTGTGCCTCCTCCGCCGCGGTGTCTGCTCCTCTTCCTAAGCTCCGGGCATCCAATAGGGTGACCTGGCACTTTGGCCAATCAGGAATCAGGTCTAAAGCCCTGCCTCAGAATTTAGTTCTACCCAGTCATTAGGAATAATAGCCCCTTCTCTATTGCTGGGGCCAATGCATGTGTACTAGTCCACAGGGCTGCAGAAACATATGAATCACTCCCTTGGCAGATTTGGGGTGACAGCAGCAGTTCTATACGATAGATCTTATTTTCTGACATTTAAAGTGTCATTAACCCCACATCATTAAAAAATATAAATAAATGCTGTATTACATGCTGGTAATACTCACTCAGTCACTGTGGTATTCATTTCTGTATTCTGTAAAAAACCTAGTGAATTCTGCTGTTCTCTGTCTCCCCTTACTGTCCATGACCCCACTGCAGTTGGGGATTTTGCAGAACAGTGTTGACAGCTAGTGCACATGCTCAGCTTTCAGTGAGTTTCTATGCTGAGCATTTCCTCCCTATCACATCGGAGCAGTCCATGTGACTATAGAGTCACACATGAGGATGTATACACGGTGGTAAATGACAACCCACTACCTCCCTGCTCCTCCATGCCCATTAACCAACTAAAAATAATGGTGGTGGGATATTACACATTGATGGATGCTTCACCTCCCTGTTATTCTAAGTCTCAGGCTGGAGGGGAGTGACACAGCCTGTGACTGGCAGAAATCTGCCCACACCATGTTATGCCAAAAAAATAATAATGATTTGATTTTAAATATATATTTGTATGACAATTTAAAAGAGTCTATTGATATTCATTATTTTTTTTTGTTCTGTAGTCCAAAGGCTGTTTTTTTTTTTTTTTAATTTTGAACATATGACCAGCAGCAGGGAACTAGAGGCTACTCCTGCCACTGTTTCCCTACAGACCTGCTGGGAAAGAGCTGGGTCATGTGACAGCTGTATATCGATTAGGAAAACAGGTACTTAGATTTTTGTATTAAAATATATACAGTGCCATCATCCACATACAGAAACAGAATAATACTAATAATATAAAGTTAAACAGTAAATTAAACAGTATGTGTTTAGTATCACTTTAAGTTGAGTGCAGCCTGGGCAAGGCGTTAGGTCTGTGGCCTGGAGGAGAGGAAGTGTGTTGAGCTTTCATATGTACTGCAGCAGTGTGCATCATTTAGGCATCAATAGTTGGAAGGAACAGTTTTTTGCAACTTAGTTTAGAAGTGTGTGCTGTTGTGGTAAGTACATTCATTATGCTATGTAAAAAACCGAGCTTTGCTGCTATTGCTGATAGTGACATTTTCCACTTACCGAGTCATATTTGCTATGTTTTTGTTTGCTTTTGTAACACAGTAGGTATTTTAAACGAAATGCCTAATAAATTGTTTTGCATTCCTCAAGCATTCTGAAATATTTTTTTTAGCACTGCCATTAGAGATGGTAAAATCAATGAATTTGAATGCGCAGTTACACAATAAAATGATTTCCATGTTCCCTACGTGAAATTCAAGTAAGTAGCAATCAGACAAGAAAGATGAGCAACTTTCGTACATGTGACAGTTATTTTGCATTTATATCAATCTTTCATGGCTAATAGTCAGCTCTTGTATTGGTTCCCTAGAATGCACTGACCAATTCTTATTTTCTTCATCCTATTTATTTACCTAGTTTATACATATGGCAGACATCAGAATGAGATATCCTTAGAAGTAATGTTTTTGCAGCGCCCAAATCAAAGTCTTCTGTGCTCCTTGTGTATATTGTGTCTTCACATACAAAAGAAGATGAATTTCCTTGCCTGGACAATTAGAGAGTAAAATTAGTTCATGTTAATGGATGACAGTACTTACCATTGGACTGATTTAGATGGAATGTACACTCTATGCACACTCTATGCAAACAGTGCTTACAATAATCACATAATATATAGTATATGGCATGTGCCATAATAGATCTTCAATTTTGGGTTGACTAAGAATCCCCAAAAATGTTGGCCAATTATTACCATGTTCTTGCCATGATTTACTCATGAGTTTTGATTTTTTTTTTTTTTTACTATATATTTGTAGGGTACAGCTCTGTTCAAAATGCAGGATAGGCTGACTTAGTATTCTATATTCTGTGTAGTGGGGATGCCTGGTATGTTATATTGATCACAATATAGTCTTCCTTAAATGTAGGGAAAACTTCCACTTGATATAAAGAATCTGAAGTTAAAAGTTCTTCAAAATCTTCTATAATATTTGTCATAGAAAACTGCAAAATCTTTGTCAGGGCCTGGACTTCAACCTGAGACCTCTGCTGTGTCCGGTAATAACTCTGCTTGCCGAACCACCTGGAATACTGGACAGTTTCCTGGACAATCCCTTGAATGATCCTATCTTGAATCTTGTTTGTCTTGAACCTTTAATTCTTTGTTCCTCCTATGGACTTCTAGGTTTAAGCCATCTCTTTGCACTTCCTCTCTGCCAGATTACTGTGCTCCCTCCAGCCAATATCTCGCTTTTTTCTCTCCTGCTGCCATCTGTATCTTCTCTGCCATTCGTAACCAACCTTTGACTTGTTCCTCAAATATGCTTTTGCTTATCCCAACCTGCAACCATTCATTACTGACCTTTTGGCTTGTTTCCTGACTACACTTCTGCTTGATCCCTACCTGTTATAGCTGCTATTGGACCCCGGCTTGCTCACCTCTTGGTGGGGCGATCCTGAGGACTGAGACCAGGTACTAACACACAACAAAACCCATCTCCACCCTCAGAAGCTCTGGTGAATACCGGTTAGTATTTAGACCCTACACCACAGGTAAACCCCTTTCATCAGCCAGGGTGAACTGATTGTATACCTGTCCCACTTGTCAAGGGTGCTGCTTCCTCTACTATAGCTACTGGCCTCTGAGCCTAAATCCAGACCATGATAATAATGGATGATTGCTGGATAATCAACAAAAAGGGCCAAAAATCAACTGATTTCATTTTGGCATAAAGGGACACAAAACCATCTCCATATCTGACATTATTGTTTGGAGATATTTACAAACCTTCCATGACCCCCAGGCACCTATACTGTATACCTGCATCTGTTTTTTCCTTAACAGAGTTTAAACCAGCCTTTCTTAATCTTTTCAACACAGGGGAACCCTTTAAATAACTTTCCAGTCTCAGGGAGCCCCTGCTAAAAATGACTAACTACATTCCTGGTACATTAGTGTGATGGCCAGTGGGAAGAATGCTGCTTACACTTGTGGTCAATGGGAAGAATAACCCCCTTATAGATAGCTAAAATGATCAGTGGTGTCAGAGGCAACTTGTTTGAGAGGCAGAACTTGCTCATTGCCCAAGCAACCCCTAGCAACCTCTGGAGGATCCCAAGGGTTTCCATGCAACCCTGATTAAGAAACCTTGATTTAAACTAACAACTTTGGGGCCTTTTCACACAAGGGGCGATCTGATCAAGTCAGCTTTTCAGGCAAACCTAATCATAAAGTCCATGGATTCCTTTGCATCGAAGGGTGTAAATGAACACCTGCCTACATCAGGTCCAAGCTGGCCTGCTAAAAAAATAGGGGAGTTTTTCCTCCTCTTCAATTTGCGTGGACTGGATCGGAGGCAGAACCAGATTGGAGGCAGATGAGCGTAAATGGACAGTGTAGTCCATTTACTCCCAGCCGCCATAGGCGTGCGCAGGGGGTGTGCCAGATGGGATGTTTCAGGATGGAGAGTAGGGGAAAGGGGTAATCAATATGTAATTTACAGTACCAGCCCCTTTTCTAAATGAAGACAGTGAACACGTTCACTCGCTGTGTTCATCCATAACAGAATCATAGTAAACGGTGCTTACTATGCCTCAGTTTGTGAATGTACATGAAGCTGCCCAGCACAGAGCACTTCCCATTCATTCACCGCCTAGTGTAGCTGAGGCTGCAGAGAAAGGCACGTGTGTTTGAGCTTTTGGGCGCACACCCTAATGCAATAGGCTGCATACACCTGTGCCAGCCACCCATAGAGCAGAGTGGGCCCTGTCCGTGTCCGCTCTTCAGAAGGTAATCGGACACGGACCTGTCATCCACCCAATCTGCTTTGATCAGCAGAGATTATCTCACAGATCCCTTGCTGATCAGAATGGAAGGTGCCCGTGTGTAAGGGCCCTAAAGCAGCATGTATTCAATATTACTATAAAATAAATTAAATCGACAAAATGTCAATCGTTCATTTAGTACAATTTTTTTTATTCAGTTTAACTGATTTTACACTTATGTTCCAGTGTTTATTTTTTTATACAGTAAAAGCACATGAAGTCAAAGATATGTGCTTTTACTTCTGTAAATGGTACCCTTTATTGAGCAAAAAAGCTCTTCATTCCAGTGAATGCCTTTCATAATAATAATAATATTAATGTAATCTGTCTAAAGCCCAAAACTTTATTTTAATATTGGATAGAGGGTGGTAGGGTTAGAACTTCTATTAAGTTTTTATTACTGTCTGTGTCTCTGCTGGGAAAATAACCCTCTCTTTGGGTCCTGAAGACCACTGTCCCTGGAAGGGAAAGTGACGGGTATCCCAAACTTTTGAGTTGTCACTGGCACAGGAATGAAGGAGAAATCTTCCAGTGGAGACACTTTTTCCAGTTACAGCTGCCTAAGATAGGCATTCCTTTATTATGAAAATGGTGAGCCTACAGGATAGAAAGTGAACATTTTTCCCTGCTCTCCCTGAACACTCCCTGCTGTATCTAAAAGTAAAACAAAAAGTTTTGACTTTAGATATACGTTAAGTTCCGGTTCACAATGTGGGAACCCGGCGAATCCACTGCAGCGAATGTTCCCGCATCGCATCGCACCTGACTCGTAAGTCAGTTCACACTACCATATGCAAACTGCTGGGAGTGTCAATACAATGTTAATGACACCCCCATTTCAGCTCGCATATCGCACTGCGAACTGACAGTTCGGACATGAATCAGATCGCATGGGTGTGAACACTCATGTGATCCGATTCTGGTGCGGACCAAAAAAAAGGGTCCTGTGCAAGTTTGGGCTGAAGGCAATGCAAATTCAGCCATATTATTTGATTGGCTGAAATAGCATCGCACAGACATCAAATGTGATTTGCACTGCAGTGCGGTGCAAATCACATTCGATCTCACAGAGCGCACTAATGTGAACCGGCACTAACAGTTGCTGAACTATAAAGCAAAAATATTTTTGGGTCTGATGGGGTTAAAAATAAACACAAGCTTCTGCTTAGTTTTGTACATGCCACCACCTTAGTTTACATTTTGAAAATGTTACTTATTTCATTTATTCACTCACCCATGATCAGATGTGTAAGGTCTCACATTTCTGGTTCTCACAAAACCCACACGGTTAGAGGTCACATTTCTTCCTACAAACCACTCCATGCATTCTATATATGTGCTGACTGTCTCAATGATGTCTCCGTTCTGAAAGGACATCTCATCTGGGACATCACTATCGTAATTTATTACAGCTTCTGTCCAACCTACAGCTGATCAGACAGAATGGAGATGTCAAATATCACCTTAGAAATGTGAGCAATATCACTTACATATATAACATTTCCAAACAACCAGATTATGTTTCATTCAATGCCCTGTGTGTAAGTGGACCTTTAAAATGATTAAAAATGAATGCAGATCTCCAGAACAAAATACAAGATAAAAATGAATAAATGTCCAAACCAGCATCCGCTGCAATATTCAGCTTCAATTCAAATGTTTGCCCTGCAGTACTCTTTTCTGTTTATAGATGTCTTCAGTCTGATGGTCAGCATCATTCAACCTAATTCCTCTGAGCCAAGGTTGTCTCGGACCCATCTCAGCCAGTGATTGGACAGTGAAAGGACAATCAGCACAGTAATAAATTGATCTCGCTGTCAGTTTTCTTTTCCTATCAGCATTCTTCTTGTCAGCCAAAGGAGTGTGTTGGGTGTGCCTGGGCACACCCTAATCACCTCATGCAATGCCAAATTCCCCTGTGTCTTGTTGCCCCCTGTCTCCCCCCCTGCAGTGCTGCCAGCTACCCTCCTCACCCGTTGGCTACGGCTGATGTTTCAGGATGGAGAGCAGGGGAAGGGGGTGGTAAATATTTAATTTACCGCCTCCTTTTTTTTCTGAAAGAACAGCAAGTGATCTGTACCATTCACTACTGTTTTCATTTTTAACTGTGAATTAATTCATGTGTTTCATTCAATGTGTGAATCAGGATCAGCACAGAGCACTTCCCATTAGTTCACTGTCCAGTGCAGCTGAGGCTGCAGAGAAAAAGACTGGGGAAGCTCTGTCCTCAGTCCCTTTCTTTTGTCTCAAAGGTAAGACATTAGAGGTCTGTTTAGACCCTTGATATTCCACCAAAACCCCCAACGGGTTCTCCTAAAAGGATTGTAAAAAAATAATAAAAATTAATATTGTAAAAAATAATTGAAAAAATAAAATTGTAAAAAATAACAAAAATAAAAACTAGTAAGAACTTAACTCCTGATGGTTTGAGTGATGGGAATGAAGGCTTCCATAGCAGGACAAGACCTTATCACTGGTGTGACTGTGTAATCCCTCCACCTGGCTGCTCCACTCTGTCCTCCCCTCCACCTGGCTGCTCCACTCTATCCCCCCACCGATAATTTTTTTTGACATATCAGAAAAAATACAGAATTGGGCCACATGGCTTCATACACCCGGGATTAGTCCCAGGGAGCTGGTACAGATGAGGCTGCTCAGATGCCCATAAACATAATAGATGCCCGGGGAAATGCTAGCTTTTTTACACACAAAATAACAATGTAGGGGGGGAAAAAGCGTTGATGTTGAAGCTTCCAGTACCATGACAGGGGATTGCATACCACCATACAGATAGAAACTGTGTATATACCACACATTGAATACTCACTGCTAGTCGAGTATTGTAGAGAATGACTAATAGTTATGTCAATGTTTTTTCACTGACAAATTGAAGTGTAATGTGATGTATGTTTTGATTTGATTTGTTTTTCTTTTGCAATAAAAACCTTTTGATTTATAAAAAAAAAAAAAAAAAAAAAAAGAGGATATACCTACCTGCTCCGTGCAACAGTACTACACAGAGCGATCCATTATGTTGTCTTCTCGAAGTCCTCTGGCAGCACTGTCTGCTTCTCCCTGCTTTGGGTGCCTCTTTAGCAAACCGGGTACTATGGGGGCATCTGTGCAGACTGTGTTTCTATGGATATTTTTAGGTAATTTTATAGAATAGTTATATGTGAATGTTAGATTTTAAGACCATGTGCTGTTTTAGAAGCTAAGCCTCCCCTATTGATTTACTAATAAACCAGTTTGGTTAGTTTTTGTGAAGTCCGGCTATAGGATATGATGTAACAGGAAATGGGGGAAGGTATAAGGACTTTTGAACAAGCCATCTGCTAAGAGAAAAGACTGAGTTGATTGGAGGACTTGTGAGAAGCACAAAGCAGTCTGGAAGATCCCGGATCCTAGGCGATGACTCCATCATAAAGAAAGATCCAAGCTAAGTAGCTGTTTAGGATACGTATTGCATACATATTGTACATGATTATTTACTAGGAAGATAGTCAGCTTGTGCATGTTTTAGGCATATTTTGTTATACTTTACATGCTATGGATTGTGTTTTCTGCAGTTGTATGAGCAGTTCTTCTGTTTAGTAAATGTATTAATATACTACAGAGGTCTAAGCTTCCTTGGCTTTTACCGCAAGAACCTTTAATAGACACCAAGCAAAACACAGACTGAGCCATAGAGAACACATGCTACCTCCTCACAGGAGTTTGACTGACAGCAACAAAAGCCTATGGGGCTGATTCACTAAGGGCAAAAAGAGCTGTAAGTGCAGTTGCCCCAGAGCTTAATAAGCTCTGCTGACTTCCATCATCCAATCACGTGCAGGAAAAAATGCAGTTTTTTGTTATTTTTCTTGCATGTGATGGAGCATTCTTTGCAAAGTTAGGTTTACCTCATTTACTAAGTTGGAGCTACTGCACTTTGCAAAGTGCACAGTCAATTTGCCTTTAGTAAATCAACCCCTTTGGCTCCCACTGCTCTCAGTTTCTCCTGTAAGACCAGAAAGAGAGGGAAGCAGCACTGCAGCTGGAACAGCTCTGGAGCAGTGTCAGGAGTCAGGTGTTTGTGAGTGGATAGAACAGTTAGCGGGCCATTTTTTATCCTAATGCAGGGATGCATTAAAGGGGTTGTAAACCTTTGTGTTTTTTCCTATGCATTAAGGTGAAAAAACACCTGGCAGTGACCGGCCCCCCAGCCCCCCTGTTTTACTTACCTGAACCCTGGAACCTGACCCAACGGGGACACGCTGTCTCCCTGCCTGGGGTTCTCGGCTCTTGATTGGATA